>NC_050101.1:111587969-111891000 GCF_902167145.1 Zea mays | reverse complement strand
CTCACCCCATAACGAAAAGTTCGGGGTACTTCTGCCGCATCAGCTCCTCGAGCTTCAAGGATTCTAGGATACGCAGCAGACGACACTCTAGAGTCAGGTCTTGCTACATGGGAATCGACTCTAGCTCGATTATTGATATGGATCCCGCAAATACTTCTTCGACATAGAGACATGGAATACATGGCGTACTCTGATCATAGACTCCGACAATTGCATGTGCTAAGCCAAGCTGCCAACTCGGGCTAAGATAATAGACAGTCCTATATAACCCGGACAAGGTTTTCCTGACACCAAATCAACATTGACACATGCAAGTACTTCAATGAATATATATAATGAAAGCAATACATACTGTGCTCCAATAGCCTAAACCAAACCTATCCAAACAAGAGTAACTTCAAAAGATCAATTTAATGCTTGCATATTTCTAGACATCAGCACAACGGTTAATTGTTTTGCTCAGAAACTCACAAAATATGCATCCAACCGTAGTAAACTAGGACTTTATGGAAAGCTTACAAAGTCCACTATACCCTTGGTATTATCATCACCACAAGATTTGACACTTAGAAAGGACAAACAATGCGAAACGTAAATTTTGTCCAGACTTGGACAGAATTCAACTACTCACTTAAAAAAATCCATAATTGGAGTCTCAGTCATCCAATTTAGGCGCTCCTAGACTTTTTTGAAAGCCAGTAAAATTGTCTATATTTCATTTATAAACATATCAGGTTAATTCAATGCATATCAAGGTCAAAAGACATAAGAAAGGCTTTGCTGTCCAAATTTGGACAGATTCAAAGATTCCACTTAAAACAGCTGTAGCTTAACTTATAGGTCACCAAAAAGGGTGACCCAATATTTGTTGGAAATCTTAAGGAAAGTACTCCACTTCTTTATAATTTATAAGAACTGATTCAAAGTTTAACTTGGGCAAACAAGGTCAGTTTCAAAATCTGTACAGAATCTAGACAGATTCCAAGACTAGACTTGAGAAAATCATAACTCCCAAACTACTAGACCTATGGTCATGAAATTTTACACAAGTAAGATGAAGAAGTTGGCTACAACTTTTATATACAACACCTCTACAGAAAACATGGTTTAATTCATTGAACTAGCTGCATAACCAAAACTGGTCATGTAGTCCCAAACAGCAAGCAATAGATTTATTCAGGTTCTATACTCTTCTAAGATTAAGCGTTCATCGAAGGACTAATAACTTTAGGTTCTTCATTACGAGACACTCAGAGCCAACATAAAGATAGAAGCCATATGCTAACTTTTTAAATCATTTTAAGCCTTATCTCACATCATGGAAGCAAGAATCGATTTAAGCATACTACGCCTGCCCATATATCCATCCAAGCATATTCTATACATTATATCATTCCATCGAAGAACACTTTTTTTTAATTATACTATGCATATATATCCATCCAATAACTCACCCAATCTGCATCTAACAAAATTTTGCAAATACAAACTCATTGGAAAGGTTATAACATTCCCTAAAACTTTTATTATAATGAGTGTCTCAGAATTGGTTTCCAAACCGATAAAACAATGCAACTGCTTTGTTGCAGAACTGATAGGATAGAAATATTGGACAACTAAAATTCAAAATCCTATAACTCCTGCTATACTCAACTTAAAACTACAACGAACATGCGTTGGAAAAGTTTGGAAATTGTCCACGACTTTTACAATAAAGTTGCACCCAAATTTATCTTTATAACCCTCAACTCTGCATGACCTACAACTAAACTCAACCTGAGATACTGCACATCAGAGATTCGACTTATATCCGGACAACCACCTCTCCCAATCTATTTAATAGGCAATTACAAGTATATACCCATTAAAAGGTACTTAGAAAAACTAAAAGTTTTTCTTAAAGAGAATTCCCAAATTTGGGCTCTAAAACTATCAGAACACGGTCGATTTATTGGTGGTTTTAACGACACCTAAAGTTCAGACACAACGGTGTAACAACTTCAGAGTAGCCTAACTCCAATTATATGCAATGAAAATTACAAACCAATAATCTTTGGAAAGATCATGAAATTACTAAAACTTTCATAATCCAACAAAAACCAAAATTTACCGTCTTCAATGTCTATACTTCCGTACAAAATTAAGGCTGCTATAGGAAACCCATAACTCTCCAATGTTTAGACCAAACTGGGTGATTGAGCATCCTATGCAAAGATGAAGAAGCCTACTACAAAACATTCTAGATAAGTGAAGCCTGATTCAGCCTCCAACTAATTTAAAATGACTCCCAAAACCAAACAACACCTTACCCATAATAAAAAAAAATAATATAAAATAAAACCCAAGGCATTGGCAGGTGCGATCAACACTAGGATTTTCCACTACCAAATGGGGATGCAACTCCCCAAAGCCTTTAAGCAACACTTTACCTAATAGGTTAGAACACTAAGCACAACAATCAACGAATTAAACAACCTCGTTTGTTAATGCCACTAAGGTCAAACATCCATGTATCGACAATGTATGAAACACCTGACATACCCGTCTCCAGCTCTATAAAACATGGTTGTTATTACACTAGAATCCAACTACTAGAAATCTCCAAAACTATTCTGTTGACGTGAAGCAAATGGTGCTCATGTCATATAACATCTTTTCCCCCTCTCAAAAGAGATAAAATTTGCAATACTCATAAAGCAATGGAGGGATAACAACAAGAAAAAAACTAATGTACTTCTTGACACAGACTCATGCAAAAGCTTCATAAATATTACTTTCAACACTAAAATAATAACACGATACTATGCTCAACAGGAGTAATTGGACTTCAATAAGATAATCCACCTAACCCAACTACTTTGATTAACCTCACATACAACAATACCTCCTATTATTGCACTTGAACAATTTGTACCTAGTGATGTCATAGGATGAATTCAAAGTAGTAGACATACATGATCTATCAAACCATCATTCATATAATAAAAATCTCCATCTAATGCAACAACCACATCATTATAGAGATAGATTACTAACAAACATAAGCAACTCCCAGTTAAGCATTGACTTCGTTTAAGATAAAGCGGTCCAAATAATGATTCAACAAGCATGCATAGAGAAACTGATCATAAAAAAATCAAACTACCATACAATGTTGGCAAATAAAAAAATAAAATGGGTTGTCAATATCGTCCACATGACTAGCCTGCAACAACTAAAAATTATGCATAACCTTTATGGCTATTGAAACAAACCATAGAAGGAAAACATGCACGACATAAAATCCACTTGAAACCACCCTATTTATTGTTAAAAAATAAGGTTGCACATAATAAGAAAACCTTTCAGGTAAACATGGTTGGACTTATCAATCTACGTCATCTTACAAATTCACTTGAGTTCTACCAGTCTCAAGATTTCATAGACATTACAATGTTGCCTTTGCTCTATAGAGACAAACCAATTTTATACTAAGATCAAGTTAGCAAGTAGCCACACTAGCCAAAAAAGTGAGGTGCAAAGCATTGCACCCACGGAAATATTATATTGATAAGTTGGGTTGTAACCCAACAGTCAATCAAACTCAACAACACCATAAAACTACATTATATAGTGTTTTCACACTACACCAAGTCGGATTAGACCCACTATAGACAAGCTCAATAAACAATCGGTCCTACAAGTACTAGAACCCAAGAATCCTTTTGGAAAAAAAACATCCACAGTCAAGCATATAGAAATATATGATAGTAATAGCTCAGAGATTTGAAAACATTGCATCAAAAAACATCATGACAATATGTATATAAAACAAGTACAGTAGTAGCTTCACTTGCATAATATCTTCAATAACAACCACATCAAGAAACCAATATTAAATAGAAATAACATATCATATCAAGCATTACGTCATTAATGACGTACCCCATCAAACCATAAAGGAATTTGGAGTAAGGAAGTTCTAGTCATCTATACAATAAAATACTAATATGAAAGATATACGAACCCATACCCTTCCTATATGTGCAAGTGTGTCAAATTTATCTTCAAATTGCGTAGAATCTAAAGCCTATGCTCTGATACCAACTGTAACACCCCGGGGTCCACAAACACCCCGGAATGCTACTGAACTACACTTCTGACATCTATATAAAATTTTGGCAGCATCCCCTTTGCAAGATTGCATAAAAGAGGGAGCAACAGAGTATAAACATATATCATGACTAAAACATACTAAGTATTATTACTCGGCTAGCAAGGAAAGATAAACATACGACCTGAACTGAATTAACCAGTGCGCACGACCATATAATAAAAATAAACAAACTTCCTTTGACAATAAGTTTCTAATTAAATCATGACTGCGCCTGGGCAGCGTTATTGTGAGAGTGAAAGTGGACGTGCTGCTACTCCCCTCATTCCCAACATGTATCAAGTACCTGCATTGAGTAATGCAAGAGTGAGATGACACATCTCAGCAAGTAAAATAATATCAAACAGTTTAACCACATAAGAACATTGTTTTACCACCACTTAATTCCACAACCTTCTTATTACCAAGGTGCAGCACGTATACAACGTACAACGCACCTAGTTACCACACCTCGCAGGTAGAAACCACAATAGTAACATAGTAATGTCACACTTCAAATATTCCTCATGAGTGCAAATGTCTGCAAATGCAAGGATGACTTCTGCCTTCATACCTCTAAGGATATGAAGCCGCATCGTACCCCTCCTCGGGCAACGTACGATGCTAAAAATGTACCGGTACGGTCGGACCATAAGATCACGACATAACTTCAAAATGCAAGATGGATGATGCGATGTGCATGTCATGCCTACAACACTTCATATAACAGGATTCAAAAAGACACTTCAACTTCATCCAGATGGGAATCAACCACATATATCATTACCAAATTATGATCATCCACAATATTAGACAATTGAGAATTAATACTTCCAAACAAATAAACTTCATCATAGAATTCAATGATTAACATATTTAAAACTTATGCATACTCAATGACAGGGAATAGGATGCAAACCAAACGGTAGCAACCACCACTGTATTTACTTGCCTTTACCGGAAGTTTGGGCAAATCCCTAAGTACGATCCGGAAGTCCACCACCTGTTTTTGACACACAACTTAGTGCACCAATTTCACATAACCAGGCTCATAAATGACGCCGCACCTACGCACAAACTCAAACCCCGCCGCGGGTTACATCTCTCCCCAGACCCACCAAACTGCAGCGGCGCTGCTTAATAATTTCAAAACTTCAAAATTATGACAACATTGGTAACAAACAAAAACTCCAGAGGCATCTACATAGAATTCCCCACAAGTTTTGTATACAATTTATAATTAAATTCCAACATCTAATTAGCCCAAAACAGTTCACAAGATGAACCCTGTAATCTGTTTTTTTCTCTTTTGGACAGCGACATACCCGGATTCAAACAGCGATATCTTTTAAAATATAATTTCAATTCAAGCGCATAAGTACTCATTGGAAAGATAAGACAAAGTCATACATGATTATCATACTGGTTAGCACTAATTAACCACGAAAAATTCCCAGAAATTGCTAATACTACTGCTGTTCACCCACCTGAAAAATCTGTTTTTTTTTGACAGCAACATACCCGGATTCAAACAGCGATATCTTTTAAAGTATAATTCCAAATCAAGCACATAAGTACTCATTGGAAAGATAAGACAAAGCTCTACATGATTATAATACTGGTTAATACTAATTACCCACGAAAAATTCCCAGAAACTGCTAATACTACTGCTGTTCACCCACCTGAAAAATCTGTTTTTTTTGGACAGCAACATACCCGGATTCAAACAACGATATCTCCTAAATTATAACTCCGAATCGAGCGCATAAGTACTCGTTGGAAAGGTATGACAAAGCTCTACATGATTATCCCACTGATTCCCCCTAATTACCCCACGAAAATTCCCAGAAATCCCTAGAACAACTGCTGTTCACCCACTCACAAAAATTCCTGGACAGCACCTCTACCGATTCGCAAAGATAAACACATAATCCAATTGATTGCAGCACAAAAACAACAAGAGTTAATCACAAATTCACCTTAGGTTCTTCCCTTCCTCCTTCCTTCTTCCTCCCTCCAAACTCCAATTGAGATCGCAGCCACACGACGGAGAACCACACGGGAGGGCTGCACCTTGGAGGAGGGGGGGAAATGGGGGGGGGGGGGGCGGCTAGGGTTTTGGGTGGTGAGAGCTGCAAAGGTTTGAGGAGGAAGAAGATGGGAGAGGGGGGGCGTCCAAGAGAAAAGGGGAGGGGAAGGGGCGGCTGCAACAACCCAAGGGGGAAAAAGGGGGGGGGCGGCTAGGGTTAGGGGAGGGTTAGTGGGCCGGATTGCGATTCACGGCCCAACTCGCTTGCACGACAGCTCCCGACCAACCACTCTACTGCTATACTGGTGAATGTTTTCCACAAATTCTAAATTCCCAAAGCGCGACACCCGAATAAGAGAAAAAACAAACAAAAAGAATAACCTTCAACTTCTCTTCTTTGCAAACCGGGTATCACGGGTATCACAAGAGGTCTACCCATCACATATTGTTTAGGCACATTTTTATAATCTGCCTTAGTTGGGATCTTTATAACCTTGATGGCTGTGGAGAAGGTGGTGGTGTCCTAAATGTTGATGCTTGTGGCGTAGACGGTGGATTAGAAAGAGGATGGGGAGCAGCATGGGAAGATTGTGGAGGTGATGATGGATGTACAGGTACTAAAGTTTGAGGAGGAGGAGATGGTTGGGGATGAGACGCCGACGGCGTTGGTGGATCAACCAATTTGACATCCCTTCGAGGATAAAGGATGAAATTTTTGATGGCTTGTCGAAGTGTCTCGATTCCTTCGGGCCCAGGGATGTCTAGCATGTAGTCACGGAATCCTTGGACGACCGTCGTCACTTCTACCCTGCAATAATCATCTGGTATGTCGCTTCCATGAAACTTGCATTCTGGGATCACAACGCCTGTTCTTACTTTCTTCGTGTGATTATTGTTAATACCATATCTTATAACTAGTGTGCACATCACTGGCCTTGTTATGTCATCAAGTAGATAATGGACCTTATTTGCCGTTGACGCGATAGAGCTTGGGACGGTTGTACAATCGGTGGAAGCTGGTGGTTGAGCTGCTGGAATTATTTGCAGATGTGGAGTGGTCATCTGTTGAACAGACATCGCACTCGCCAACTGCTACATCAATTCTGGTGGAGGATTTGATAGCATTTGAGACATAAGGTCTTTGAACTCTTTCTTTGCCTCCTACTAATAATAATCCAACAACTCTTCTTTGTATCAATCACGTTTCTTGTACAAACCTTCTCACTGTGGTCTGAATCCTTCCTTCCATCCTTCCTTAGACGAGATTCCTCGTACACGGTCAGGATGCTCAGGGTTACCAAGACAAGCCGTTAGGATGTCTCTCTCCCTTTATGGCTTAAATGATCTTGGCTCTCCTTAGCTGCCATTGTATATATGTTTTTCTCAGCTTCTTTGAAATTTGGATCATCAAAAGATACATCCGCCTCAGTTTCTCTGGGTTTTCTAGCATGGATCCAATTAGCCATCCTTTCACCAAGTTGCTCGGAAAGCGTCGGCAACCCTGCGGCCTTCTTCTCGGTGTCTTCTTGTCTCCATTTAGAAACTTGACGCTTGTAACCACCTGTGCCTAAGTGGTGGTGGTACTTGTTATTCTTAGATAGTTCTGAATATGCCTCGCTTGTGAATTCAGGGCTGCTCCTCTGCTCTAGAAATACTGCCCACTGACCTTCTGAGATTTTATATTTTTTGTCAGGTCTAGGCCTTTCTTTGCAAATTTTGTATTCATCTCAGACCTCCAGTTTTGGAAATTGATTGCAAGTTGCTTCATCGTGTATTCCTTCACGAGTTCTTCTGAACCTCGAGGTAGAACAAACCTCGTTAATAGCTTATTCCATATTTGATTCTTTACATCAACCGACACATCTTTCCAATGTCGGATTGTGATGTCAAGATTATCCCTAACTAAGAACCCAAGTGCATTCCGGAACTTAGGGAGTGCCTCTTCTGGAGCTAGGGGCTGACCTTTCGGCTCACATCTGAGATTTTATATGTTTTGTCAGGAAACTTGTTCAGTCCCCTATCAC
Source organism: Zea mays (assembly GCF_902167145.1). Taxonomy (NCBI): domain Eukaryota; kingdom Viridiplantae; phylum Streptophyta; class Magnoliopsida; order Poales; family Poaceae; genus Zea; species Zea mays. Next base: position 111,882,814 of record NC_050101.1, on the reverse strand, counting down.
CTCTTTTCCGGTCGCTCTGCTTCCTTTTCCTTGACCTCTCAGTGGTTGTATCGGTCGGTACCGGTGCGTCTTTGTCTTGGTTCAGCCCCGGTGCGTCTTAGTATTGTGCCACGGCTTCATCAAGTATCGCACGATATTAAGACAAGACCTCCTATTCATGTAATGAAATGCAAAACATGCATGTGTAATAGACATTGTGAAATCAACTAATTTGGTACACACACGAAACTAAAGATGTGTACTTTACCTCACACTCTTATGAATCATAATTAGGGTCACGTTGCAAACCACGCCGAGTGGCCCTATCTATGCTAGGACAAGGGTCGGTAGGCGTTTCATATCCTTCATCACTTGAATGTTCTTGAGAAACACCCTTGTTCATGCGGTCGGGCATTAACCCTTGGTCCTTGTTTAGAGAACTCATTGAGCTATATATATATAAGATTGCATCAAAGATTCAAAAAAAATTGAAGACAAAAATTGGAACAGAAGATTAGAACATAATATATATAAAATCACACTAAGTTCTTACATAATATGCAGTTCATCATACTAAGTTCTTAGATAGTATGTCGTCCATCATACTAAGATTAGAACATATATCATAATTTCTACTCGTCGTCGTCCATCAGTGTCGTCCAATTGATCTCCCCTTCTTCATCGTTGGAGAGGATGATGACTGGCGCTACCGGCTCCACATGCACGGGCACGAAGACAACCTCACGTGTAGTCGTCGAAGCCGAGGAGCCCACATCATGGTGGTGAGTAGATGGGCCCACGACGGTGACACGTTGACGGTGACGCTTCGAGAGAACTCTGCAGGCGCACATGAAAATACGGCGTACGGTGTCTTGATGATTGAGCCTCAACTGAGCTGGAGCTCGAGGTGGCGACGATGCATGAGCCATGCCGTTGCCAGCCGCTCCGCTAGTGTACGTGCCTTGAGACGCGCTGCGATGGCATCCACTGGGTCCATTTTGAGGCTGCGTCAACAACGGAAAAGTCTAGCTTGAACTATATACTACAGGCTGGCGAAGGGGTAGTAACCGGCGGCGGCCACCATAGCTAGCGCGTCGAGTGCATGATGGCCATAGCACGCCCAAGCTAGGGTTTGCTAACCGGCGGCGCACCCTAGGGTTTACTACCAGCGGCGAGCATGACGACCGGCGCGGCTGATGATGGTGACGGCGGTGGCAGAGGGGAAAGGGAAAGAGTAAAGAAAGGGACAGAGGAAAACCTGACGGTGGCGCGGGGGCACGGGTCGGCGTGGAGGATCGCCGGCGAAAAAACCCATGGGGACAAAATCCAGCATCCTGACGGCGTGATGAAATGAACCGGCTCTAGGGGACTTGTAAATTTTTTAGCTCCCGCTCACCACCCGTTATATAGGCGCAATTTCTACTAGCGGTTGTCATAGAGGACCGCTAGTACAAATTATTTCCACTCGCGGGTGTCATAGAGAACCGCCAGTATAAATTGTTTGCCACTGACGGTTGTCTATGAAAACCGCCAGTATAAATTGTTTTCCACTGGCGGTTGTCTTTGAGAACTGCTAGTATAAAATATTTACAATGGATTGTATTTCCATTGTCTAGTGTACCTATATATATATATTACATTAAGTATACTTTTATATCTTCTACCACAAGGGCAACTTGGTCGTCGAGAACCGGCAGTATGAAATATTTACAATGAATTAATCGAGTATTTCCATTTTATATATTACATTAAGTATACTATAGTATATATAAACAGTACACTATACAATGGAAATACTCGATCAATCCATTGTAAATTAAGACAATGGAAATACGCTAATTTTATATATTCTCCCTCCTCCCCTGTCGCCCTCTCTCTCTCCCTCGCTAACGGAATTAAACATCTTTCCTTGGCCATGAAAATTGAATTAAGACAATGAAGAAATATATATATTGATCTCGAACTTATAGTAGAAATGGTTCTAACAATAATCAATTACAAGACAAGTTTATAATCTAGGGAGCTATTATTCTGCCTTGTCCATCGTGGCATACCCAGGGCAACAATTTACGTGGGATGCTTCGCTCAACGTTCCTTATCTTGGTTGGATGGTCTATGAAAAGAGACATGTCGTTGAATTGGTTAAAATCCTCCATATCAGATACACCATCAACTCTTATAGCTTATTATTTTCCAGGAAAAACTACATGCTTCGATTTGTCGGTGCTTTTCTTCTCATTGTTAGAAATGATCTGTTCAGCATAGAAGGCATGTGCAACACGATTAGCAATGATCCATGGGTCATCTTTGTAACCTACCTTACGTAGATCAAGAACTCTCACCCCGTATTTGTCTATCGTGACATGTTTGTCTTCAACCCATTGACATCGGAAAACTGAGATATTAAATGTACCACAGTCTAGTTCCCATATGTCCTCAATAAATCCAAAATATGTAATAGTCTCAACAGTTTCATTGTCTATGGCCTCGCATCGAACACCGCTGTTTTGTGACATGCTCCTTTTGTCCTTGGACTTGGTAAAAAATGTAAATCCACTAATGTCATAGGTTTTCCATGTCGTGACCTGGCGTGATGGTCTAGATGCCAACCTCTTGATGGTTTGTTCGTCTATTGTATCTCCGTGTGGAATGTCCTTCACCATTAGCCATGTGTTGAATCGCTGCTTATGTTGCTTCATTACCCAATCATTTGTATGCCCAGGATTTTGCTCGCGAAGCTCATTGATGTGTTGTTGGATAAATGGCTCCATTATCGCTAGCTGATGTAGGATGTTGTGATGTGCCTCAAGTACTGTATTGTAATCCAGTGGGACGAAGGATTTCCATCCCATCCTACCTCTTCCATATAGTCTACCCTCGTGTCATGACGGAGGAAAACCTATTGTAACCTGGTCTTTTAGGATACTATTGCAAAATGGACCTCCAGACTCAATGGCCTCTTCGGTACAGTACCCCTCTATCATGGATGCCTCGAGACGAGCACGAGTTTATACATAGCCATTAAGTATTGACATGAAACACTCATACGTCCACATTTCATGCAAGTGCATAGGACCAAATGCCTCTATTTGTGGTACCAAGTGCACCACGAGGTGCACCATAATATCAAAGAACGATGGAGGGAAACACATCTCAAACTGTGATATTGTCTCCACTGCGAATTCCTGAAGAGATGCCAACTCATCACGGTCAATTACCTTTTGTGAAATTCTATTGAAAAAGTAGCACAACCGTGTGATTTTCATCTTTAAAAACAAACGATTTGTAGCCCTAATGGCAATAGGTAGAAATGTAGTCAACATGACATGATAATCATGTGAGTTGTAGTAGGTGACCGTCAGGTCTTTTATTGACCAATACTCCATATGCTAGAGCAGAATCCGGATGGGACTCTCAAATTCTTGAGCCAAACACACATTGCATGTTTCTCTTCTACATTAAGATTGTAGCTTGCTGCCGGGTGTAACACCCTGAATTTGGGGGTATAAAATTTCTTTTTCCGATATTCAGGTGTTACTCTCTTTCTGTCCTTCTTTTCTACTCTTCTTTTTTCTAGATAGTGAAGAGTTATTGTGTTATATATATATATATATGTGTGTGTGTGTGTGTGTGTGTGTAAGCCTAGTAAAAATAGAGCCCTAAAAGAGTCCTTGATTATTGCATAGCATGTCGAGACATTTTATTGTATGTTGAATTGTTGTTGTGGTGCGTCCATTCAAACTCATGAAGTATATTTGAATTTTGCATTCAAAAGCTATATATAAATTCGAATAGAAATTGATTAAAGAAAAGGAAACAGGCCCAGCCCCTCTTTTCCTTGCGGCCCAAGACCGTCCCTTCCAGCCAGCCCACCTTCCCCCCCCCTCTTCCCCTTCCTGGGCCCACGCTTGCATGGCCCAGCCATTGCGGCCTCTCTTCGCCCCCATCCCGCGGCCCGACTCAGCCCAGGGGACGCGTTTCCCCCAGCAGGCCCAACCCGCTCCTCCCCCTTCCGCGCGCCAGCCCAGCGGCCACCCCAGCCGGCCCACGCCCGCGCCTCGGCCCACCCCGCGCCCCCCTACGGCCTGCCTCCGCGGCCCGGCCGCGCGCTGCGCCTTGGCTCAGGTTACCGCGTCGTGCGCCCAGTGACCCGCGCGTGGGCAATGCCCAGCCGCCACGGCCTTCTCCCAGCCCCACGTGCTACACTTGCGCCGCCGTCGTCACCTAGCAGCGGGGCCCACATGTCAGCCCGCCTCCCCCCAAATCTCCAACTGCCCCTTCACCATGTCCACCCCGCAGCGCATGCCCATGATCTCCTGCCGAACCGCCCCTCCCATCCCACGCGACAGCGCTGCCCAGCGCCTCGTCATCGCCGGCGTCCAAGCTCGCCTCGCCGGAGTCGCCGTTCATCACCGTGGTGAATTCGCATCCATCCTCCCTTCTCCCCTTTCCCTTTCTCCTTCTTCCCCGGCGTGGCTGGCCTCGGCATAGTAGTGCGGCCTAGTCTGCGCGCCCTCCCTCCTTTCCCCGGTGCAGCCGCGGCACGCAGCGTGCCCCTGCGTGCGGCAAGTCTCGCTGGCCCAGCGCGGTCAGGCGTCGCAGCCATGCCGGCCGGCTAGCAGCGCGAGGTCGAGCCCACCAGGTCACCCGACCCCTCCCTCGGCGCGACGACCAGCGCCCTCACCGGGCGAGTCCGAGGTCATGTCCCCTCGCGCGGCGACCAGCAGCCCCTGCCCTCCCGTTCATGCACGAGTTCGCGGCTCAGCCGGCCAGGGCACGGTCCCTGGGAGCTCGACGCCAAGCCCCTGCTCTCCTGCTCGTCGTTACCCTCCCCGTCCCTCGGCCAGTGTCCTGGTCGGCTTCGGCGAACAACCAGCAAAGCCGTCCCTGTGCTAAGCCTCAACGACACCGGTTATGAGTGGTCATTGCGCAACCTGTGCGCCCTCGATCCAACCCTTGTGCGTGTCGCTCGTTTTTCATCGTCTAGCCATACACGTATCCTCGCTCGTCGAGTTGGACAACACGTGTCTACCCCTACGCACGGCCCCCACACGACGTGATTCGCCGAACCGCGCGCGCTGCAGCCCCAAACACATCCTCGCAGCTAGCGCGCACTAGCTTTCGCATATGCGAGGCACGTCGTCGTTACTCAGATGACGTCCGTCTACCCCTCATCTACCCCCCTACGTGTCCATAACCCCGCCATCGCACCCATTGTTTGGTCGCGCGTCAAACGTGTTGTCTATCCGCGCCATCGCGCGTGCTAGCTCGCGCGCAGCATGCTTATCGCTCTCGTGCGTTGCACGTCTCGTCGCGCTTCACTAAACCATCCCACATAGGATCGGTCGTGCTAATTAACTACATATTAAAACAGCGATTATTCGAGTACCAACACAATCAAAGTTAAGTAATGATTTTATTGGTGCTTACAACAATTGCTTGCTATTATGGCTAAGTCGAATACAATAATATAATCAATATTCGCGTAGCGCGTTTTAAGTCAGCGTGTGTCGTTCGCGCGCATCGTGCGTGTCGTTCACACGTGTCGACGCGCGTTGTCGCGTGTGCCGTTCCGCGCACCTTGTTTAGTGGGTTGCATGTCCTGTCGCACGGCAATAAACTATTCCATATAGAATCACTCACGTTAATTAATTTACGTAATTGAACAGTGATTAACCAAGTGTTTAACCAATCTCTACTACGCCTTAAGGATACAACGAGGGCGTCCACAAGCATCACTGTGCCCCCGCACGACGTCTTCCTTCCCCGCATCCAACATGCCGCACGCACGCCAGCCATCGCCGCCGAGAATCCCGCCCATGAGCCCGCACCCCCGCCAGCCCCTGTGCCCCTGAGATCTCGCATTCGCTCCGTCTATGGAAGGCCACCACGAGTCATGCCCAGCCATCCTCGGATTCCGCCACCTCCTCCTCCTCCTCGCCCCTCATGCCGCCAGTGATGGATTCCGCGCCCCTGTGCCCCGAGATCTCACATCCGCTGCGTCTATGGAAGGCCACCACGTGTCGTGCATCCTCGGATTACGCACCCCTTCCTCGGACACCATGCCCCCGCATCCCGCCTCGAGATGCCTATGTCGTCACTACCCTCAGCCCCCGCCCCATGCCATCAACGCGCTTCCTTCCTCCCCCGAAATGCCGCGCCCGTATGTCTTCTCAACCCCCGCGTGCATCGTCATCCCCTCAGGGACCGCCGCACCCGTCCCCCTTGCCTACCCGCCTGCGAGACAGTCGCCGTCGTCCACCTACCCGACGCCGCTCGCGATGACCCCCTCGATTCTCGGGTCTTCACGACCCACAGCACGACGCTCTACGCCGACGATGGAGGATAGCTCCATGACCACCTTCTCCATCGGGTAAGCTTCAGAGATCCCTGTGTGCGGTGTGCCCGATTCGGATCGTCTTGTTGAGTTGTGTTGGCCCGTACTTTGCAATGGTGATGATGTAGGAGAGTCGCCGCCACCGCGAGGGCCAGATGCTCGACATCCGCAAGGCCAAACGCGAGGAAAGCCTCCAAAAGAAACATCACGATGGATTCCTTACCTCTACCGCTGACACCGTGCCACCGATGGGCCACTCCATCGCACTCCGGCAGAAGGTGTGACACCCCTTGCTTGCTCTTTCTAGCTCTGATCTGATCCGCCTTGTTGGTTAGGGTTTGCGTGATGGAGTGATACTCGATCTAGCGGATTCGGATTTGATTTTCTACTTGCCTTTTTGTGCAGCTTGATGGCTTGCCAGAGATGGTACAGGTCGTCCTCTCCAACGACCCCATTGTGCAGCTCGAGGCCACCACACAGTTCAGGAAGCTGCTCTCCATAGGCGAGGTTTGGATCTTATGTGCACTTCCTAAATGTTTCTAGCAAACCCATCGAATCTGAGAAGTTGTACATCCTGATATGCATGTCATATTCATACTGCTTATCTTTTATTTTTCACTTTTGGGGGGCTCTACTGATCAAAATTTGAGCTGCATTTTGGGCAAGCATGCCTTTTTCTATGGGACATGGTTTTTGATCTTCTTGGTTAATGGCACATAAGTTTCTATGATTCACCAATATTTGAACTAGACATTATGGAATATCCTGGATGTAGGAAATGCATTATGTTTTAGGTGTTAAGGGAGCCACCAGGACCAGGTTTTGTTTTTTTTTGAAAAGGCAGGAGGTCTGCCAAGATATATTGATAAGAAGAATAACAAGAGGTTTAAGTCAATACAGTGACCGAAGCACTAGGCAAAGGTCCAACCCGAACAGAAAAAAAACAGACCCCACTAAATAGCTGTTAAAGGGGTAGCTAGGTGCTTGGCCCTTGCCAAATTCCAGGTTGTCGCCTCACTCTTGATTTTGGCAATGATTTGTTGGCAGCTCGATAATCTGCGATCAAAGATTCTCACATTTCTTTCTCGCCAAATCTCCCAGTTTACAAGGATCAATAGTGATCTGATGCCTTTTCTATTGCATCCCGGCAAAAAGCCAGATTTTCCCACCAATGCCACAGCGAGGGGGGTCGCCCCCAGCTAGACGGTTTCATGCCCTCAACAGCTACCCAAACAGCAGCTTCCTCCCAAATTCTTTTGGTGAAACGACATTCCACAAAAAGGTGAAGCCCCAATTCTAGGGCAGCACGACACAAGACGCAAGTTAGTTCATGGGGCCAATTCCTGGCGGCTAAACGATCTGCTGTCCAAATGCGATTTTGAATTGCTAACCAGCTGAAAAACTTGCATTTTGGAGGCGCCCAATTCTTCCAGATGATGAGGTCATAGTTTGTGCGAACAGAGCCCAAAAATTGGGCCTGATATGCCGATTTGACTGTGTAGCGATGATCCACAGTGAAATTCCAGTTGATTGCATCATCACGTTCTGGGTGAAACTGGATCTTTTGGACTTCAGACCAAAGAATGCAGAACTCATGAATGTGGTGGGGAGTAATCGGTCTGTCGAACATTGCAAGATCCATGATCCAGGCATTGTTTGTGACCGCCTCCGCTAGAGATTTCCTCTTATTTCTTGATATAGAAAAGAGACTTGCCCCCTCACCCAAGCGCTGCCCCAAAAGGAGATTTCAGAACCATCACCAATCTCAATGTTCGTTGATGCCGCAAAAAGCAGTCTATCAGCATCAGAGCAAGGAATCTCTAAATTGTCCCAAATATTCCGTGATGAGGTGCAATTATGCCAGAGCCATCGCGCGCGCAAGGCACGCGCAAAAGCACCCAAATCAAGAACTCCCAAGCCCCCAAGGGCTTTTGGCCTCGCCACCCGTTTCCAATTGACTTTGCACTTTCCGCCCGTCAGTCGTTCAGAACTAGTCCAAAGGAATCGTCTTCTTTTGGAGTCTAGTAGGCTAATCGTTGCCTTGGGAGCATTAAGGGAGGTTAATAAATAAATTGGTTGTGCGGTAAGCACTGTTTTCACCAGAGTTAAGCGCCCTGTCACTGAGAAGTTTCTCCCATTCCAGCTACTCAGTTTGTTCAATACTTTGTCCACCAAAAACTAGAAGTGCCCCTTCCTGAGTCTAGTTGGGGTGAGAGGGAGGCCCAGGTATCGGATCGGGAAGGTTGCTCTTCTGGCTGGAAAGCAACTAAGAATGTCATCAAGGGGTAGCCCCTGGCAACGGATTGGGATGATCATGGACTTCTGAAAATTGGTCATCAGACCAGATGCCTCGCCAAATAAGGTGAGGAACCTGACAATGGTCTCAATATTCTCTTTTTCGGCTTAACAAACAAAGTTGCATCATCAGCATATAGCGAGAGCCTAATGCTGGGCAAGCTGTTTCCCAACTTGTTCAATGCTCCAATGTCCGCGGCGATCTTTAGAATTTTTGCAATGGGTCGATCGCCAAGACGAATAGAAGAGGGGAGAGAGGATCGCCTTGCCTGAGACCTCTCTCATGATGAATAGGAGGGTTAGGGACCCCGTTAATGAGCACTCTTGATGTTGAGGTGGAGAGGATAGAAGCGATCCAGTCAGTCCACCTCACAGAGAATCCCAAATTGCAGAGTAAGGCAATCAAGTAATCCCAATAGACGGAGTCAAATGCTTTTTCAATGTCTAGCTTGAGGAATAGCATGGGCGAATTGATACGCTGGAATCGTCTAACAGTGCTTCTAACTGCAAGGAAGTTTTCATGAATGCTCCTTTTTTGAATGAAGGCACTTTGGCAAGGTGAAACTAACTCATTCATTCTCGGTGCCACACGAAGAGCCAGAGTTTTGGTGATAATCTTAATGAAAGAATGGATGAGGCTTATAGGTCTGAAGTCCCCAGCTACCTCCGCACCTTCCTTTTTGGGGATTAGAATGTTGTTTGCTGAATTGATTAGTTGGAGGTTGAGGCATCGATTATTATAGAAAGCATTCACTGCAGCCATGAGATCATGCCTTATAATGGTCCAACAAGATTTAAGGAAGGCACCAGTGAAGCCGTCCGGCCCCGTGAGCTGCAGTTTGTAGTACAACCTATGAAAAGGCTCGCGATGCTGGGTCGGTGCCAGCGAGGCTTGCTCAATTGTATGCTGGAAAACTGGTAATTTGGTCCAGAAATTCTCAATTTTAAAGGAACGTGGACGCCTCGGCATAGTAGTATTGGATAGGAGCAGCGGGCAGTGGTCAGAGATCGAGGATGATAGTGCATGTAGTCCAAATATTCCGAAAATCTCCTCCCACTCAGAGTTGCAGAAGAATATGTCTAGTCTTACGAGAGTGGGGTGTCGTCTCTCATTGCTCCAAGTGAACTTCCTGTTTTGCAAAGGAATTTCTTTCAAGTCACAAATGTCGAGAGCTTGCCTGAACAGAAGCATTAGGCGAGGGTTGATTCTAGAATTGTTTTTGTCGCTTGCTTTGTATGTGCAGTTGAAATCCCCAAGGACCAACCAGGGGGAAGGTGAAGGAGGCCTCTGTGCACTCATCTCTCTTAGAAAATCAGGCTTGCGGCCTCTGCAAGATGGTCCATAGACGACTGTCAGGTAGAAGGAAGCATGACGATCCTTAAGAGAGACATTTGCGGATATGTGGAATTCTCCGATAGTAAAATTGGACAAATCGAGTAGGTCGCTATCCCAAAGTAAAAGAATACCACCCCGGGTTCCACTATTTCCTTCCGCAGGTTTAAAACTGAATTTATTAAGCTTTGGTCCTCCAAGCGCCGTCACAATGGACCTGTCGACCGTTGATAATTTAGTCTCTTGCAAACAGGCAAGATGGCAAGTGGTGGTGGAGATCATCGCGCGCACTGCATCTCGGCGCGCCTGCAAATTTAAACCCCTTACATTCCAGCACAGGATGCTAAAGTCATACATGGAGGAGGAAAGGGCCCTGATTAATTACCAACAGCTGGATGAAACTGTAGCACTGCACATTAATGACAGTGAAACTTAAATGGGTCAGCAGGGCCAACACAAGCATGGCTGTTATAGGTCTGAAGCAAAACAACAACCCAATACAGTCCAGGGTGCTCACAAAAGTAGTAGAAACTGAACTGAGATTCATTGACATAACAAAAGCAGTCCCACATCATCAAACATGGAGCTAAAACAGCCATCAATCAAGCCGAAGCAACTGCTCTGGCCTCTGCACGCATGGCGTCCACCTCCTCTTGGATCTCAGCTATTCAGAGAACGATATACATTTGTTTCAGTTATATTGAAGTTTAGAATGACATTCACATGTGCCGCTGCTTAGCTAAATGTGTATGTCTGTCTTGTGCTCCAAATAAGTTCTGTTTTGACTCCATATTTAAATGTAGTAGTATATCAAGTACAAACAACAGAACTTAGATTAGTAGTAAATGAATGTATGAACTAAAGAGTGCTTGCTCAATCGGTAGAACGAAGATGTTGTCAACTCCTCAGCCCACGATTTGAAGTCTTGTTGACTGGGTGTCCACTATTTCTTTCTTAATAAATTGAAATCATGTTTCAGAGTTTTATATGTTGAGATCTGCAGTGTTTTCCTGTGTAAAATTACCTTTTGTTTCTGTGCTAATATATAATTTCTGAACATCAGGTGCGACATAGCCCTGAATTTCATGATTGCACTTTGGTAAATGAGGGTACCGAAGAAAATCGGGATGCATTGGTGGTGCATTTGTCTGAACATGACCAGGGCTTAGTAGCTGGTCAGTTTGCAGCGTTCTATAATGAAAATTTATGACATAATTTTAGTTCTGTTACTTGACAGAATTTCAGTTCTAGCAGACCCATACACCATACCTTTGTAGTCACTCAGGCTACAGCTAGACTCAATTGATCACATACAATAAATCACAATAAATCACAAAAATAAAATGTAATCACCATTAGAACATATTTACTTGTTTTGTGTTATGTTTTACTAATTTTTTGTTATGACGACCTATTAGAAACTTATGTGCCATCAACCAAGAAGATCAAAAACCATATCCCATAGAAAAAGGCATGCTTGCCCAAAATGCAGCTCAAATTTTGATCAGTAGAGCCCCCAAAAAGTGAAACATAACACAAAAAATTAGTAAAACATAACACAAAACAAGTAAATATGTTCTAATGGTGATTACAGATCAAGACTAAGGATCCACTTTGCTGCATTCAATTGACTACACAAAAAACATATAAGAAATGATATTTAGTATCAAAAGGGGGCAATGGATATGCCCCCAAACATCATGGCATGCTGTTGTTTTTTAGCAGAAGTTTTTTGGTAGTCCAGAATGCAGTGTCTAAACAAATTGGATAGAACATAACACAAAACAAGTAAATTAGTTTTATTGTTGATTATAGATCAAGAATATGCACCCACTTTGCTACATTTTATTTTTGTGATTTATTGTGTTTACATGTATGTGATCAATTGAGTCTAGCTGTAGCCTGAGTGACTACAAAGGTATGGTGTATGGGAAGTACTAAAATTAGAACTGTAAATTGGACTGTATTGTGTTGTCTGCAAACATGTGTACCTGAAATAGTTGCTTTCTTAATAATGAAAATTTAGTTGTCCTCCTACCAGGCTTGTCTGTTTTCTTTGCAACATCAGCTGGTCTGCTTCTCTTTGGCTGGGTCTTGTTTGTCAGGAACATTTCATTTTCGCAATTTGTGAGGAATAAACACATTTTCAGAGGTTTAGGAGTTTTGTTACATAATTGAAATTGTTAGGAGCACACATTTTAGAACTAAATTTTTGAGTTGCACACACATTTCTTTTGTTTCAGAACTGAATTTTGGAGGTGCACACACATTTATTTTATTTCAGAATTGAATTTCTTTTGTTTTAGAACTGAATTTTCAGTGAAGAGCACACATATTTAATAGTTCCAGAGCACAACATTTCAGAACTAATACAAAACTGAATTTATTACAGAGCACACACATTTCACTTTTTGGTTGCTTGCTAGAATTTACTCTATGGAGAGGTGCCATTGCATACGGCAAAAGTTGAGAGCAGCTTGTGAACGGAATTTACAGAAATGTTTTTTTGAGGTGCACACACATTTCTTTTGTTTTAGAACTGAATTTTTAGAACTGCACCTACAACTTCCTTTATGTGAGAATCATGTCTCTTGTTGCAAGCAGATATAAATAGGCAACACTAACAATTTATCTTTAGGCTGGTAGATTGTCATTCAAGAGCTAGGAAAACTTCCAAAACAACTCATTTTGACAAGGTAATAGTTTCCCTTGTCTAAATAATTTATCTTTTTTTGTAAATGTGTGCACTTAAGACTGTTACTAATGGATCTACTTGCTGGAACAGAATGCCGACCATTGCTGCAATTACTTCACCCTTGGCTCCCGCACTAACTTTGACGGCCGACTACAAATCTTCTTCGACATGTACGTCATCAGTGATTGATTGGTTTACTGCTACTAGCTAGGAGTAATATATTTGCTTTAGAATTAGGCCTCAAGTCATTCGGTCTATGCTTATACAAATTAAGCTGGACAAAAAGAAGAAGATTATCTCCATTCTGGATAGTAGCAGTAAACCAAGGAAGATCTTATTAAGAACTTTGGAACGATTGCTATGTCTAGCACTTAAGGCGCTACTTTTTCATCTTTCTAATTCTGGCCAATTGCTACACTCCAAGATTTGTTTAATATATTAAAGATTATGCTCTCAAATAATTTGAACTGTTTGCTATTTTTGCAACTCGAAAAAATATAGTCTGGAGGTGACCTCAATCTTATTGGACGAAATAATGATCGCAACTGTACAGGTTACTGTGAACAAACAACTGCTTGTTTTCCTACACTTATTTTTTGTTGATTTCTTAATGCCTCTTTTTTATCCATTTCTATCCTTACTGGAGCAGATCATCAAGGATATCAGGTATTCGAACATGGATGCTAACATGCCTTTGTGCAATTAAAGAAGTGTCCTCAGTGCAACCTAACATGCCTTTGTGCAATTAAAGAAGTGTCTTCATCGCAACCTAAAACAAAGAAATACTGCTATGAATTTAGTACATATACATACATATCAGAACACATTGTTTCACTGGTGCATGTAGAGGTCTCTATGGTATGTTAAACAATTTGACATTGTATACAGTAACCACTCACACTTCCATGAGGACTCCACAAAGAACTGAAACTACTTAAAAGTTAACAAACTATCCACGATTAATGATGTATTTCGGTGGACATGGTTTGGGAATCTAGATTAACATGGTTGAAGCAACATGGCTCACTGGTATAAGTAATCCGTTATAGAAGTTATGGCTTATATGTAGCCAATGAAATAGGGAGTTTAAGGAGAAGAACAAAGTGGACAAGGTAGTCGTGCTGTGGACTGCAAACACTGAAAGGTACAACAATGTATGCGCTGGTCTCAACGACATAATGGAGAATCTGCTGGCATCTGTGGACAAGAACGAGGCGGAGATCTCGCCATGAACACTACATGCCATTGCCTGTGTCACGAAGGGGGTGCCATTCATCAATGGGAGCCCCCAGAACACTTTTGTGCTTGGTGTGTTTGCAAAGTTTTATGGTGTTGCATTTCTGTTCAAAGACTTATTATACTTGTTGCATGTTTGTAGGGCTGATTGATCTTGCTACCAAGAACAACTACCTGATTGGTGTTGATGACTTCAAGAGTGGGCAGACCAAGATGAAATCGGTCCTAGTTGATTTCCTTGTTGGTGGTGGAATAAAGGTACAATTTATCAAAGAAACCTGATATCCCCCCTTCGAAATGTTTTTGGCAGACGGCATACTTACAATAATTCTTGTATATGTTCATGCAGCCCACCTTGATTGTGAGGTACAACCACTTGGGAAACAACAACGGCATGAACCTATCTGCCCCTCAAACATTCAGGTCTAAGGAGATCTCCAAGAGCAACATGGTGGATGACATTGTCTCAAGCAATGTCATTCTCTATGGGCCCGGCGAGCATCCCGATCATGTTGTTGTCATCAAGGTCTTTTGGCTGATCTTCCACCTCTTTAAAACGTTGGCACGTGCAGCAGTTTAAACTTGCCACTCATTTGCTGCATGAAGTATGTGCCGTACGTGGGAGACAGTAAGAGGGCTATGGACGAGAACACATCAAAGATCTTTATGGGCGGCAAGAACACCATCGTGTTGCACAACACCTGCGAGGACTCGCTCCTCACCACACCGATCGTCCTTGATCTGGTGCTTCTGGCTGAGCTTAGCACCAGGATCTAGCTAAAACCTGAGGAAGCGGTAAGAGCCCACCAAGTGAATAACTCGTAGCATGGTAGGTGATTCAGCGCTTCAGCACCATCATCTAATGTCTCTCTCATTATGCAGGACAAGTTCCACTCCTTCCACTCGGTGGCCACCATCCTTACCTACCTCACCAAGGCACCACTGGTAAGCCTTTTCGTCTGTATTAATTCTGGCATCGTTGCACCGCATCTTCCTCCAATCCAGTCGCTAATCTTCTCTTACAAAACCTGAACGACAGGTTCCGCCCGGCACACCGGTGGTGAATGCTCTAGCAAAGCAGAGGGCGATGCTGGAGAACATCATGAGGGCCTGCGTTGGCCTGGCCCCAAAGAACAACATGATCCTGGAGTACAAGTGAGCGAAGTGGTGTGGCCTGCAGCTGGATATGCAGGAGGCTGCACGAAGGGAACTAGAGAGGCGAGATTAGATGTGGGATTGTGTTGGCTTCTCGTGTTTTCTTTGCATTCTTTCCTGGTCATTGTTGTCGAGCTGTTGTATTTTATTTGGACTCTCGTGCCAACAATATCATCAAGCGTGTATGGTGGTTTGTGCCTAAGACTGACGATGTACGAGGGAACTTCTACCGGCAGGTGTGACACGTACTCTGCAATGATGAGACAATGCAAATTGTGGCATATATCGAAGTCTGCATGATAATGATGGTTGAAATTAGTAGTGAAACGGCTAAATTAAAATAACAAAAATTATATATGGCCAGGATCACAAATGTATTATGAAACATTTTCTTATAACAATATAAGACACATTTTGTATATTAGTTACCATGGTATTATATGTTTCCGTTGCAATGCACGGGCACTTACCTAGTCAGAACTAAGTGTTGATTCTATCGATACATGCGATAAATACATGTTATAGTGGTTATGCCAATTTAAGTGTTGTATTTAATATTTGTTTAGCAATATAGATTGGTAGTATCGTGTCGCACTGTTTTCGCATGTCGCTCGTTGTTTGCGCGTCGCCGTTACTCGTTCGCGCGTTCTCACCGCGTGTCTGGTATATGTATCGTCGCGTGTTGTTCGCGCGCAACGCCTCGCGTCCTTTGCTCATGGTAACACGTGGCCGCGCGCGCTTTCCATGTGCTCCTTTGCACGTGACGCGCACGCTGTTCCCACGTGTGGTGCTCATGGTCGTCGTGTCGCATACTGTCGTTCCGTTTCGCGCATCATAAACTCGCCTCGCTGAGAATTTCACGTGCTAACTATATTACTTATTTACCTGACAACTGTTAGTGTAGCAGAATAACCAAAACTTAATAGCAGTTATAATTTATGTTTGATAATGTCGAATTAAATGTTATGATTAATATTTGTTTAGCGTAAACGCGCTAACTTCTTGACCGTAGCTCCGACTATCGCGTTTCTTTTCCTTGCGTGACCATAGTAGCGAGCTCTATTTTGTTTTGTATATTTTATTACCTTGCGTGACCATAGCTCCGACTATCCCGTTTCTTATGATTAATATTTGTTTAGCGTATAATGTTCTTATGCATATACATATGAATGTTTGTTTGTGCCTGTTGGTATTCGCTATGTGACGTGAATAGAATGCGATCCATTTCGGAGCTTCGAGGAATCGACGATCAAGACTTGGTGAACCACTGGTCTCGAGATCAAGCTCTTCGAGTTCTACGAGAATGAAGACCCTAAGCATCTGTTTGGTGAAGGCAAGTGTCCTCCGACCCATTATGTCCCATTTACTTTATAATTCATTGTCCCGCATACTATGAATAACATAAGGATTGAGTAGCTTTCTATTTACCTTGTCCTTGATTACCTTTTGGGTTACTATGGTTAGCTTCATGCTAGCGCTTTACTTTAATCAATGAACATGGTGAGATACAATGATGATACTATGGTTTTATTCTGGATATGATGATATACTTGTGGCATTTAATGGGACTCGAGCTGTTTCTCGAGTGCCTCTCCGTAAGGACTGGTTCGTTGGATGACCGCCCAGGAAAAACAGTGCAACCATGAGGGTGGAATGGGACGCCCTTAGCTGAATAATTAGAGGAACTGGGGTGTAGTTCGCTTCGCCGTCATGCCGTCAAAGGGGCTCGGTGTATGCGACTCGCTCTACCGAGGGTGGATTGCCCCTTGGGGAGGAGTGCGGTACATTTAGGAAACCTAACGGGCGGCTACAGCTTCAGGGAATCTTTGTAAAGGCTTCGTAGTGAATCCCTAGTCGTTCACCTCGGGAGTGAATAAGGGTCTTGCAAGCCCGGGCTAGAGAGGGAATCACGACTTGTGGATAAAGTGCGCAACCTCTGCAGAGTGTTGTTAAACTGATATATCAGCCGTGCTCGCGGTTATGAGCGGCCAAGGGAGCTCCATTGATTAGAGACACATTGATTAGAGACACATTGATCAGAGATGCTTTGGTTACAGATGATGGTGAGGATAATTATGGTTTTTATGATTATGATTATGGTTTCTAGTATTCTTTCCATTTGGAAAGAGTACTTTTGGGTTAACAACTTGGGTTAATGTTAAAACCTGGCTCTCTACTATTAATAATTACCTGACCAACTAAAAGCAACTGCTTGACTTTAACCCCACATAAAGCTAGTCCACCTCAGCCAAACAGGACATTTGCTGAGTACGTTGATGTGTACTCACCCTTGCTTTCACAAAACACCAGGTTGCCTTTGGTGCAATCTATGCTCAGGTAAAGAAGAAGGTGTCGAGGCGGATCTCCAGAAGTTCCAGGACTTCGACGAGTTCGAGGATTAGGCTAGCGACCTCCCCTAGTCAGCTACCTGTGGTGGGTTGTTTACGTTGGCTACGTTTTGATTCTGTGTACTTTGATTTAAATTATGTAAATGACTCTTGTCTTTAATATTATTACTTACTCTTTATTGTTATTCGAAGCATTGTGCTATGATGAGTCATTTATGTAATCGGTGTGTACGTGAATTTCTGATTCTGGCACGTACATGGTTCGCATTCGGTTTACCTTCCAAAACCGGGTGTGACATAAGTGGTATCAAAGTCGTGCTCATTGTAGGACCGCTATCCTAGAGTAGCATTGGCCGTTTTAAGGACTTATTGATTATTACTTCACCTCATCCTTGATTCTGCTTCAAAATATTTGTCAGCTCAACTAATTCTATGTTGTGCTCCTATATGCCCCCTTGCCAAAAGTATTTTATTCTAGTATGGTCTATACTTCTCTCAATCTATTAGATCTGATCTCACTCTTGTCTTGCGACATCTTTGTAGATGCCCCCTGACTTTTGGGTCCCTTCCTCTTTAGTCATTAAATTGCTACCATTTCACAATCTTTATTTCCCTTGGTATTGACATGCTCGTATCCCTGGATTCTTTAATACTCTTGTTTCAATACCTACCTCTAATAAAAAAACTATGCTACCTATTTAAACATTTCAGTTTATATGTCCATGATTTTACTATCTTTTGAGACCCTTTCCTATTCTATTGTTAAGTCGCTATCTTTTTGGCAATTTGTACTCTCTTGGTCTTGGTATGCTCGTACCATTGGAATCTTGCATACTCTTATTTTTATATATGCTTACCTTTATATCCTAATATCTGTTTGAGAAATATCAGTTAACATGCCCTTGACCACCCTTGTTTCTCAATAATCCATGAGCGGTCATTTTATTTTGCACATCCTTGGTGATCTCGTTGTTCCCTTGTAACATCCCTCGGTAATGAATTTTAACTTCAACCATTCTGTTGCAACCTTACATATCTTACCCTTGATTGTTTTCTCCACTTCGCCACCTAGCGAGTCTTGCGTGAGCTCTATCCTTATGCTTTTCATTACTATCACCTTTACCTTTGACACCTCTATATCTTACATTGATGTTTATCTTATACCTGCCCTTTAAATTCTCCTCTTTTCCATCTCAATCTGGGAGTTATATTTTACCTATTTTTCCCTTGGTCGTATCCTCCTCTTTGTCGCTTGCCAGTTCTCAACTCCATCCTTTGTTGTGCTTCTGTTTAGTGTTGCCTTTACCTTTCCCGTCTCTCGACCATACCTTGGTTATTACATTATGTCTGTTATCTAAAATCTCCAATCTCTTATCCTAATTTGAGAGTGGTGTTTTACTTATCTCACCCTTGGCAATATCCTCTTCTTCACTGTGTGTAAGCCTTGACATAACTCCATTCTTTGTTGTACTTATACCACTAGCTCTTCAATGCCTTCGTCTTTTCCCTCATACCCTTGTCTGTTATCGCCTCTGACCCTTGTGATATTTATGTCTTGTACCTAAATTCTTACATTGAACTTATCCTTTAAAAGCCTTCCCTTTCTTTCCACTCAGTTTGAGAGTTGCGGGTTACCTATCTCTCTCTTGATTTCTTTTCACTTCTTGTCGCCTTACAAGTTTTGTCTTAATTCCATCCTTTATTATGTGTTTTATTTGCTATCACCATCTCCTTGTCATCCATCTATCTCGCCTTGATACTCATCTTTATTCCTACTATTTAAAAATCCCCTCTCTTCCACCTCAACTTGAGATTGACAATTTACTTATCTAGTCCTTGGACATTTCCTCTTCTTTTCCACTTGCAGGTCTTGTCTTAACTCCATTCTTTATGGCACTTATATCCTTTGTCTTATGCCTATTTACCTCCTCCCCTACATCCTCGTCCGTTATTACCTTTAAAACCCTTGTGATATTTATGTCCTTGCCTTCCTGCTTACCTTGAATATCCTCTTTGAAGCCTCCTCTTTTCCATCCCTGTTCAGGGATCATGCCTCATCTATTTCATCATTGATTGCTCCCCCTTCTTTGACACCTTGCAAGTTTTGACTAAAGTACATTCTTTGTTGTGAGTTTGCCTGTTATCACCCTCACCCTTGTCATCCCTGTATCCTTACCTTGATGCTTATCCTGTACCTGTATTTTAAAGTCTCCATTCTAGTTTTAGTACGAGAGTGTTGTCTTACCCCTCCCCGCTCTGGTTCGTTCCCTTTTCCTCTATCGTGCGTTGCAAGTCTTGTCTTAACTTGATCCTTTGGTATGCTTTTGCCTGTTACCTCCTTTACCTTGGTAATCACTAGATCTTTCCATGATGCTTATCTTATGCCTACCTTTTGACTTATCATCTTTCCCATCTCGATTTGAGAATGGTGTTTTACCTATTCTGACCTTGATTTCATTCTCTCCCTGTCGGTTCCAATCCTTGTTTTAGCTTCATCCTTTATTATGCTCATGCCCCTATCCTGCATGCCTTATCATTCCCCTTGCCTTTCGATGGCCTTAAAGTAGTTATTGATGTTTCAAGAAAGACCACAATCTAGTTAACAGGAACATGTAGCAACGAGATGTTTGTTGTTGTATGCTTGTGATGTTTGTCTTTGTGTTATGACTGATTTGCTTCTTTGAAATGAGTGTTGATGTGTTGCGGCCCTTGGTCCGCAATGACATCAGTTTACTAGGTGGGTGTTATGGAGTTAGGTAGTTGGGTTCTCTCCCCTGCTCTCTTTAATCCATCTATGCTTACCTTTTCTATCTATACCCTTCCCTCTTGCACCTGCCCAGTTGGCAACCTCCAACTCCTCTTAATCAGTCAATATCAGAGTTGGCGGTATCTTCACCAAGTGCATATCAACGCTCCTATTAAGGGGGTTAGCCGCTAACCCCAATGAAGACAATGCGATCAACATCAGCCAGCAAGATCAAAGTGGCGCAGCGGAAGCGTGTGTGGGTCCTAACCCACGGGTCCAAGAGATCCTCAAGAATTGTATCAAATGGTCTCGAGCATCCGAAAGTCAAAGCATCTAGTCCACAAGTAAGCTGAAAGAGTTAAAGTTGAATCGACGAAGCTATGAAAGACTAATAAACCAATCTCTTTTTCTTGCTAGCCCCTTCTTGAATCTCGAGGGCGAGATTCTGTTAAGGGGGTTAGATTTGTAACACCCTGAATTTGGGGGTATAAATTTTCTTTTTCCGATATCCACCAAATTCAGGTGTTACCCTCTTTCTGTCCTTCTTTTCTACTCTTCTTTTTTTTCTAGATAGTGAAGAGTTATTGTGTTTTATATATATGTGTAAGCCTAGTAAAAATAGAGCCCTAAAAGAGTCCTCGATTATTGCATAGCATGTCGACACATTTTATTGTATGTTGAATTGTTGTTGTGGTGCGTCGATTCAAACTCATGAAGTATATTTGAATTTTGCATTCAAAAGCTATATATAAATTTGAATAGAAATTGATTAAAGAAAAGGAAACTAGCCCAGCCCCTCTTTGCCTTGCGGCCCAAGACCCTCCCTTCCAGCCAGCCCACCTTCCCCCCCCCCTCTTCCCCTTCCTGGGCCCACGCTCGCGTGGCCCAGCCATTGCGGCCTCTCTTCCCCCATCGCGGCCCGACATAGCCCAGGGGACACGTTTCCCCCAGCAGGCCCAACCCGCTCCTCCCCCCTTCCGCGCGCCAGCCCAGCGGTCACCCCAACCAGCCCACGCACGCGCCTCGGTCCACCCCGCACCCCCCCTACGGCCTGCCTCCGCGGCCCGGCCGCGCGCTGCGCCTTGGCCTAGGCTGCCACGTCGCGCGCCCAGTGACCCACGCATGGGCAACACCCAGTCGCCACGGCTTTCTCCCAGCCCCACGCGCTGCGCTTGCGTCGCCGTCGTCACCTGGCAGCGGGGCCCACATGTCAGCCCGCCTCCCCCCAAATCTCCAACTGTCCCTCCGCCATGTCCGCCCCGCAGCGCATGCCCATGATCTCCTGCCGAACCGCCCCTCCTAGCCCACGCGATAGCGCTGCCCATCGCCCCATCCTCGCCGGCGTCCAAGCTCGCCTCGCCGAAGTCGCCGTTCATCACCGTGGTGAGCTCGCGTCCATCCTCCCTTCTCCGTTTCCCTTTCTCCTTCTTCCCCGGCGTGGCTGGCGCTCGGCACTGTAGCGCGGCCTAGTCTGCGCGCCCTCCCTCCTTTCCCCGGCGCGACCGCGGCGCTCAGTGTGCCCCTACGCGCGGCCAGTCTCGCAGGCCCGACGCGGTCAGGCGTCACAACCATGCTGGCTTGCCAGCAGCGTGAGGCCGAGCCCACCGGGTCACCCGACCCCTCCCTCGGCGCGACGGCCAGTGCCCTCGCCGGGCGAGTCTGAGGTCGTGTCCCCGCGCGCGACGACCAGCAGCCCCTGCCCTCCCCTTCGTGCATGAGTCCACGGCTCAGCCGGCCGGGGCATGGTCCCTGGGAGCTCGACGCCAAGCCCCTGCTCTCCTGCTTGTCGTTACCCTCCCCGTCCCTCGGCCAGCGTCCTGGTCGGCTTCGGCGAACAACCAGCGAAGCCGCCCCTGTGCTAAGCCTCGACGTCACCAGTTCTGAGTGGTCGTTGCGCAACCTGCGCACCCTCGATCCAACCCTTGTGCGTGTCGCTCGTTGTTCGTCGTCTAGCCATACACGTATCCTCGCTTGTCGAGTTGTACAGCACGCGTCTACCCCTACGCACGGGCCCCGCATGGCGCGATTCGCCGAACCGCGCGTGCTGCAGCCCCAAACACATCCTCGTAGCTAGCGCGTACTGGCTTTCGCATATGCGCAGCATGTCGTCGGGACTCTGACGACGTCCGTCTACCCCTCGTCTACCCCCCTACGTGTCCATAACCCTGCCATTGCACCCATCGTTCTTTCGCACGTCGAACGTGCTGCCTATCCGCTTCATCGCGCGTGCTACCTCGCGCGCAGCATGCTCATCGCTCTCGTGCGTTGCACGTCTCGTCGCGCTTCACTAAACCATTCCACCTAGGATCGCTCGTGCTAATTAACTACATATTAAAACAGCGATTATTCGAGTACCAACATAATCAAAGTTAAGTAATGATTTTATTGGTGCTTACAACAATTGCTTGCTATTATGGCTAAGTCGAATACAATAATATAATCAATATTCGCGTAGCGCGTTTTAAGTCAGCGCGTGCCGTTCGAGCGGATCATGCGTGTCGTTCACACGTGTCGACGCGCGTTGTCGCGTGTGCCGTTCCGCGCACCTTGTTTAGCGGGTTGTGTGTCGTGTCGCGCGGCAATAAACTATTCCGTATAGAATCACTCACATTAATTACTTTACGTAATTGAACGGTGATTAACCGAGTGTTTAACCTATCAGATCTAAGTGTTGATTCTATCGATACATGCGATAAATACCTGTTATAGTGGTTATGCCTATTTAAGTGTTGTATTTAATATTTGTTTAGTATAAATACAACATAGATTGGTAGTATTCGCATGTCGCGCCGTTTTCGCATGTCGCGCGTTGTTTGCGCATCGTCGTTACTCGTTCGCGTGTTCGCTCCACGTGTCTGGTACGTGTATCGTCGCGTGCTGTTCGAGCGCATCGCCTCGCGTCCTTTGCTCATGGTAACACGTGGTCGTGCGCGCTTTCCGTGTGCTCCTTTGCACGTGACGCGCATGTTGTTCCCACGTGTGGCGCTCATGGTCGTCGTGTCGCATACTGTCGTGCCGTTTCGTGCATCATAAACTCGCCTCGCTTAGAATTTCTCGTGCTAACTATATTACTTATTTATCTGACAACTGTTAGTGTAGCAGAATAACCAAAACTTAATAGCAGTTATAATTTATGTTTGATAAAGTCGAATTAAATGTTATGATTAATATTTGTTTAGCATAAACGTGCTAACTTCTCGACCGTAGCTCCGACTATCGCGTTTCTTTTCCTTGCGTGACCATAGTAGCAAGCTCTACTTCGTTTTGTATATTTTAATATGTTTTTATTTGAATCGTGTAATGTTCTTATGCATATACATATGTCTCTTTGTTTCTGCCTGTTGGTATTCGCTGTGTGACGCGAAAAGAATGCGATCCGTTTCCGAGCTTCGAGGAATCGACGATCAAGACTCGGTGAACCACTGGTCTCGAGATCAAGCTCGAGTTCTACGAGAATGAAGACCATGAGCATCTGTTTGGTGAAGGCAAGTGTCCTCCGACCCATTATGTCACATTTACTTTGTAATTCACTGTCCCTCATACTATGAACAACATAAGGATTGACTAGCTTTCTATTTACCTTGTCCTTGATTACCTTTTGGGTTACTATGGTTAGCTTCATGCAAGTGCTTTACTTTAATCAATGAACATGATGAGATACAATGATGATACTATGGTTTTATTTTGGATATGATGATATACTTGTAGCATTTAAGGGGAGTCGAGTTGTTTCTCGAGTGCCTCTCCGTAAGGACTGGTTCGTTGGATGACCGCCCGGGAAAAACAGTGCAACCATGAGAGTGGAATGGGACGCCCTTAGCTAAATAATTAGAGGAACTAGGGTGTAGTTCGCTTCGCCGTCGTGCCGTCAATGGGGCTCGGTGTATGCGGCTCGCTCTGCCGAGGGTGGATTGCCCCTTGGGGAGGAGTGCGGTACATTTAGGAAACCTAACGGGCGGCTACAGCCTCAGGGAATCTTTGTAAAGGCTTCGTAGTGAATCGCTGGTCGTTCACCTCGGGAGTGAATAAGGGTCTTGCAAGCCCGGGCTAGAGAGGGAATCATGACTTGTGGGTATAGTGCGCAACCTCTGCAGAGTGTTATGAAACTCATATATCAGCCATGCTCGCGGTTATGAGCGGCCAAGGGAGCTCCATTGATTAGAGACACATTGATTAGAGATACATTGATCAGAGATGCTTTGGTTACAGATGATGATGAGGATAATGATGGTTATTATGATTATGATTATGTTTATGGTTTCTAGTATTCTTTCCATTTGGAAAGAGTACTTTTGGGTTAACAACTTGGGTTAATGTTAAAACCTGGCTCTCTACTATTAATAATTACCTGACCAACTAAAAGCAACTGTTTGACCTTAACCCCACATAAAGCTAGTCCACCTCAGCCAAACAGGACATTTGCTGAGTACGTTGATGTGTACTCACCCTTGCTTTCACAAAACACCAGGTTGCGTTTGGTGCAATCTATGCTCAGGTAAAGAAGAAGGTGTCGAGGCGGATCTCCAGGAGTTCCAGGACTTCGACGAGTTCGAGGATTAGGCTAGCGACCTCCCCCAGTCAGCTGCCTGTAGTGGGTTGTTTACGTTGGCTACGTTTCGATTCTGTGTACTTTGATTTAAATTATGTAAATGGCTCTTGTCTTTAATATTATTACTTACTCTTTATTGTTATTCGAAGCATTGTGCTATGATGAGTCATTTATGTAATCGCTGTGTACGTGAATTTTTGATCCTGGCACGTACATGGTTCGCATTCGGTTTACCTTCCAAAACCGGGTGTGACACCGGGAGATGGTACTTCCCATTTTCTTGAAGAACAGGATGTAGTTCCTTTTTATGCCTAAATTTACCAAGTCCACGCGTGAATTGAGCCCTTCTTTTCTTTTGCCCTTTATGTCTAGCAAGGTTCCAATTATGCTTTCAAACATGTTCCTCTGAACATGCATACCATCGATCGCATGCCGCACATCTAACTCTTTCCAGTAAGGCAAGTACTCAAAGAAAATAGACTTCTTTTTGAATATAGCCCCTAGAGCTGGTTTGGCATCCTTCCTTGTTTTCCCGTCTTTTGTCTTCATCCCGAAAACAAAGTTGATATTCCATACTATTTCAAAAACTCTATGACCTCTATTGTTACCCGATGGAGGAGTAGAATGTAGTTCACCATTATTGTCGTAGTACTTATCCATCTTTCGCATGTGGTACCTCTGTCCTTCCAATAAAAAGCGTATGTGCCTCATGTACACTATCTTCTTAGATGTAGTAAGGGACACGTAAGTAGTTCCATCAATACATACTGTGCAACCAACCTTTCCCTTAAACTGGCCTGATAATGTGAAGAGAGCAGGGTAATCATTGATCATAACAAAAATAATTGCTCTTAGTGTGAACGAACCTTTACGATACTCATCCAACATTTGAACACTTGTCCCACAATATTTTCATATCCTCCATTAAGGGCTCCAAAAATACATCCATGTCAACTTCAGGTTGTGTAGGTCTAGAAATAAGAATGGTTAGCAAAATGTACTTTCGTTTCTGCATCAACCATGGAGGAAGGTTGTATTTGGTGAGGATCACTAGCCATGTGCTATGCTTGCTGCTCCTCTCAGCAAATGGATTCATTCCATCAGTACTCAGTGTGAACCTAACATTTCTTGGTTCATCGGTAAAGTCTCGTGGTTGTCATTGAAATCTTGCCACCGCTTCCCATCGATTGGATGTCGAAGCTTCCCATCGTTTTTGTGCTCATCAGAAGCATGCCAGCTCATAAGTTTGGCATCCTCAGGGTTAGCAAACAAACACCTCAATCGATCGACGACGGGGAGGTACCACATCACCAAAGCAGGAATCTTTTTCAGCACATAATAGTCTACTTCTTCTTTTTCTTTGCTCATGGATTTTGAAGTCTTCTTTGGGGGCTTTCTTTCACTTCTTCCCATTACACGGATGCAACACACTCTTCCTCTCGATAGTCTTTATTCATCTTGTACCTACTTGCATTGCACTTTGGGCAGCTCTCCAAGTCTTTATAATCATAACCTCGATAAAGGATACAATGATTTCTACACGCGTGGATCTTC
This sequence comes from Zea mays, assembly GCF_902167145.1. Lineage (NCBI taxonomy): Eukaryota > Viridiplantae > Streptophyta > Magnoliopsida > Poales > Poaceae > Zea > Zea mays. Next base: position 111,856,587 of record NC_050101.1, on the reverse strand, counting down.
TCCACATCCATAGCGAGCGGACTGATTAGTTTCTTTGCATAGTACAAGTTAGCAGGCACTTTGTTCTCCTTTGGAAGCATGTCTGTGATGATACTCAAGAACGCATCAAAGCGAGCATCAGACTGACCATATCTAGCTTTTAACATCAACAACTTTAACATAGACCGGAGCATCGTGAACTCTTTGGTACAACCCATAGACTCATCGTACAAAGGCTCTTCTGCTACCTTCTTTAGGGACTCCATACCTTTCTTGAAGAACATCGATGGATCCGTATGACGACGCAACATTACCTCTAACAACTCTACATCTTCCTCATCCATAACATTTGGCAGAACATGAGTTCTATCATGTTCATTTCCTCCACAGTAACCATGATCAGTAACATTTGGCACTACATGTTCGCTCTATGGAAGAGGTTGGTGTGTCTCGTGAACAAACTGAAATCTGTCGTCCTCAGGGTTTCTAGTCGTATAAGGCGAAGAGCTATGCTTTGTCCAAACTGTGTAATCCTTCACAAATCCTCGGCATACCAGATGAGATATGATTTGGTTTGTGTCATCAAATACAACAACATTTTTGCAGTGCATGCATGGACAATATATGTGCTTTGTCTTTGCTCTCCAAGCATGTTTCGTAGTGACATCAATAAACCTATGGACCTCGGATATGTATGATGGATCTAGCCTTGATAAGTTATACATCCAGGATGTCCCCTCCATCACTACCTGTAAAAAGTAATATAAAACACACAAGGACACAAATTGGCAAGAGAAAAAACTAACAATTCCTAACAACTAAAGAACGAAACCTACCACTTGTATTTTGTGAAATATATATCTAGCATTTCAATGAAAGTTGGCAAGAGAAACATAAGCCAAACTTAATTTCCTAGCAACTAATAAACAAAAAATCTTAATACCCAATTAACATATCTCTAACAAAAATTGGCACTTCAAACATAATTAATAAATCACTCATAACAACTAAACTTAATACCCAATTGACATATATCTAATAATAATTGGCAATTCAAACATAATTATAAACCAATTACCTCATAACAACTAATAAATTAAAAATAATCCATAATTACCAAACATTTCTCCCTCTATCCCAAACATGGTGAAACCCTAGATACAAAACGTGCTACACTCTTCTCTCTCATATGGTAAAAGCCTAGGTCCAAATTTGGCTAAAATGAGAAATAATATGAACAAAAATTAACAAAGAAACATAAAACCAACCTTTCTTAGCAACCTTCCTCCAAAAAATGAAGATCAAAACATCCCCTTGTATTTTATGTAATCTAGACCTCCAAAATCGCCTCCAATGGAAGTTGGCGGTGAGATTCCTGTCGGGGGAGAAAGGGGTATTTATAATTCAAAGTTCACAGGCGGGTTGCTTAAGAAACCGCCAGTGAAAATATCACTAGCGGTTGTCTTAAGGAACCGCCAGTGGAAATGTTCTTTCCACTAGCGGCTCTCTTAACTCAGCCGCCAGTGGAAACCATTTCATGTTGAACAGTTGTGTCTTTTCAAATGTCCCTGTAGAATTGAAACGACAATTATGCTCGCCGAACACGAAGCGACGACTTTGAACGCCTCTTTGCTCCTCGAAGTTCGCGTAAATGTCGATCCAGTTCTTGATTTGAATCTATTTAAATGCTCAACGGCCACATTTCCACTATTCATCGCCTACAAACTTAGAAAAAACTCTCTTGCTTCAGCTTCCACCCATAGCGACATCTCCGAGTGATTCCTCTGCTTCTTTTGTCTCCCATTCCTCTAGCCGTGAACCAACCTCTGAGTGGGATCCTATACCGGCATATGAGAAACAGGCCCCTTTGCACTGGGATGAAGATAGATGGGACTTTGAGGTTGCATCGGAATCCGACGACGACCACACCGACGGGGATGACCTCCAGTTCCTCTTTGACGGGAACTGGACTCCGACACCAGCACTGGCTGGTCTTAGACGTACGACGGAGAATCGTCAGATGTGGAGTCCTTCGACAACGATGACGACCCGATGTCTAGACATTGGATGGGCATCGGCTCCTCAGACGACGAAGACGACGATGACGAGAACGACGACGGCAGCAGGGACTACGGTAGCAGTGACTACGGTAGCAGTGACGAGGACAGCGACGGCAGTGACGACGATGACATCGATGATGATGGCGGGGCAAGCCGACGTGATGAGATGCCTCCCAGCAAGCGTCGTCGGGTGCTGCATGGTAGCTTATTCTGGTAGGAAAAGTAGTAGTTTGTACTAGGATAAAACAATCATTTTAATGAATAAAGCCTAGTTCTTGTTAACTAATACTTTTCTGATGAAATCTGATGATTTAGAACCCGAAAATACTTTGCACTGGCGTTTCTCTTAAAGAACCGCCAGTGAAAAAATTAACACTGGCGGCTGGCTTAAGGAACCGCCAGTGAAAACACTCAATTAACATTGGCGGCTGGCTTAAGGATCCGCTTGTGAAAACGCTCAATTAACATTGGCGGTTGGCTTAAGGAACTACCTGTGGAAATCATTTCTACATGCGGTTCTTTGTAAGAACCGCTAGTAGAAATCATTTTAAGTATATACGCCTCAATTAACTCCTCGCAGTCCACCGCTCCAGATGCCCTAGTACTGTCTCTACTCTCCATTCTCGCTCCAGCCGCCGACGTGCCACCTCGCGCCTCCCCTTCGTGGTCGTTGCCGGATCCGGCCTCCCTCCGTCGTGATGTAGGCAGCGGGCTCGGCCGTTGACTGCACACCGCGCGCCAGACACCAAGACGTGGATCTAGGTCAACTGCTTAGTTCCTCCATTTTACTGTTGCTATATTCCCTCATGCCTCCATTTTAATGTCTTAAATCACTCTACTTTTCGGCGCAGTTCCGGCAAAAGGTTGCCCAATCTGGCACCTTCATTCACTGATTCTTGTTCCTCGGACAAACCTACTCAGTACAACCTACGCCAGAAGCGTGCCAAAACAACTGCCACAACAAGTTCTTATGTGCATAACTTATCTTGTTTCTTTACTACATGTCCTCTATTTCAGAAATTGTTAAATGCGCCTTTGTATTCATTGACCTACAACAAGTTCTTATCTTGTTTATTTTACCACGACAAGTTCTTATTTATTTTACTACATGTCCTCATTTCCAAACAGTTACGTGCATGTGCAACTTGCCCACAGATGAGTTCGGACCGTGCCAGCTGGGATGCAATGACAACTAAAATATTCATTAACCTATGCATCATTCAGAAGAACCTTAATAACTTCAATAGCATGGGCTTAACTAAATATGGATGGCAACAAGTGTATCGTAGTTTCAAAGAGCAGACTGGTCTTGATTATGAAAACAAAAAACTGCAAAACAAATTTAACATGCTCTGAAGGTCTTTCCATCATTGGCAATACTTGCAGAACCATACTGGGCTTGGCCTTGACTCAACCACTAGTGGTATAGCGGCTGATAATTCGTACTGGGGGACCCAGGAAGGGGTACATTGCTCATGAATTGATTACACTTTCTTTATTTTATGGACCAATACTAAATCTGCACTATGTTCAAACGCAGGATCCTAGTACTCAGGGCAGTCAAGGAAAACCACCACCCTTTCTTGATGAGCTTTACACTTTGTTTGGTCGAACCACACACGACAGGGGCAATTTGATTAATGCTGGAGGTGTCCGTGAGCCCCCGCGAAGCTATGGCAGCTAGGATATTCCTGATGACGGTGTGGGTTGCTCCAATATTAGATCATCGTCCAAAAGTCCAATGAGGGAAGCTATAGTGGATAGCCCTCCTAAGAAAAAGATTATTTTGGAAGAGCACATTGCTAATATTTCTGAGTCCATTTGCATCATAAACCAGAGAACTCTTAGTCGTGGCCAAGAAGAAGTTGACGTAGTTGTGCGAGTCTTAAAGCAAGATGGATTTGAAGAAGACTCTGATTTGTACTGCATGGCAAATATTTTATGCAAAAACGATATAGATACGAGGTTTTTCCTTCATTTGAATACTAAAGAGGGGCGCCTCCATTGGATTAGATTCCAATGGAATCATATTTTGAAGTAGCTTGTCTGTGTGGTCTTGTAATAATGCTTTGACGTACACTGTTAAGTTTTCCAGTCTAGTTTTGAATGTGTGTGTTGTAATAACTCTGGGTCGCTTTGATGTTTGCGGACATATTGCAGTTCAGTTTTATTTATGTGCTTGTGCACTTTAGTTTTATAACATACAAGTTAAGTATTGCATTTCTGTTTTGAATGATTTATAATCAAATTGGAGATGAGTATTGCATTTCTGTTAAATGTAGGCAACTCCAAGATGAGTAGTGCAGAAGACTCCAGGCATAGTGACATGACAAGTGATGATAGCTCCATCATATTCTAGCAAGCTGTTGCAGCGGCAGTTCTAGCTGCTTTCGCTTCTCGTTCGTATAATCTTGCTCCTATGATTAATCTTCCTACTCCATTAATTGCCACACGAGACAGGACGGCAATGGGTGGAACTTAATAGGAGGAACTTCAGGAAGTGTCATGACAATTTTCGTATGACTCCAGATTCTTTTATAGAATTGCATGCTACTTTAGTGAGGTATCATGGGTTAAGGTCAACACAAGAGGTGGAGTCATGTGAGGCATTAGGGATGTTCTTATGTACATGTGGGACACAACAAGCGACACGCCAAATTAGAGACAGATTCGAAAGGTCTTTGGATACCATTAGTAGAAAAATGGCTATGGTGGCAGATGCTATGTATGGTTTGCACAAACCATTATATGTCCAAAGGATCCAACATTTTCTAAAGTGCATAATAAGCTTAGACCTTATGCCCCTTTCTTTGATGGGTGCATAGGAGTCTTAGATGGTACACACATTCCAGCTCATGTATGTCATGAGTCGAGGCTTGAACACATAAATAGAAAAGGGTGGCCTAGCTACAATGTATTAGGTATAGTGGAAATGGATATGCGGTTCACTTTTGTAGGTGCTGGGTTGCCTGGTTATTGCCATGACATGGCAGTGCTCATGAGTTGTATGGGAGAAGCGAACTATCTACACCCACCAGCAGGTATGGTGGCATGCATGTTATGTTGGCATTACACATTGTATTCATGCATTACGATCTAGTAAATCTTTTTCTGAGTTTATTTGTTTGTGTATAGGGAGGTATTATCTAGTGGATGTCGGTTACTCAATTCGTGAAGGTTACTTGCCACCATATCGAAATCAGAGACATCACTTAGAAGATGTTAATCGAACAGGAGTAGAGACTGTACAGGAAAAGTTTAATTTGCACCACTCGAGTCTATGAAATGTAGTTGAACGGGCTTTTGGACTTCTCAAATCAAGGTGGCATGTGCTACGAGGACTCCCATTTAACGAAAGAAGCATGCAAGTGAAGATTATAATTGCTTGTTTTGCTTTGCATAACTATTTGTTGGACCGAGGCCACATAGGAGGATCAGGGAGTAGTTCGCATGGCCAAGCTGATTACGATGTGTCAGATTGGGTGAATGTAAATGCAAGTCAAGAAATGACATTAGTGAGAGATTGTATCGTTGCTGGAGTATCATTGATGTAGTGTATGTAATGAAGTAGTTATATGTAATGAAGTAGTAATATATTTATATAGTGTATCTCAGATTGCTGGGTAGAATGTGTAATCATGCAATGTATTAGGGTAATGACGTTGGTAGTGATCACCTCTCTGGTATTCAGAAATCATGCAATGTATTGGGGTACCGATCATTCTCTGTACTGAGTAATCATGCAATGTATTGGGGTACTGATCACTCTTTGGTACTGAGTAATCATGCAATGTACTGACGGTTTTATTAAGTAAACTGCCAGTGTATATATATTTCCATTGGTGGTTCACTTAATACAACCGCCAGTGTTAATATCTGTTTTACACTGACGGTTTAGTTAAGTGAACCGCTAGTGTATATGATATTTACACTGGCGGTTCACTTAACTAAACTGGTAGTGTAAATGTATCCTTTCCACTAACGGTTTAGTTAAGTGAACCGCCAGTGTATATGATATTTCCACTGGCGGTTCACTTAAAACAATCGCTAGTTTAAATATTTTTCCACTTACGGTTCAGTTAAGTGAACCGCTAGTGTATATTTTTAGACTGGTGGTTCCTTAAGGCAGGGCCACCTGTTTATTTTCACTAGCATGCTGTAACTGAAACCGTCAGTATAAATTTCTACATGCCGCCACCTTAGAGCTCTTTTCTACTAGTGGATGTCGAAATACAAGTTGTTAATTACGGAGCGACCAATTATTCACTCTCCCATTCTCTAATATGGTCATCATCGTCCTCCTCTTCATTCATGCCAGAGGTACCGATGTTTGGTATCTCGAACATTTGCAGTTCTATGGTGTGAGGGGAGGACGATGAAGGCGGTGGCGGAGGAGGTTGATGGTCAGTGTTATTGGGCGGTGATTGCTCGGGGGAGTAGTAGAGCGAAGAGGGCGACGCTGTGTGATACAAAGAGGACGACGATGTGACATGCGTGTTCGTCGTCTCGGATTCATCACCATGCACGGTCGTCGTCTCGGATTCATCACCATGCACGGTCCTCGTCTCGGATTCATCACCATGCACGGTCGTCGTCTTGAATTCATCACCATGCACGGTCGTCGTCTCGGATTCATCACCATGCACGATCGTCGTATGGGATTCATCGCCGTGGAGCTGGTCATCTGTTCCAAAGATCTTTGCGAGGAAGTGTTGGAGCCAGTCTACTCCCAAAATTCTGGCCAGCAGTATCGTTACTGTAAATGCAAACATTAATATAAGCCAGCATAATACACACAACATATGTAATGCTATTACATGTAGTTGGTTTTTGTTTGCAGCATTAAGACAAATATTAATGCATGCATCTTGTCTTGTATGTGTCCAACCATTTGATGATTGTTTGATGAGCTCGGTAAGGTTAGGTTGAGGGTCTTAGGCACAGTAGCTCACTTACAGTAGGATACTACCACCAGAGCCTCGCTAGCGATATGGATCCATGTGCTGATCCACCCAATATCTACGTTCCATCTGAGGTGAAATGCAAAATATTGTATCAAACACGCATGTGTGCCTAGAAAAAAAAGAACAAACTTAATTTACATCTTATAGGACTAGGTTAATTTGTGAATCTGTGAACTTACTCTTCCATGGTATGATGTGTGTCCCAGGCAACAAACATCATTCCAAAGTACATGCAGCCCGACATGAAGATGAAATGAAAAAAACCGTACCCATATGGTACATTGTCTTCCGACTCCAACGTGTTTCGTGTCTGCCATAATTATTTGAGACATTTTGAATTTATAAAGCATACAATCCTCAGTTTCGTTAATAGATATGATTAAATTGTTGAGTTGGATCGAGTGAACAATCAACATACACATTTGTAGCCGGTGCCCATAGTAAAAGCAGAATAAACAGTGCCGAGGAGTCCAGAAACAAAAAACTGCAAGTGTCAAAATAAAGGTGAACGAAATGATTTTTGAAATATCACTCGTGGTACTAGATAAGAAGCATCGATCTTGGATCGAAATAGAGAATATATACTTACGGAAATGGTTAACCAACCAGCAACTGAACCTGCTTTGCATTTTATGTCGCATCCTGACTCAGGTTCACTGATGGAGCAAAATATATGGCAAAAACAATAAAAAATAATTTATGTTTGTATATATATTGTGTGGCCTGAACCAGGCTAATCAAATAGTCGCTTAACGCAGTGTGAATATTTTACCTTGTAATCGCTAACAGGCATATGAAAGTAGCGTACCCACCAATTAATGCAGGCTCCATGAAAAATTTGTTAGCCTAATAATTTTAAATTCACGATCAATCATCTCAATTTCATAAGTATTTTGCTTGAACATATAGTTCAATTGTACTACTGTGTGTGTGCGTGTGTAAGAGCATTTACTTAATTACCTTGGACATTAGTGAGACTCCACACATGATGAAAAATAGCACCATTGTGATGACAATGAGCTCCATATTGTGCCAACACTGTACAAACTTTAGGCTCAAGAATACTATCAATCCCAAAAATGTGAGGATGGCAGTACCAGAGATTGCGATGACACGGATGTACCTGCAAGTTAATTCGTTATAAGGATTGGACCGACGAGGCGATCAAACAAGTTGAATAAGAGCCAACAGATATTCACACTCTAGGTGATTTTGGCTTACATTTTTTATTTAATCACGAGCAGTTACATACAAAAAGGAGAATAAGCATACTTATGCTAACTTGTGGCGAAATGTAATCAATAATATTAAAAAACACAGCAGAAAAGGCCAGAATTGAGAAGGAGAAGAATCAGTAAAACAGTCACAAAATGCTGAGTAAAATAGACTTGATTGGGGCATATTATCGGACCTCCTGGCCGGTATGACAAATCAACCCAGCAGTTTTCAGCGTGAGCAGTTTTAGGTAAAAATCTCAAAACCCTATCAAATGGTGTCTACAAATCATGAAGTACGAACCATATATATACTCACAAGGCCAAGTAAGCTGCTCACCAAAAATCAGCTCAAAATTCAAAGGTCCTCATATCAGACCACTAGAATATATTTTAACCATACCAGACCATCCGCACCTTAAAATTGATCTAAAGATCAAAACTACATCAAGTTAAATCCAGTTGATCTCAAACTTTGCACACTAATTACTTGGGATGTTTTTCTCAAAGCACCAATGCCTAGAATAACTTGCAACAGTCCAGATATGAGAATCAATCAGACAAAATGAGGTTTTCTCAAATTTGATCCAACGGCTGAATCTATGTGTGCTTGTGAGAAATTGGCCAAACTATTTGGTACATATGACCTTCAGATGTCCTAGCATATATGCATCCAACTAAAATTTGATTGGCATGTCATGATTAGTTTTCGAACTTAACCAAATTAAAACCGACCATCTGCTTGGCATGCAGTCATTCATTACACTAGAACATACATATCAATCAGGTGTTCGTCACAAGCTAGTTTTATACGATAGATATTAAAATAGTGGTAAACATATGGTTAAACAACTGCTGTATTTGGCAGGATACATAAATCAAACAAATCTGCTACATACCTTTCTTCAAAATTGGTCTCGCATAATTTGTAGTTCAGCTGTGTGATAAATCTTATGGTAGACATAAGCTGAAGTACAAGAAATACCCTGTTCTCGCAAATACAACACAGATCAACATCAAATGTTAATAGCTAGCCAGTGACTCAAAGGGCCGGAAGGGCTAGCTAGAATTGTGAATAATGAATAACTTGAAATTGGAGCAAGCTGGGTTGTGAGAGGAACATACCCTGCTCCAACCTGCGCAACTTTCCCTAAAAATACAATTCAGACAAGCATCAGCTAGCATATCAATGGCACAAGCTAATTAAAGCAAGTAGTAAGTAAGATATATAGATATTGCGCGTCTTAGTAGGGAAGAAGGGGACTGACCGTAGGTTTCGATCCAACCGGATGGAACAACCTGAGAGAAGAAGAAACAACCTATAATCAGGGCAACCTTCACCGGCCACCACCCGCAGTGCCATGAATTTCTGCGGTCATTCAACTTGGTCGTGGTCACAGTGGATATTAGCATGCCCACGAAAAACATCTGGACATTTCGTTAAGGACCGACCAACATAATACAGTACACACTTAGCTAGTAAATAATGAAAACAGAATTGAAGGATAATTAGAAAAAAAACTGTTAGATGGGAAAGAAGTTGTTTATAGTAGTAGAGGATACACAGAAAGTCTGGCTAATTGTCAGCACGCTCTGAGCCGCGAGACAGCCCTGGTCACCGTGACAGCGGGCGTTGCCCCGCTGCGCTAAGTAATATGATATACGGTTCTCTCGCATGAGCCACGCACACAAGTTGGCCAGTAGAAAGAGCACTGCGTAAACGTAACGCGCTTTCATAGGGCTGGGACCCTGGCAAAACAACAACCAGAGTTCATTGCCATCCTGCTTGTGAAGTGGTGTCTGCTGGCTACCTGCTGCATGCAACGGGTATTTCATTAATTATTCATCGTCTTGCTATATACTATAATATAGAAGTGATGTGATCGAATAATTAATTACTTGTAGATTTGCATAAATTAACAAACTAGCTAGCTTCAGATTGATTGATAGATAGATATGGTGCTCACCTGCAGAGACGATGGATTATTGAAAGCTAAACGTGGAGAAGAGCTATAGCAGCTAGCTAGAGATGCTAACTGAGGCTCGATGGCTGAAGGGGGTGTGCTTGCTATACCTGCCAAAAGCAACGAGCGAGCAAGCGATGTGGTTGTGGTTACTGCATGCGCGCTTCATATATAGGCCAACGCTAGCACGCACACACGCATTACTTGTGTCTCGATGTGCATGCGCAAGCGCATCGGCCGGCACTAACAGACCCGCAATGCAGCAGGCGATCGTCCCTTCTCCTCTACTTGCATCCATATGCACATATGCTCGAGTACGTACGTAGTATAGGTGCACGCGTTTGGTGCGCCGTCGCCCATCCATGCATGCACCCGCCAATGTCCCTTAGTTCTGTATCTACGTGATTGGTTGCCTGAGCAACTAACGCATGGCGCGCGCGGGCCTGGTTTGTGGCAGACTTTATTTTTCTGCGTTTCTGCGCATGCAACAAAAATAGTCTGGTTTGGTATAAGATGCATCCACACATGCAGGCTCAACTATTCTCATGCAAGCATCCAATCAAAAGCTATAGCATAGTCAATGCATGCGCAGAACCAGGTTGGGGAGAAGCAGGCAACCAATCAGACCGTATATGTGTAAGCGGAGGCCGAATTTGACCTCGATGTGTCTAACTTGACTACGTCAGATATTTTTTACACAGGTGCATCAGACGAAGGAATGTAGCAGTTAACCGGGGGCATAATAGTACTTGGGACCCACTACCCCTCCTCATTACCTATAAATACTCCTACCCTATACACAGACGAGACCTGCATAACAAGACGCTACAGTTCTCTGCCTACTGTCTCGTTGTGCAGCTGAATCCTCTTGTCTCCTAACTGTTGGGCCCACCTGACCACGTGTCAGGACAGATCCAACATTTTATGCTCACCGTTCGTGCTACAAAAGAACAAACCCGCGATGGCCCCTTAGAAAGTGACAACCAGAGCCAACACCTCAGTGGAAGATGTTGCGAAGGCGACCCTCTCTAACAAGAAAGGCAAGGCAACCCTCGCTGATGACGCCCTTCAGGCAGCCGCTAAGAACGACGGAGTCATAAACAGCCAACATCCTCGAACATAAAACCCACCCACCCTAGAAGGCATCATTCGCACGTGCAGCTCTAAAGACCTCCCTCGAGATGCCCCGCCAGGCTTTAACCCCCTAAAGCCAAAGACATCATAGAAGATGGTGAAGTCCTAGGAATCTCGACCGAGGACCAACTCAAACTCTGAGCACTTCGCATAAAAAAACTTCCTGCAAAAACAAAGGGAGATACTCGCAGCCAAGAGACAACGAACCAATATGCAGGCCAGAGCTAGGCAAATGATCCTAGATGCGGAGTAAAAGGCCGGGGAGCTGGAATAAGAAATTGCTCACATGCAACATGAAGACCCTCGCCACCACCAGCCGATTTGCATGGTCAATCAAACCTTATTACACCATCTCGCACCAGCTGCCTTCCAAGGGCTCAACTACCTCGGCGAGTGAAGCCCTCTCTCCCCTCAGCTCCAGGCCACCCCTGGCCACAAAATTACAGTGCAGGTGCTTATCTAAAGTACAATGGTAACATAGACCCAACCTAGTATATGAGCTATCATGTTGCAGTCGCATCATCAGGGGTCAACGCCACCATGGCCAAGTCATTCATCATAGCCCTCAAAGTCCTAGCTCTAACATGGTACTCAAGATTACGACCACTATCAATCGATTCCTGGAAGACACTCCACGATAAATTCCTGCTAAATTTCCAATGATACAGACCAAAAATAGACGCTCTAGCTGAGCTCTCACTTTGCAGATAGGAAGAGAAGGGAAGTCTTCGCGACTACTACAAAAAATTCCTCCTACTAAAATCATAGCTGCCCTCGGTTGATGACCAGATAGCCATCCATTATGCAATCAGTGGCCTTCGGGCAGGTGTCTTATACAGTCAATGCACAAGGGACCCTCCGACCAACCTTCAGGAGCTATATCAACTCTTCGAGAAATATGCCCGTCTAGAGGAGCTCCACCAAAGCAAAGTCGAGCCACTTTAGAAGCCAAAAGAGACTCCGCAGACCAGCAGGAAATGGACCAGGCCCCCGCAGCAAGACATAGCCAACCACGAGCACGGCCAGGTACAAGTCAACAACATTGCAAACCAGCAACAACCAGGAGAGGTCCATCCAGATGCCAAAACTACCCTCTGCAACAAGGCCGCAACAGCAACCCAACCAGGGGAAGAGGCAGAGGCCAGGGCCATCTATAGCCAAGAACATTTTACTATGTTTTCCACGGTGAAGACTCAGATCACCCAACAATGAACTGCCTGGAGACTAAAGTAACCAATGACCGAATGGCCAAAGCCGCCCGAGCAGACAACCAAAGATCCATCGCTCATACATAGCAACCACACCCATACCACCACCACTACTACCAAAACAAACACCCATACTACCCTCAGCACAAACAAAACCACAATCTAGTCTTCCCCATCAACCATGCCTGCAGCACCAAGACAGATTAGACCTGCCTCCTCCACCATAGCAAGCAAACCAATAGCTTCCCCCACCACCCAAGCAAGAAGAGTTTGTTGATGTACCCTTTAGAGGTGTAATTCACATGATTACTGTAAAAGAACCCTCAGTCGAGAACATTAGTCAGGGAACCTTTCAGCTCTAATATTAGAGCATCGTCCAAAAGGCTAATTAGGGAAGAAGCGGTGGATAGCCCTCCCAAGAAAAAAGATTAGTTTGGAAAAACACATTGCTAATATTTCTGAGAACATTAACATCAAAAACTAGAGAACCCTCAGTCGAGCACAACAAGAACTTGATGAGGTCATGCGGCTGTTAAAGGAAGATGGAATTGGGAAGAAACTGATTTGTACTGCATGGCACTAATTTTGTGCAACAACGAACTGAGTAGGAGGGCTTTCTTTTCAATGCAAACTAAACAGGGACGCCTCCATTGGATTAGGTTCAACTAGGCTAACAAATAAAGAGTGCGAGACATTTTTCCAAGTAGCTTATTTTAAGTATTGCATTTTAGTTTGGATTGTGTGTGTTGTTATAATAATGCATTGATGTATGCGTGCACTGTTATATAATAAGTGTGGTCTTTGGCCCAGATCGAGTTTCTTACCGAACTTAGTTTGTTGTGGCCTCCGGGTTTAATCGAGATTGTTAGTGAACCATGTTATGTATGAATAAGTCTAGTCAGCGGGTGCAGCAGCAGTTCTAGCTGCTTTTGCTTCTGGTTTGTCTACTCCTCCTCCTTTGGTTAATCCTCCTCCTTCATTGCCGCATGTGACGGGACGATAATGGGTGGAATATAATTTGAGGGACTTCAGGAAGTGTCAAGATAACTTCCGTATGACTCCGAGTGCTTTTCTAGAATTGCATGATACTTTAGTGAGGTGTCACGGCTTAAAGTCAACACAAGAAGTGGAGTCATGTGAAGCATTAGGGATGTTCTTATGGGCTTGTGGGACACAACAGTCGACACACCAAATTAGAGACAGGTTTGAAAGGTCTTTAGATACCATTTCTAGGAAAATGGCTCATATAGCAGATGTTATTTATGGTTTTGCACAAACCAATATATGTCCTAAGGATCCAACGTATTCTAAAGTGCATAATAAGCTCATGTTATATTCCCCTTTCTTTGACGGGTGCATTGGAGCTTTAGATGGTACATATATTCTAGCTCACGTGGGTCATGAGTCGAGGTTGGACTACATAAACAAAAAAAGGGTGGCCTAGCTACAATGTTATAGGCATAGTAGACATGTGTATGAGGTTCACTTATGTAGGTGCGGGACTGTCTAGTTCTTGTCATGACATGTCAGTACTGAGGGATTGCATGGTACAAGCAAATTATCCACATCCACCAGCAGGTATGGTGGCATGTTATGTTGGCACTACACACATTGTCGTATGTATGTTGTAGTAAATGTTTTTGACTTTATTTGTTTGTTTATATGGAGGTATTATCTAGTGGATGCTGGTCTTCCAATCCATGAAGGTTACTTGCCCCCATATCAGAATCAGAGATATCATCTACAAGCTTTTCATCTAAGAGGAGCAGAAACTTTGGAAGAAAAGTTCAATTTCCACCACTCAAGTCTACGCAATGTAGTTGAACGGGCTTTTGGACTTTTGAAATCAAGGTGGTATGTGTTGTGAGGACTCCCAATGTATGAAAGAAGCGGGCAAGTGAAGATTGTAATTGCGTGTTTTGCTTTGCACAACTATTTGTTGGACTGAGGCCACATAGGAGGATCAGGAAGTAGCTCGCATGGCCAAGCTGATTACGATGTGTCAAATTGGGTGGGTGCTAATGCAAGTCAAGAAATTACACTAGTGAGAGATTGGATCGCTCCTAGAGTGTCGTTGATGTAGTCATCAATGGGTAGTAGTGTTAGTGAAGTTAAGTTTGTTTTCTTTTCATATTTGGTGGGTTTGCACAAATTACTAACAATTTTTAACTATACACAGATTATTGATAAAGGAATCAAGAATAATGAAGCTATTTTGGAATTTATGATTGAACAACTATGGGTAAGTGTGATGTTCCTTAGTGGATGTTATGAAGTAGTTGGATGGATGTGTTTGTGTTCTAATGTATTGTGGTACTGAGTAATCTTTGTGGTACGAACTAGCTTTGCAGTAGTTAGATGAATGTGTATATGTATTGTACTTTGCCCATAGGTATTTGTCGGAGGGTAAATCTCTCCGACCGGGTGGCGGATTGCACCTGCCCTAATTCCTAAAATGAGGAGGGGCCTAAGCGTCTTGCTTGTTACGAGGATGGTGGATGAACACACGAGAGCACGCGCGAGCACACGAGGGTTTAGAGTGGTTCGGGCCGCCGGAGCGTAACACCCTACTCCACTTTGTAATGTATTGTGTGTCTGAGATTGGATCTGTGTCTGTGTCTGTGTCTGTGTGAGTCGTGCGTTGTGTGTTGTGAGTTGTCTTTGTATCGCCGCATGCCTCCCCTTTTATAGTTAAAGGGGGGCATGCATAAGGACACTGAGCCCTGACATGTGGGCCCAGGGACATAGAGAATATAACATTGGGACTATAAATATTTGCTGCCGGAGTAATCCCCTTGTGTCCTGTCGGCCAAGATCCGTGTATCTCCGGCGTGTAGGGGAAGCTTTCAGCAGAAGGGATATCACTGTGCGCTACTTGGCACGGGCGCACTGTTCGCCAGCAGGCCTAGCAGGCGCGCCGCCTTCTGCGTGACCTTGACGTTGCCTGCCAGCGGATGGGACGGGACGCATTAAATGCTGAGAGGGCACGTCGCCTGTCAGCGCAGTGGCAGGCGACGCGTCCCCTCCTCAATAAATGCAGGGGCTACACGGCTTCGCATCAGGCTCGGCTCGATGGCTTATGTCATGGGCCACGAGCAGCGGGTCTTTGCCTGAGCGGGAAGTGAAGGGCAAAGCCCGGACATGTGTCAGCGTCGGACCCCCACCTGCGCTAAGGTCCACCTTGTTCCGGGACCTTGCTGAGGTTCGGATCTTACTCGGAGGCTCCGGACTTACACGTACTGGGATGTGTCCTTCTGTGGCGGTCCGGACCCCCATGATACGTACTGGGATGTGTTGTCCTTTCTTGCCGCGTGGCGCCCTTAGGCCTGCCCACGCGATGAGGTCAGGCGCCATTCTCCGTGTGGCCTAGAGTCATCGTATGGGTGCGGCGTCTTTATGCTCTAGAAGAGGGTACCCCTAATTTAGGGTACTGACAGTGGCCCCCGGGCCTGCCTCAGGAGAGGATACGATCCTATTGGTGGGGCCAGAGTCTTATTGGTGGTTGGCCTGCTGCTCCTGCGCGCCTGTTGATGCAGTTGCTGCCGGCCCGCCTATGGTCACGCCGGCGGCCATGCCTGTTTCCACGGTTAACTGGCCCGTGATTTTCGCGCTTAATGCCACTGCTGGGTCATACGCGGGGTGCCTC
This sequence comes from Zea mays, assembly GCF_902167145.1. Classification (NCBI taxonomy): domain Eukaryota; kingdom Viridiplantae; phylum Streptophyta; class Magnoliopsida; order Poales; family Poaceae; genus Zea; species Zea mays. Next base: position 111,840,418 of record NC_050101.1, on the reverse strand, counting down.
GAGTCGCCGCACTGGTTCTGAAAAGATGACTTTTCAGTCTGTTGTGACGGTTCCGAGGGGTCGCGGCATTGGCGCGAGTGGCGGTGCGATTTTTCCGCACCTGGCAACCGGCGCGCCGTTTTCATGACGTGTGGGCCTGGGCCCGCATGTTGGATCGCCAGTTGCAGCAAAGCTGAGGGGGCGCATAACCGCGGGGCGGTTGTACGCTTCCTGCGTGGCGGTTCTCCTTCTCGACCGCTGGTTTCAGCGAGGATGAGGGGGCGCTTAACCACGGGGCGGTTGCATGCTCCTTGTGTGGCGGTTCGCCTGACCGCTGGTTGCTCCGAAAATGAAGGGGCGCACAACTGCGGGGCAGTTGCATGCTCCAGTCAGTTTGTATGACATGTGGGGCCTGGCCCCCGTGTCATAGGGCAGGATCCCTGGAGTACGCCGGGGGAGACTTTGCCCGTGACGCTTCGGGGCGCGAGTGGGGAGATCTGTCTTTAAAAAGGGATCGATCCCCCGGCCAGTAACCATGCTTGGCTCCTCTTGCCTTCCTTGCGCCCTTACGCCTTCCGGGCCTCTAGATGGGATGCGCCGGTGTCTTCTGGAGAGACTTGTGTCAGGATCGTCCCCTTCGGCGATCTCACCGCTAGGGAGCTTGCGCTCGTGGTGGTGCCGACGGTCTTGTCTTCCTCTTGTTAGAGGAGCGCAACCCCGTGGGGGTTGGCGCTCTTCCGCCATTGATCGGCTTCAAGGATTTTCATCATGAAGCCCGGTTGCAGTCCCCTGCCGGTGGTTATCCAGAAGGATGACCACCAGCCTCATGGTGGGGAGAAGCAAGCCGGGCTGCGGCTTCCCTCCTGCCCTCAGCTTCAAGGATGTTCATCATCCTCGTTGGGGCAGAAGGCGAGCCGAGCCGGGGTTCTGCCTCCCGCATGGGCTAGTGGCCCGCTTCTTTCTCCAGCATTCGGGGGAGGAGAGGGGTTCACCAGCCATGCGAAGGAGGCGGACTTCGGCTACGCGGGGCCGGCCAGGTGCAGGCGCTGACAGCTGCCGCGTGTCTGGCTTTGGGCCTGGATGACCCTGTCGCCGCCTCCGACGCTGCCTCTTGCCGTTTGGTCGGGGCGTGGCTGTCCGTCCACCATACGGGCGATGGTCACGCCGTGCGTGGGTCCGCCACATCCACGGCTTCTCCCGTATCGCCGGCCGTTCGGGGGGACCGTCCAAGACGCCGTACGTTGCGGGAGTGGCAGCCGCGTCCTTGGATGGTCTTGTCCTCACTCCGTGGGGGAACGGGAGCGAGGACCTCTTCACCTGCGCCGCGGCAGCCACCGTCCACTGGTGCGGAGGTGGTCGTTGTCGCCGGTGCTGAGGTGGTCGCAGCCGCTGGTGAGGCTGTCCCTTGCAGAGGTGGTTGCCTCCGCTGCCGGGACAATCAGAGCCACCTGCTGCTGAGCCCCCGACTCTTTGGCTTTAATGGCCTCATTGCCGCCCCCGTGGGAGGACAGGGGCGAGGACCTATTTGCAGTGGCGCTCGCCCTGAGGCGATCACTGCTGCTGTCTACCCGTTTGGGCGGAGGTCGTTGTCACTGCTGATGCAGAGGTGGTCGCTGTCGCGGGTGATCCGTCAATGCAGAGGTGGTCACCGCCGTTGGCGGGGCTACCCGGAACCAGTCTTCAGCGTGACTCCTACTGGTGCAGCGTAGTCCATTCCTGCAGATATGGAGCTAGGGTCCCACTTGTAAGGGAATGTAATAACATTTGCTTGAGAGCATAATGTAATAAGATATGTACGCAGGATTTTAGTCTGGGTAGCCAAGTTGTGAGTTCGGACCCCCTGGATGGTGGCTCTAAGTACTAAGATACCTGCCGCAGGCTGGTGGAGTATGTAGGCTCACGGTACGGGACCAGGCTGAGCGGCTACACAGTTTCCGGACCGCCCCAGGAGACAAGTGTCCGTTCTTCCAGAGCCGGACCCCCAGGATGTCGGACCCTCAGAACTATAGCTCAAATACTAGGGCACCCGTCATGGAGTGGGGGAGTGTGCAGGATTTTGGGTACGGGGCCAGGCTAACCGGTCACACAGGCTCCGGACCACCCTATGGAACGGGCGCCCGTTCTTTAGAACCGTCCCCCGGGCTTTTCCCTGTTTTTGTAAAATAAACTTTGTCTATTAAACGGAATTTAGCACTTATTTGTGTACCGCCTATTTCTGCTGTGTAAGATGTTATTTTGCTGACTCCTCCCTTGGCCCCCCGCCTAGAATGCAGGCTCGGTTGGGGCTGGATTCCGGCTTGTCTGAAAAGAGTCATCAATAATTCTCGGGAGGTAGCCTCGTCAAGACCTGGATCTGTACACAGCTTTTAGCTAAGGAGCGTTAGTAGTACACCCGTAGGACCCGTCATTTAACACTATCCATCCTTTGATACATGCTCGGGACTTTTGCAGGGTCTAGTCTGGGGAGCCAAGTTGTGTGTCCGGACCCCCTGGATGGTGGTTCTAGGTACTAGGACACTTGCCACAGAGTGGCGGAGCATGCAGGCCCACGGTACGGGACCAGGCTGAGCGGCTGCACGGGCTCCGGGCCACTCACGGAGGCAAGTGTCTCTTCTCTAGTTCCGGACCCCAAGTTGTCGGACCCACAGGATTTAAAATTCTATGTACTAGGGTACCCATCACGCAGCGGTGGAGTGTGCAGGCTTTCGGGTGCGGAGCCAGGCTAAGCGGCCACACAGGCTCCGGACCACTCCATGGAACGGGTTCCCATTCTTTAGAACCAGCCCCCAGGCTGTCGGGCCCTCCTGCTTTCGCAAGGAGGTCCTAACCTGCAAGCCTGGCTGTCCAATTCGAATGTCATTATGTCTGATGGAACGAGGACTACTCGGGTGGGTTAGATAAAACAACATCCAGAAGACTGCAGGATAAGACCGTGGAGCAGTAGGACGATACTATCATAGAGGCGCATCTGAGAGGGTAGTTTTCCTTTATAACTTATCATGCATGTGTGTGGACCAACAGGCCGGGTTTATGGGGACAGACCCCGCTAGGTTGGCGTACACGTATGCGCTACCTAGTTACAAAAGGGAAACTACTCAACCCCTCAGACCTGCTTTATAGATAGAACTTACAGAGATGTTCCAGCACTGGGGGAGGCGCTCCTTCGGTCGTAGCTAGAAAGTAGCCCTTGGGTCAGAGTATTCCCGTTACCTTGGAGGGTCCTTCCCAACTGGGGAGTGTTGCGGAGCCCTAATTTGGTTTGGTACTTCCATAAGATTAGGTCCCGACCTTGGGTTTCCATCTGCATTTGACGAAGGAGCCCCCCGCCCTTGGTCTTGGTCACTCATGGATAAACCTGTCAAAAGTCTGGATCCATGGGGGATCCAGAATGGTTTCCGGAGTAAGACAGGCTTCAGCTCCGTAGGCTGGGGGACACCGGGTCCCGTCGGTGGTTTGACTAGTCGCCGTGGGAGTGGGAGTCTCTAGCGAAGACCTCCTTTAGGTCCCCCTCGGGTGACTAATACCCGAGGTCTTGTTCAGCCGTGGCTACCTCGCCGTCGTCGACCTTTTCCTTACCGGGGCAGCGACGAGGTGGGGAGCCATCCTTGGAAGACTGCTCACGCCGCTCGCTGATGCGTTCGCTGACGCATTTCGCGAGATCAATGATCTCGCGACACTCCGCGGCGCTGTGGCGACCGTTGGGGTGTACAGGGCACAAACCGTTGTTACCCCTTTGCGACCGTGGGCGTTTGTTGTGATCGCCCTGGCCCCCGGTCGTAGCTGCGACGACCAGGGCGGTGGATCGCGACCTCTGGTAGTCGCGATCCTTCTTTTTCTTTCTCTCGTCCCGGGGGTTGGCTCCCGAGCCACCCGGCTGGGTACCCCCGACTTGTGGGGCTGAGTGCCATGCACGGCCCTCGACGGCTCTGGCGCACTCGTCAGCCAGAGCAAAGAGCGTGGGGACAATTTCCACGTCATGTGTGGCCAACTTCTCCAGCATTTTCTTATCACGTACCCCTTGTCGGAAGGTCGTGATGATGGAGGCATCAGAGATACAGGGTATAGTACCTCGCACCTTGGTGAAGCGGGAGATGAACTTCTGGAGAGTCTCCCCGGGCTCCTGCCTCACCGCATGGAGGTGGGCCTCCACACCGTGTTGTTGGTAAGCGCTGGCGAAGTTCACGACGAACCACGCACAGAGTTCTTCCCAGGTGCAGATGGATCCTGGGGCGAGGTTCATGAGCCAAGTCCGGGCCGGTCTGGACAAGGCGACATGAAAATACGTTGCCATTACAGCGGTGTTTCCACCTGCTGTCGTGATGGCGGTGACGTACACCTGCAGGAACTCCGACGGGTTTGATGCTCCATCGTATTTTTCCGGCAGGTGCGTCCGGAAGTTGGGCGGGCCATGATGTTGTGCGGAGATGGTCCACAAGAGCGGCGTAGCCTACGCCGGCCAAAGGGACACCCGTTTGGGACCGGGTGCCCATTGTTGTCTACGGTGTTGCCGCAGCAAAGTCTTGATCGAGGTTGCGGCCCTCGATGTTTTGGCAGCGTTCGCGCGCCCTTTCCAAGGAGACCCGGGCGTCCTCCCCCGTACGCCTATGGTTGAGTTCCGCCCAGAGGTCGTCAATCTGTGCAGCCCTTACGGAAGGCGAGCGCACAGACGTCGTTGCTTCACGTTGGCGCCGAGAAGACCGAGGCCTAGATCTGGTCGAGGTAGAACGCGCCATACCGAGTAGCCGGTCGACGTCGTCACGCCACTGCTTCATGGCCCCTGGTGAAACCGTGGAGCTAGGGGGGTGGCGCAGCAACTCCCTGGCGGTAGACAATGCCGTAGGTGTTGCCCTTGACGGAGTCCGGGACACCTGCGCGGGTGTGTGCTGCTGCACGGCGTGCACAGCAGCAGCCCCAGACATAAGGCGGTCGGGTACTTGCGGTGCGGAAGACGTAACTTCTTGCTCCATCGCCAAATCTTCTGAAGTCTCAGCACGGTGCTCGATGATCCGCACCATCATAGTGAGCGAGAGAACAAGCAAATACTCCAAGCCTAATCCCTTACCTGGTGCGCCAAATGTCGGAGGGTAAATCTCTCTAGCCGAGTGGCGGATTGCACTCGCCCTAATTCCTAAAATGAGGAGGGGCCTAAGCGTCTTGCTTGTTACGAGGATGGTGGATGAACACATGAGAGCACGCGCGAGCACACGAGGGTTTAGAGTGGTTCGGGCCGCCGGAGCGTAACACCCTACTCCACTTTGTAATGTATTGTGTGTCTGAGATTGGATCTGTGTCCGTGTCTGTGTCTGTGTGAGTCGTGCATTGTGTGTTGTGAGTTGTCTTTGTATCGCTGCATGCCTCCCCTTTTATAGTTGAAGGGGGGCATGCACAAGGACACTGAGCCCCGACATGTGGGCCCAGGGACATAGAGAATATAACATTGGGACTATAAATATTTGTTGCCGGAGTAATCCCCTTGTGTCCTATCGACCAAGATCCGTGTATCTTCAGCGTGTAGGGGAAGCTTTCTACAGAAGGGATGTCACTGTGTGCTGCTTGGCACAGGCGCACTGTTCGCCAGCAGGCCTAGCAGGCGCGCCGCCTGCTGCGTGACCTTGACGTCGCCTGCCAACGGATGGGACGGGACGCATTAAATGCTGAGAGGGCACATCGCCTGTCAGCGCAGTGGCAGGCGACGCGTCCCCTCCTCAATAAATGCAGGGGCTACACGGCTTCGCATCAGACTCGACCCAATGGCTTATGTCATGGGCCACGAGCAGCGGGTCTTCGCCTGAGCGGGAAGTGAAGGGCAAAGCCCGGACACATGTCAGCGCCGGACCCCCACCTGCGCTAAGGTCCACCTCGTTCCGGGACCTTGCTGAGGTTCGGACCTTACTCGGAGGCTCCGGACTTACACGTATAGGGGTCCGGTGGCCTTCTGTGGCAGTCCGAACCCCCATGATACGTACTGGGATGTGTTGTCCTTTCTTGCCGCGTGGCGCCCTTGGGCATGCCCACGCGATGAGGTCAGGCGCCATTCTCCGTGTTGCCTAGAGTCATCGCATGGGTGCGGCGTCTTTATGTTGTAGAAGAGGGTACCCCTAATTTAGGGTACCGACAGTACTATACACTGTTCGTGACTGTGCTGGTAATGCAACTAAATTGTGCATTAGTCGTTTTGCAATTTTTACATTGCTTGTGAATTTGATTTGAAATTGGCACCACTTGTTCTGCTACAATGTTGTTTGTGCAGTAGTCGCTAGGGATGAAAATAGTCGGAAACAGTCGGTAAACACAAAAACCATTACCGTTTTCATATTTTTTATCGGAAACAAAATCGAAAACGGTAACTCCGGAAACGGAAACGATATCGGTATTTCGGAAACATCGGAAACGAAAGTTTGGTGCGGAAAATACACCGGTAATGGTCGAAATCTAAAATACGATCGGTAAACATATCAAACTTCACAATACAACAAAGTTGACAAAATATCACAAAAATCACAAGTTCACAATTCATGATATAACAAGTTCACAAGGATCACAAATTTATAGTATAAAAAGTTCACAAAGATCACAAGTTCACAATATAACAAGTTCATAAAGATCACAAGTTCACAGACTCAAAGTTCACAATTCAAAATATCCACTCGATCTAGCTGACATGGCATGCTTACTCATGAAATTTTTGTCCCCATATAAAGAGTTTTTTCACAGCCTCACAGGAAAACCCTAAAATCTAGTGTGTGAAAAAGGCAGACTGTCGGCTCTCTACCATTATATATTACTAATACATAACATGTGCATAGAAAAGAGTGGATTCGTTCGAGTGACCAAATTGTTAATCCTAACTGCCTTCCAACACCATCTATCCCAAAAAATCTTAATGCGTCCAAAAAAATACAAAAATAAGTAATCCTTATCTAGAGACGTACAGGCGACGCGAAAAATCGCATGCTGAAAAATTCCTAAAAAATCCAAGAAACAATTCCGAAAAATTCCGAGACACAATTCCGGAAAATTCTGAGACACAAATCCGGTAATTTTCAACAAAAACCGGTAACCGAAGGAAACGGTCGGTAAAACACCACACCAATTCCGATAGAAAATTCAGAAAACCGATTCCGTTTTCGAAAAATACCGTTACCGGTAAATCCGATCGAAAAATTTCGAAATCGGTTTCCAGAATAGCAAAAAATTCTGAAATCGTTTTCATCCCTAGTAGTAGCTGCAGTTGCCGCCTATTTTCGTGCAGCCGGATCGGGTCAGTGGTGTGACAGTGTAGATCTCCACCGTAGAGTACCGGCGATCAATGGATGGTGCTCCTTGACAAAATTAATATGTACGTTTTGATAGACGAGTGCGCAAATCTCCAGCCACCTCCTATTCTTCTCACTTTATAAACTTCTCACTTTAAGTAAACTAGCTAGCTTTGATATAAGTTTAACTTGCTCAAATTTAGAGGATATTTGAATGCACTAGAGCTAATAACGGGTTAGCTAAAAAATTGCTATTAGAATTATCTAGCTAGTAATAGATAGTTAGCTAATTATTAACTAATTTACTAAAAATAGCTAATAGCTAAATTATTAGCTAGAGTGTTTGGATGTCTTTAGTTAATTTTAGTCGCGTATTGAACACCCCTTAATATTCTGGCCGCATTTCTCTTCGGCGCCTCTCTCTCTCCATGGAGGTTATTGGACCGGATTCTGATTCAGCCCGACAAAAAAAACCCACCGATTTAAGGTTCAGATCCAGCATTTTGGTTCCTTTCAACAGATTCCTCTGTGTTTATTGCTCTCAAATCATGACATGAGCAATTGATGGTTAGTCTCTGTCATGCTAGCTCCATTTTACCAGTCACCCACAAATTTGACTCTACGGAACATGATGCCTACGCTATTGACCACGAATCTTTAATTTGATGACTATCTTACTATCATCTTTATGCGACGCGATGATGCGCAGGACTGGCTGTAGTGGGCATGCGTGGTGGATGATGCTATCAAAGTCATGCAGCTGGGCTCGTACCTGATCCATCCACGACAGCAAACGTATAATTTTTACTTGCATGCACTAGTAGGGCACTAGGCCAGGCACGTACGGACACGCACTCGTCCCTCGCTCCCCTCTACTCCCATGCATGCATGCACATATTCCCATGTACGTGGTACCGTACGTGTACGCTTTTGGTGCCGCCACGCATCCATGCATTGCACGCGCCGTTGCAGGCTGTAGCAGTTATGAATATTCTCTATGCCATGCATGCTGCTGCTGCAGCTGCCGCTGCCGTGGATGGATCAGGTACCGTACGTTCCCCCGCTTGACCTTGGTCCTTGGGAGTTGGGAGCACCAGCTGGTGCACGTGCTCACGCACCATGCATGCCCTCTAGAGCCGGTCCCCTGCAGTTAAATCTATTAAAAAATTAAAATGGTAGATCAGAACCGAAAATCGGCGGGTTCTTTTTCCTCAGGCTAAATTTCGAAACCGGCCCAACCAACATGCAGAAAAATTGAAGGGCAGAACTTAAACGTGCATGTTAAGCAACAATGTACAATTAACCATGCATGAACAAGAGGACAAAACTTAGATCATGTTTGAAAGAAAACCAGTTTTTAATAAATTTGTTTTTATCTTTTAGCTCGGAGAGACTAGCGTTCCGGTTTTTAAGAAACTGATAATCCAATTTCTATAAACCAAAGCATAAACTGGCATATTTAGAACCACCACAATTTCTGTAGTACAGTTTCTTAAAAACTGGACGCTTTCAAACAGGCCCTTAAACGTGCAGCTGGTTTGTTGTCACTTAGGGCCAGTTTGAAAGCACAGAGTTTATAAGAAACTGGTTTATATAAATTGAAGTGATTCCAAACATACCAGTTGATGCCTTAGTCTATAGAAATTGGATTCCTAGTTTCCTAAAAACCAAGAAGCTGGCCTCTATTAGCTAAAAGATAAAAAATTGGTTTCTTAAAAACGGGATTGCTTCTAAACATGATCTTAACTTATCTGGTATTAGCTAATTAACAGACTAGATTAAGGCATGTTTGTTCAACTTATGATTTTTCCATATTATATAATCTTGCTTAAATAATCTAGATGGAAAACAAACGTATATATAGATTATTAGACTAGATTATATAATCTAGACGTCAGATTATCATAATCTCATAAGTTGCTCAACATTGCTTATTTTGGCTTATGATAAAAAGACCTACTATCCACGAATTTACCCAACCACCATTTCTATGCCTTACATAAAAAATGTTTGATCTCTTTTTCCTTGCTAGCTCCTGCCAAGAGCGATATATGACTAAAATCAATAATCAAAATTTCAATAAGTTAGGTTACCAAACCGCTAAACCTCTTGTCAGTATTTTTCTTTCTAGTCAACCTCTCTGCATGGCTCGTACGAGAGTACCGCATCTCGTGTACGAGAGATTCTGCATGCACTAGGCGTGTCTTGATCTGCATGCGCAATCGCAACGCCGTATATAGATTGACCATTGCTCAGCAACACCGGCCCGGCACTAGCAGGCATGCAATGCAGCAGCGTACGTAGACGCACTCGTCCCCCCACTACCTGCGCATGCATGCACCTTTCCCCATGCCAACTACTGTCTCGCTCTGATCCGGTCCTTAAAAGTAACCCCACGGATTATGGATGTCTGTATTAATTAGGACGAGTAAATCTATACGGAGTGAGAGTTTCATGAGAGTTTCATTTTTATTAAATGTCACATAATAAGCAAACATAATGATATAACATACGATTTAATAAACACTAGTAGAAAAGAGCTCAAAGCCTGCGGCACCCATAAATTATCACTGGCGGTTTCAGTTACCGCGCGCCATTAAAAAAAACTAGGGGGCCCCGGCTTGAGAACCGCCAGTGGAAATCTATTTCCACTGGCGGTTATCTTAAAACAACCGCTAGTGGAAATAGGATATTTCCACTAGCGGTTGGTGTAACAGAACCGCCAGTGGAAATCTAGTTTCCACTGGCAGTTGGTGTAACAGAACCGCCCTATTTCCACTGGCGGCGGTTGTGTTAAGATAACCGCCAGTGGAAATAGGTTTCCACTGGCGGTTTTTCAAGCCAACCGCCAGTGAACTGTCTGTTATAAATACCCCTCTTCTTCCCCCCGACAGGAGCTGTATGCTCGCAACCAACTTCTATTGGAGGCGATTTTGGAGGTCCAGATTTCACAAAAATACAAGGGGGGAGGTTTTGGTCTTCATTTCTTGGAAGAAGGTGGATAAGAAAGGTTGGTTTATGTTTCTTTGTCAATTTTTGTTCATTCTTGCTCAATTTTAGTTAGCCACATTTTGGATCTAGAGTTTTACATGTGAGAGAGAAGAGTATAGCTAGGTTATTTTCTCTATTTCCTCAAAATGAGGTTGCTTAAGATGGTTAGATTTTGTCTATTCCCTCTCCTTTTTCATGTTTATTTCTCAAATAAGTTTATCCATGACACATATTTAGTTGCTTATGGTGAATGTGTTGTATGGAAGGTTGGTTTAATTATGTTTCAATTGCAATTATTTGTCATTTTTGCTCAATTTTAACTACATTTTGAAACTAGGCTTTCACCATGTGTTAGAGATAGGTTTGGGTATTAAGATTTTTTTGTTTATTAGTTGCTAGGAAAGTTTGGCTTATGTTTCTTTTGCCAAATTTTGTTCATTTTTCCTCCATTTTAGCCACATTTTGGATCTAGGGTTTCACCATGTGTTAGAGTTAAAGTAGTTAGGTTGCCTAATCAATCCAACCGCCTATGCTTCATCCTTCCCGACAAAAACTGTGTAGCTCGCGCGTAGCCCAACTTTTATTGGAAGGCCAGATTTCACAAAATACAAGGGGAGGTTTTGATCTTTATTTTTTGGAAGAAGGTCGCTAAGAAAGGTTGTTCATGTTTCTTTTGCCAATTTTCTTTATCCATGATATATTTAGTTGTTAGGAAATATTGGTGTATGTTTCTCTTGCCAATTTGTGTGTCTTGTGTGTTTTATGTTACTTTTTTTACAGGTGATGATGGAGAGGATATCCTGGATGTATAACTTATCAAGGCTAGATCCATCATACATATCTGAGGTCCATAAGTTTATTGTTGTCGCTACGAACCATGCTTGGAGAACAAAGACAAAGCACATATATTGTCCATGCATGGACTGCAAAAATGCTGTTGTATTTGATGACACAGAACAAATCATATCTCATCTGGTATGCCGAGGATTTGTGAAGGATTACATAATTTGGACAAAGCATGGAGAGGGTAGCTCTTCGCCTTATACAGCTGGAAACCCTGCGAACATCGACGACAACTTTCAGTTCGTTCACGAGACACAACAACCTCTTCCACAGAGCGAACATGTAGTGCCAAATGTTACTGATCATGGTTACGCCGGAGGAAATGAACGTGAAAGAACCCATGTTCTGCCAAATGTTATGGACGAGGAAGATGCAGAGTTGTTAGAGGCAATGTTGCGTCGTCATACAGATCCATCGATGTTCTTCATGAAAGGTATGGAGTCCCTGAAGAAGGCAGCAGAAGAGCCTTTGTACAACGAGTCTAAGGGCTGTACCAAAGAGTTCACGACGCTCCGGTCTGTGTTAAAGCTGTTGATGTTAAAAGCTAGATATGGTCTGTCTGATGCTGGCTTCGATGCGTTCTTGAGTATTGCGCAGACATGCTTCCAAATTAAAGGAGAACAAAGTTCCTGCTAACACGTACTATGCAAAGAAACTAATCAGTCCACTCACTATGGGCGTGGAGAAGATCCACGCGTGTAGAAATCATTGTATTCTTTATCGAGGTGATGATTATAAAGACTTGGAGAGCTTCCCAAAGTGTGGTGCAAGTAGGTACAAGACGAATAAATACTAACGAGAGGAAGAGTGTGTTGCATCTGTGTCTAAAGGGAAGAAGCAAAAGAAAGCCAAAAAGAAGACTTCAAAATCCACGAGCAAAGAAAAAGAAGAAGTAGACTATTATGCGCTCAAAAAGATTCCTGCTTTGGTGATGTGGTACCTCCCCGTCGTCTATCGATTGAGGTGTTTGTTCGCTAACCCTGAGGATGCTTATGAGCTGGCATGCTTCTGATGAGCACAAAAACGATGGGAAGCTTCGACATCCAGCCGATGGGAAGCAGTGGAAAGATTTCAATGAGAACCACCGAGACTTTGCCGATGAACCAAGAAATGTTAGGTTCGCACTGAGTACTGATGGAATGAATCCATTTGCTGAAAGGAGCAGCAAGCATAGCACATGGCCAGTGATCCTCACCATATACAACCTTCCTTCATGGTTGATGCAGAAACGGAAGTACATTTTGCTAACCATGCTTATTTCTGGACCTACACAACCTGGAGTTGATATGGATGTATTTTTAGAGCCCTTAATGGAGGATATGAAAATATTGTGGGTAACGGGTGTTCAAATGTTGGATGAGTATCGTAAAGATTCATTCACGCTGAGAGCAATTATTTTTGTTACGATCAACGATTACCCAGCACTCTTCACATTATCAGGCCAGTTTAAGGGAAAGGTTGGCTGCACAGTATGCATTGATGAAACTGCTTACGTGTCCCTTACTGCATCTAAGAAGATAGTGTACATGAGGCACAGACGCTTTTTATTGGAAGGACACAGGTACCGCATGCGAAAGATGGATAAGTACTTTGACAATAATGGTGAACTACATTATACTGCTCCATCGGGTAACAATAAAAGTCATAGAGTTTTTGAAATAGTCAGGAATATCAAGTTTGTTTTCGGGAAGAAGACAAAAGACGGAAAAACAAGGAAGGATGTCAAACCAGCTCCGGGGGCTATATTCAAGAAAAAGTCTATTTTCTTCGAGTACTTGCCTTACTGGAAAGAGTTAGATGTGTGGCATGCGATCGATGGTATGCACGTTCAGAAGAACGTGTTTGAAAGCATAATTGGCACCTTGCTAGACATAAAGGGCAAAACAAAAGAAGGGCTCAATTCACGCATGGACTTGATAAATTTAGGCATAAAAAAGGAACTACATCCTGTTCTTCAAGAAAATGGGAAGTATCATCTCCCAGCAGCAAGCTACAATCTCAATGTAGATGAGAAACATGCGATGTGTGTTTGGCTTAAGAATTTGAAAGTCCCATCCGGATTCTGCTCTAGCATACGCAGTATTGTGTCAATGAAAGACCTGATAGTCACCAACTACAACTCACATGATTGTCATGTCATGCTGACTACATTCCTACCTATTTCCATCAGGGCTATAAATCCTTTGTTTTTAAAGATGGCAATCACACGGTTGTGCTACTTTTTCAACAGAATTTCACAAAAGTTAATTGACCGTGATGAGTTGGCATCTCTTCAGGAATTCACAGTGGAGACAATATCACAGTTTGAGATGTGTTTCCCTCCATCGTTCTTTGATATTATGGTGCACCTTGTGGTGCACTTGGTGCCACAAATAAAGGCATTGGGTTCTATGTACTTGCATGGAATGTGGACATACGAGCGTTTCATGTCAATACTGAATGGCTATGTATCAACCCGTGCTCGTCCCGAGGCATCCATGATAGAGGGGTACTGTACCGAAGAGGCCATTGAGTCCGGAGGTCCATTCTGCAATAGTATCCTAAAAGACCAGGTTGCAATAGGTCTGCCTCCGTCACGACACGAGGGTAGATTGTATGGAAGCGGGAGGATGGGACGGAAATCTTTCATCCCACCAGATTACAATACAGTACTTGAGGCACATCACAGCATCCTACATCAGCTAGCGATAATAGAGCCATTTATCCAACAACACATCAATGAGCTTCACGAGCAAAATCCTGGGTATACGACTGATTGGGTAATGAAGCAACATAAGCAGCGGTTCAACACATGGCTAATGGTGAAGGACATTCCACGTGGAGAAATAATAGAAGAAAAAACCATCAAGGGGTTGGCATCTGGACCATCACGTCAGGTCACAACATGGCAAACCTATGACATTAGTGGATTCACATTTTGTACCAAGTCCAAGGACAAAAAGAGCATGTCACAAAACAGTGGTGTTTGATGCGAGGCCATAGATGATGAAACTGGTGAGATTATTACATATTTTGGCTTTATTGAGGATATATGGGAACTAGACTATGGTACATTTCAGATCTCGGTTTTCCGATGTCAATGGGTTGAAGACAAACATGTCACGGTAGACAACTATGGGGTCAGAGTTCTTGATCTAAGTAAGGTAGGTTACAAAGATGACCCATGGATCCTTGCTAATCATGCTGCACAAGTCTTCTATGCTGAACAGATCATTTCTAACAATGAGAAGAAAAGCACCGGCAAACCGAAGCATGTAGTTTTTCCTGGAAAACAACAAGCTATAGGAGTTGATGGTGTATCTGATTTAGAGGATTTAACCAGTTCAACGACATGTCTCTTTTCATAGACCATCCAACCAAGATAAGGAACGTTGAGCGAAGCATCCCACGCATTTCGATGCCCTGGGTACGCCACGATGGACAAGGCAGAACAATAGCCCCCTAGATAATATAGTTGTCATGTAATTGATTATTGTTAGGACATGTCATGTAATTGATTATTGTTAGCGACTATTGAACTAATATATATATCAGGCAGTAAGAAACAAGCATCTTCAAAGAACATGCTGTGAAAGAACTTGGAAAGATGTTTACCAGATCTGATACTTGTGAAAGAACTTCACACCAATGGTGATGAGAGACGCGAAGCCAGGAGACGACGTAGTATTTAAACACTGCAAGAACGGGCATTCTAGTGACTTTCTAGAGAGGAGAGAGAGAGAGGGAGAGAGAGGAGAGAGAGATAGGAGAAAGAGAGAAGAGAGAAAGGAGAGAGAGGAGAGAGAGAGAGGAGAGAGAGAGAGGAGAGAGAGGGAGAGATAGAGGAGGGAGAGAGAGGAGGGAGAGGGGAGAGAGAGGAGCTAGGGAGAGGAGAGAGAGGAGAGAGAGAGGAGGGAGAGAGAGAAGTAATATATAAATATATATATATTATGTATACTAAATATATATATATTTATATATTTAATATGTATAAAAATTTATATACTTAATGTATGAATATACAATAAAAATAATATACTAAAAATATTACTACTGGCGGTTCACAACGAAAACCGCCAGTAGAAATGGCCTCCACAGTCTGTGGATGGCATTTCTACTGGCGGTTCTCTATGACAACCGCCAGTAGAAATGATTTCTACTGGCGGTTGTCATAGAGAACCGCCAGTAGAAATATCTCCTATATAAAGGAGCGCGCGCGGGGCCGAAAAATTCGCTAAGTCTTTGGCGCCCTGTCTTTCACACTTCCCGCCATCAGGCTGCCGAAATTTCGCCCCGGCGATTTTCTCCGCCGAGCGCCATCGTCGTCCACGTCGTCGTCCATGCCGTCGTCCCCGCGGCGTAGGTAAGTTCTTCTCTCTCTCTCTCCCTTTCTTCGACTATGATCGCTCGGGCACGCGCTGCCGCCGCGCGTGTAAACCCTAGGCCTAGGAAGAGTGAGAGAGTGAGAGGGAAGAGAGAGGAGGGAGAGGGTTTAGGGTTTAGGGTGTAAACCCCCTGCGCGCGTCTCTGCAGAGAGTGAGAGAGAGGGAGAGAAGAGAGAGGAGGGAGAGGGAAGAGAGAGGAGGGAGAGGGAAGGGAGAGGAGAGGAGAGAGGGAAACGGAAGAGAGAGGAAAGAGAGTGGAGGGAGGGAGAGAGAGAAGAGAGAGGAGGGAGAGGGAGTGTATATATAGGAAAGAGAGTGGAGGGAGAGAGAGAGAGAGGAGAGAGAGGGAAAGGGAAGAGAGAGGAAAGAGAGGGAGAGGGAGGGAGGGAAGAGAGAGGAAAGAGAGGGAGAGGGAGAGAGGAGAGAGCAACGGAAAGCATGTTTTTTTCCATTGTATTCCATTGTAAACAACGTATTCCATTGTATTCCATTGTAAACAACGTATTCCATTGTAAAATGTAGACTAGATTCACTAGTATAAAATGTTTTTTTGGCTTCCACTCTCTAGTAAACAACATATTCCATTGTAGTACTATTAGCTAGTGAAATTAGAAGACGACGTATGACACATTTGCGTTGCTTCGATTAAGACCAACTCATCAGAACCCCACTTGACCAGAGCGAGTTCTCATCACCTGTCCTTGGTCTCTCTCACACAAAGAGTATGCATCAAGCTTCATTAGCAAAGCAAAAAAAAATCAAAGCTTCATTAGCAACGCCATTTCCTACGACTCTCCATCTCTCTCTCTCTCTCTACGTCCTATACGACTCCTCCTATACGTCCTATATGACTCCTCCTCTCTCCCTCGCTATACGTTCTATACGACTCTCCATCTCTCTCTCTCTACGTCCTATACGACTCCTCCTCTCTCCCTCTCTCCCTCTCTATACGTTCTATACGACTCTCCATCTCTCTCTACGTCCTATGCGACTCCTCCTCTCTCCCTCTCTCCCTCTCTATACGTTCTATACGACTCTCCATCTCTCTCTCTCTACGTCCTATACGACTCCTCCTCTCTCCCTCTCTATACATTCTATACGACTCTCCATCTCTCTCTACGTTCTATACGACTCTCCCTCTCTCTCTCTATACGTTCTATACGACTCTCCATCTCTCTCTCTATGTCCTATACGACTCTCCCTCTCTATACGTAACTCGATAATATTTGTATCACAATATTGCTTATGTTAATATGTGTTAGTGGTTAGTGGTTAAGGGTTAGGGTATTTGTTAATACGAATTTAATTATTGCTTATGTTAATATGTGTTAATATGTATTTGTATATATATAGCTCAATGAGTTCTCCAACCAAGGACCAAGGATTAGGGCCCGACCACATGGACAAGAGTGTTGCTCAAGAAGAATCCAGCAGTGAAGGATATGAAACGCCTAGCGACCCTTTTCCTACCACTAGGATAGATAGGGCCGCTGCGCGTGAGTTGCAACGTGACCCTACTTATGATCCACAAGACCATGAGGTAAATTACACATCCTTAATTTCGTGTGTGTACCTAATTAATTAGCTGATTTCACAATGTCTATTACACATGCATGATTTCTTGTGCATTTTATTACATGAATAGGAGGTCTTGTCTCAATTTCGTGCGATGCTCGAAAAAGCTGCGGCACGATACCAAGACGCACCGGAACCGACCCAAGACACACCGGAACCGATCCAAGGCGCACCGGAACCGACCCAAGGCGCACCGGAATCGACCGAGACAACCACCGAGAGGTCAAGGAAAAGGAAGCAGAGCGATCGGAATAGAGGTGACAGGGGGCTAAACAAGTTTCCTGACAAGACATATAAAATCACAGACGTGAGCCCGAATGGTCAGCCCCTAGCTCCAGAAGAGGCACTGCCTAAGTTCTGGAATGCACTTGGGTTCTTAGTTAGAGATAATCTTGACATCACAATCCGACAGTGGAGAGATGTATCAGATGATGTCAAGAATCAAATGTGGAATAAGCTAATAACAAGGTTCGTTTTGCCTGGGGGTTCAGAAGAACTCGTGAAAAAATACACGATGAAGCAGTTTGCAATCAATGTCCGAAACTGGAGGTCTGAGATGAATACAAAGTTTGCAAAGAAAGGCCTAGACCCGACGAAAAAAATATAAAATCTCAGCAGGTCAGTGGGCAGTATTTCTAGAGGAGAGGAGCAGCCCTGATTTCATATCGCTAAGTGAGGCAAATTTGGAACTGTCTAAGAAGAACAAATACCGCCACCACCTTGGCACAGGTGGTTACAAGCGTCAGGTTCCTAAATGGAGACAAGAAGACACCGAGAAGAAGGTTGCAGGGTTGCCGACGTTGTCCGAGAAACTTGGTGAAAGGACAACTAATTGGATCTGTGCTAGAAAACCAAGGGAAACTGAGTCTGGTGTATCTTTTGATGATCCCACTGTTGAAGAAGCGGCAAAAAACATATATGCAATTACAGCTAAGCAGAGCGAAGGAACATTTAAGCCGCAAAGGGAGAGAGACATTCTAACGGCTGGTCTCAGTAACCCTGAGCATCCTGGTCGTGTACAAGGAATCTCATCTAAGGAAGGATGGAAGGAAGGATTCGAACCACAATGGGAAGGTCTGTACAAGAAACGTGATCAATACAAGGAAGAGATGGTGAATTATTTTAAGGAGGAGGCCAAGAAAGAGTTCAAAGGCCTGATGTCTGAAATGCTATCGAATCCTCCTCCAGAATTGATGCAGCAATTGGCGATGGCGAGTGCGATGTCTGTTCAACAGATGACCACTCCACAGATGCAAATAATTCCAACAGCTCAAACGCCGGCTTCCACCGAGGGTATGACCATCCCAAGCTCTGTCGCGGCAACGGGAAATAAGGTCCGCTATCCAGTTGATGACATCAAAAGGCCTGTGGCATGCACACTAGTTATAAGATATGGTATTAACAATCAGCGTACAAAGAAAGTAGCCACAGGCCTTGCGATCCCAGGACGCAAGTTCCATGGAAACGACATTCTAGAAGAATATTGCAGGGTAGAAGTGACGACAGTCGTCCAAGGATACGAGGACGACATGCTAGACATCCCTGGGCCCGAAGGTATCGAGACACTTGGACAAGCTATCAAGAATTTTATTCTTTGGCCTCGAAGGGATGTCGAATTGGTTGATTGGTCGAATTCGTCGCAGGCCCAACCGTCTCCGCCTTCTCAAATTGTTGTTCCTATTGTACATCCATCATCACCTCCTCAAACTTCACATGCTGCTCCTCATCCTCTTTCTGACAATCCTTCTCCTCATCCTCATGGTGACCCACCGTCTCCACCACATACATCGCCCTTCAGGGATCCACCTTCTCCACAGCCATCTCCACGACCATCAAAGAAATCTAAAGTTTCTATACCAAAATAAGTGTCCCCGTTCGAGAAGAAAAAGAAGAGTAAATCCACTGCTGGCACTGTTCGTTTTTTGAAAGGGATTGGACGGAGCCTCACGTCAGACACTGTTGATTTGGCCAATCTCAAGGAGTCCGCAAAAAAGGCTGAGGCAATGGCCGCAAAGATAAAGAAGCCAACTAAGGCAGATTATAAAAACGTGCCTAAAAAATATGTGCCGGGCAGACCACTACTCACTTTTGAGAAACTAAGGAAGGTCCCGGCTAATATTAAAAGGTTGCATGATTGGTACATGCGGGCATCTTCAGTTGGCATCGACACCATCAGTGTTAATATACCAGCCCATGCTTTTATTGGTTCAAATCAAAAAGCCGTTGTTGCATTCGAGGACATGTGGTTAATGATGAACCTTCAGAGACTCGACGTGCAACTTGTAACCATATTTGCATTGTAAGTGTCACTCATACTCCACATATATGTGTTTTTATTAGTGAGTTGTATAAATTTTCAATATCTGACATGCACGTGTGCGTTGCAGAATGCAACATGATCAGCAGGAGATACTTTATGGTACCAATCCCAATGCTAGTGCCAGTAAAAGGGTTGGGTATCTCAACCCAATAAAGATATGCGAGGATAACCACACTTTTAGAATCGGAAAAGGCAACAAAGCATTACAGGGGCTAACAGACGAAGAAATTGAGGTGCGTATCTAGGATCTGAAGAAGGATTTTGAAGCAAGATACACCACCTACATAGGACATGCAATGCTTCAATTTCAAGACAGGGAATCCATTGTGGCCCCGTACAACTTTAAGTAAGTGTGATTTTGCATAAATAAAATTAATAATTTCAATACACATGTATCACAAGTTTGATTCGTACAGGGACCACTGGATATGCTTCTTCATTTATCCTAAGGTTGGAAAGGTGCTGGTGCTTGACTCCTTGCACACCGAGCCTTCGACCTATTCAAAATTCCTCAGCATCTTAGAGCTGTAAGCCTTTTCTATGCATGCATACTTATATCGATGAGAATTGTAGAATAACATGGTGATTCTATTTGAGATCACAGGGCATTTAGGTTTTATAAGCTACATGGTGGAAAGTACGACACGTCCAAAAAAGGCGTGCCACTAGACATCCATTATAACTGGCCGGTAAGTATGTGAATTTATGAATACATATCATACATGTACGTACATAGGACAATATTGCACCTAAATAACCAATCTCCCGTTATGTAGTGCCACAAGCAACCACCCGGATCGGTCCTATGTGGGTTCTACGTGTGCGAGTTCATGAGAATGAACGGACGATACATCACGAATCCTGGCAAGGTATTATTAGTAATAGTCACGTATGTATTTATGTCATTAAAGATGCAAATGTGTTATTATTGAGTATAAATAGATGATGTTTATAAACTTCCTTTACAACAATTTCAACAAGGAAGCCCGGAGAACTTGACTGAAGGTGCATTGTATGGCATAGTTGAGGACCTGTGCACATTCATATTGAAAGAGGTCATTCCCGCAGAAGAGAAATATCACGATCTTTCCGGAACATTAGCTTTGCCAGAGTTTAGAATACTAAAAGAAATTAGTAGACTATCTCTTAGCCGAGATAGTTATTAGAGCTTAAGTGAAAACTTTGATGTATATAATGTGTGATGCATACATGGTTGTAAACAAGACTTTGATGTATATAAATGTATGATAGAATTTAATTCCATGTTGCTTTTAATATCAATACTACATGTTTATCAATATCAATATATATATATATGTTTGTGTGTGTAAATATATAAATTTCAGTACGAAAATTTAAAAAAAGGCGGAAAACCTTTCCACTGGCGGCTAAATAAAACAAACCGCCAGTGGAAATATCATTTCCACTGGCGGTTTTCTTAATAAAACCGCCAGTGGAAATGCCATTTTCACTGGCGGTTGCTTAAGAAAACCGCCAGTGGAAATGCTATTTCCACTGGCGGTTCTTGAATAACCGCAAGTGGAAATGCGCGATTTCCACTGGCCCCTAGCACTGACGGCACTGAGAAACGTCAGTGCAAATGTGTTCAGAACCGACTGTATAGAGCCTCTGTGTACTAGTGAAAGAGAGACATAAGAGAGTTTTTCTCGAAGCCTAGGAGAATTCATGATGGTGAAATTCTAGATACATTGTTTCCTAGCTAGATCGATAAAGGTTGATATGACAACTTTCAAAACGGTGCAATAAAACTCTAATAGTACAATGTCCGTGTGTTGCGACAACACATAGTTTCGTCTTCTTTGAACACTGCACGAGTACAGCATGTTGCAGGAGATCAAATCGATAAGAATTGAGATCAAATTGAGTTGAATCATGCATCAGTGAATAAGGCAGCACATGCAGATACCGTCGGAACGTCCAATGGCGTCGGCGATGGAGAGGACAAAGCGCAACAGCGAGCGAAGCATTGTGTGGAGGATCACGACGACCATATCGCCCTCGAGCAAAATGAAACTCAGCGGGCCGACACTCCTGAGGACGGTGACCGTCACCAGGTAGGACGTGCACGGGGTCGCTGGACCCATAGCGGCGGCAGCCTTGCGCCCATCATCATCACCCACTAATGCTCTCGCAGCCGCAGCCACCGAATCGCATTGTAACCTGTAGGCGCGTGAACAGAATGCACATTTAGAATTTCACTTTTGCAATCAAGTATACACTAGCACCATGAAGAAGAACATACTCTTATGTACTACCATGTTCTATGAGCTGGAAACGTAGTGTGTATAAATAAAAGAAACCCATTTAAACAATAAACTAATGCAAAAAAATTAAGGCATTCCGAAAGAAGATGTATCAGTAACAGAAAGGCAAGGTAAGCTGTTTGGGACACAATGGCATCAGGGAAACAAATAAGTCGCCCCTGAGTACGTTGTTCATCAAGGGATACCATCTTTAGGAGGGCCATCACGTAGCACTTTAGCAGCAATGTGCTTCTCATCAACAAATAAACTGGTTTTTTAGAAACTTGGTGGAGTCCGGTAGGACCAATGATGAAATGTACAGATTCCTCTGAAATTTGTTTCAAAAAATCCTACCAGAGCATCGATTTCCCCTTGCGTGATGCAAGCTCCACCACGGATTCCTCCATGACCAGCCAGTGTAAAGATGTATGAACCTCCAACCGCCATACTCAGAATTTGACTACTATATGTGCCATCCATAAGACTCCTGCACGATTCGAGACAACTTCCTGTGAAATTAGAAGCATCATGTACTATCGGAATCGACTCTTTGCCGAGTGTTTTTTGTCGGGCACTCGGCAAAGATCTTTGTCGACCGCCGCACTTGGTAAAGTTACACTCTCGGTAACGACCATGTTTACCGAGAGTAGGACACTCGGCATAGATAGACACAACGCTCGGCGAAAGACGACGCTCAACAAATGGCCGTCAGCAGCCGTCTATAGCTGACGGTTGTTATCTTTGTCGAGCGCAAGGAGCTGGTACTCGGCAAAGTAGCTTCTTTGCCGAGTGTCGCCCGCCCGACACTCGGCAAACTATGCTTTGCCGAATGTCTACCTTGGACACTCGGCAAAGTATTTTTTTTTATTTTTTTTCTTTTCTCAACCAAACTTTTTGTGGTTTGTTCCTACACTATATTTAGTAATAAAAGCATATAGTTGATGTACCAAAGTATCCAATACCAACTGGGTCATCTGTGTTGTAAAATACCAATTGTACTACAAAATAGAGTTAGATGAAACAATGTATTATAGAAGTAGAGAAAAGCCTTTCTATTTTGTGGCAGAAGCGAAGACATGCGTTGGCGCCATGACAGATGAGAGTCCAACAAGTGCATTCATCCCATGATATGACCTCCCGGACACATTGTAAGCAGAATAGCCATTATTGAATACATGATTGTTCATTGCAGAATAGGAAGATATTCTGCTCAACAGCATAGATTACCCATGAACCTTATGGATGAAGTAGAACCTAAAACAAACAATAGTATTTTAGACCAGCATGTAAGAAGTAAAACTTGTATTGGTACCCAAAAGGCTAGTGTTGAGCACCACTTGTGGCACTGGGCACCACCGGACGGTCCGGCTCACAGGCGCAAACGGTCCACGAATACATCAAATCAGGCGGTTAAAACTCCTATCTCATCGCGCATTTAGCCCTCTAATCCCGCGGGAGCTATTGGAGAATCCCTAAGAACGGGTCCAGACCTCCCCCTATATATTTGAAGGGGTACAACCGATTGAACACCGAACAACCGAATCAACAATTAAATTATCTTCTGTTTCTTTACCTTTTGCCTTTGGAGTAGACAATAACTTAGATTCCTATCTCTAATCTTCAACTCTCTCTGACACTACGTCATTTAGAGACGTCTTGGGTAGCTTGTTGATCCCATGACAACCCTAGGATCTTTCCTCCCCGACGGGGTCCCTCCCGGAAGCGAGATCCAGGTGCTGTTCGGCGAACTCCGCCGCCCCTGCGCACGTGCGGACCATCCGACCCCAGGCGCGGACCGTCCGGCTCGTCAAGCAGGAACCCTAGCCTCTGCGCCAGGTCGCGGACCGTCTGGCCCCTAGCCATGGACAGTCCACGCTTCCACAAAGAGCACTGCCACCGGTACTCATCGCAGTGATTGATGTCCTGATCGGCGCCAACATACTTTTTAGGGACTCCGTTGGGGACATCACGTGAGGACCTATCAGATCGGCCCTAAATGGTCGGTTCAAAAGATATAGCTCTGATGTCTCCCCTAGCAACATCATCGAGCCGACTTGCGAAACCTTGTTGGCTGAAGAACAATTGGAGTTCGAGTTGCACCAGGAGCAACTGATCAAGGAAGCAAAAGAAATGTTCCTGGCCAACTTCAAAGTGGACCGGAACAACAAGGTCGTTCGACAACGGGCGACTGATCTGGCTTCGCTCCGACCTACTGCAGCTACCCCCAAGGTAAGTGAAACAAACGAAATTCAATCTCTTAGAGCTTACATGGATGAGCAGTGAGACCAAATGCAACAGATTATAGGGGGTATACAAAATGATTATAAATCTACCGTCACAAACTTTCCCTTGCACGAGGTCGAATCGGGGAAAATACGAGTGATTCATCGGCTACAGGGTGTCATAACCAGTCACAACCCCTTTACAAAATGCCAATAGATATGTACCCTGGACAACCACAACCTCCTTTGCAAATCGGTGGTAAAACCGTCGATCTGCGCACGGCCGAACCATCCGGGTCAAGGTCGGTCGATCCTGTTTTTAGAAGCGAATTACCAAGACATGCACCCGAGTCGCCACGTACCACGTGAACCCTAAACGACCCATTCGGACCGTCCGCGTATAGCGCTGGACAGTCTAAATACATTACCAGATGGTCTAGCCATATGACTGGATAGTCCGCTCACACAGCCGGACCGTCAGCGTATCTAACCGGACCGTCCGCGTAGAATACATAGAACCCTATGAAGACTATTATTATCCAAATGCACATCCATCCCAGCTAAACCTCCCATCACATCCTACAATGCCCCAACACCATAATATAACTTCCCAAACACGCGGGGCGAGTTCTTTCCGGCCCCTCCTAGAAGGCCGAAGAGGAATGACCACTCATATGAGCCGCATAGGGCAAGTACTAATACACCTCAATATCCAAGCCTGTGGGGAGGGAAACAACATACTAATATCCAAACAACCACACCCATGTTAGACCAGAGAGCCGGTGGACTCCCACCGGCCGCCATTGATATAGTGAGGGAAGAGATAGCCGGGGCGTTCTGAGATAAGCTCGGAGTTAGCATGATCCCTAGGGAGCAATCATATCGGAGACCTTATGATAGCTGATTTGACTATCACCCATACCCACAGGGAACTAGGATACCCGAATTCATGAACTTTTTGGGTAACCAGGGTAGGATCACGCGCAAGCACATAGGCCGGTTCTTAGCACAATTAGGAGAATTGGTCGACAAAGAGGCATTTCGTGTTCGTTTATTTTCATTATCTCTAACAGGAACTGCATTCGCATGGTATGCCACACTACCTCCTATTTCTATTTTTTCGTGGGGAGATTTAGAACAAAAATTCCATGATCATTTCTTCTCCGACGATTATGAGTTAGATCTAGTAGATTTATTGGCCCTACGACAAGGGAAAGATGAATTGGTTAATGATTACATCCGGAGGTTTCGGGATACAAGAAACCGATGTTTTCAAATTCATTTGGCAAAGAAACGGCTAGCAGGATTAGCCTTTAATGGATTGCACTATTATTTAAAAGAAATATTAGAAGGCATTCAATTTTTTACGCTAGCATAGTTACACCAGAGAGCTTTTACTTATGAAACCAAAGCAAAGAAACTGCCAAACAGTTCGTCACAATGTCCATGTAGTACAATGCGACCAGAGTAGCTCGAATGACGAATCAAAAGAAGTATACACTGCTGAAATGGTTTGGCCAAAGCAAGCCAAGTCTTCGGCTTGTTCCTCCTTACAACCGATTCAAAAGAAACGACAAGAGGAGGTTAAGTTTACATTTAATGTTGGCAAATATGATAAAATATTCGATGAGTTACTTAGAAAAGGCAACATTAAAATAAACCATATTGTTCCATCTATCGATGCGCATACTGCAAGTGGCACAACTCATTTTCTCTTGCCACTAATGATTGTAATGTGTTTCGACGACAAATTCAATCGGTCATTAACGAGGGACGATTGAAATTTTAGGAAATGCAGGTGGACATGGATCCATTTCCAATAAATATGATCAACTTTGATGGTAAAAAGGTCCTGATTCGGCCCATCGCGGCTGATAAGGGCAAAGGAAAGGAGGTCATCATCGGCGATGCACGAGAGGCCAATGAAAATGCTAAAACCTCTTGCAGAAAAGTGGTGGCAGAAAGGACTCCTGATGGACAGGAGAATCTAAAGGTTACCGTCACTACCTCCAGCGTTGGGGGGCAGACATAGGCAGGTAGCCAGGCACAAGTCCCTATTCTGAGCATCGCGGATGGTCCGATGCATATACACGGACGGTCCGGGACATCGCCGGACAGTCTGGGTCATTCCAGCGGACGGTCCGGCAACGCCCAGGAGCAGTGACGACCACATACTTTCAAGCCTCGACGACCAGAAATAGGTACGTGGAAAACTAACACATTCAAGGCAGCTGGTCGACTATTTAAATCTGGCCCAACCTTTGATCAATTATTATCTAAATATGTGAAAAAGAAGGCCAACAAAAATGACCAGCCACCAAAGCGACCTCGCTCACCTACTCAAGAGCGATAGCAGATAAGACCGATTGGACCATCTCACCTATCGGAAAGGTTAGCAGATCATAATGTTCAATTAAGACCTAATGTGCCTGCATCGACACCTCCACCCCCATTCCCACCTATGTCGTATCAATATGCATACATACCTCTACCTATGTCCCCAATCAAATATGGGGCATGCCACTATATCCATATGGGATACCATAATACCCCGATTGGGGAGCACCCCAAACATCTGTGTTTGACAGGTTATCACCTCCAGTACAAGACTGATTGAGAGCTCCTCAATCCGGTCACCAAGACAGCTCCAGCAAGATTGCCAGACTACTCGGCCGCAAAGGCCGACCAATCCAGCATGTGGCATATATCTAAAGTCGCTAAGAGAACGACAAAAAGGGACATCATCAAAATAGGCACAACAGATGTCGTCATATAGGTAAATGATGAAGGGCCGATGATTTTTGGTAAATCAGCCAATACAAGCAAGGAGGAAGACACAGCTGCCAGCAAAACAACCAACCCAAGATACTCCATGCCCCGATGGTGCCCATCGGGACTAAACACGATCTCAAAAGCGAAAATTGCAGCGCTTGAGAGCAAAGGAGAGCAAGGAAAAAGAAGTAGAAAAATATTTAACGAAACACATCCACAGTACCCAGCACCACAAAAAAGGTAGAGGCCAAAGGTCGTCGAAGCAAATCAAACGGCCACAAAACAGAAAACAAGATAGCAACTGCACAACTCTCTGCAGGTACGGTGGACAATCCGACTATAAAAGACGGGTCGTTCGTTAATGTCACGAACCGTCCGACCCTCGAGTCTGGATCGGCCGCTCTGCACCAGAACACCTCTGATGACGCGCCAGTACCTATGGAGGAGGATGACCTGCTGGGAGAGGACTTGGTTGACTATGGAGCCATGCCAGAACACCTAGGTATGGATGTAAATGTTATTATGTTCTCAACCGATTGTACTATTATCGGTGACGATGAACCTGTCGTTGCTTAATTTGATTTTGGTCCTAAAGAGGCTGCCTTTACTAAGTCAAAAGAATCGGTCAACCATTTAAAACCGCTCTTCGTGTGCAGTCATATCGATGGAATATCGATTGCTAAAATGTTGGTAGATGGAGGAGCGGTCGTGAATTTAATGCCTTACTCATTGTACCAAAAATTAGGAAAGCCAGATGATGAACTAGTCAAGACCAATATGACACTCAACGGTGTTTGGATCGATAGTTCGATCAAAGCCAAGGGAGACTCGTCCGTTGAATTAACCATCGGAACCAAGACCCTTGTTGCATTCTTCGTCGCTGATGTAGAAGGAACTTATAGTCTAATATTATGTAGAGATTGGATTCATACTAATCAATGTGTACCTTCTACTTTACATCAAATGTTGTTATAGTGGGTAGGCGATGATGTAGAACAAGTACATGCTGATGCATCGGCCTGCATCGTCGTGGTCGATGCCCCTGTGCTTTGGACCTATGAGAATTCTACATGTCTCACAGGTGTTGACTTTTCTGATTATCAATTCATAAGTATAGATAGGAAAGGCTTCATTCCTGTAATGCTAGAGCCGATGGAGAATCAGCTAAATCCCAAGTAATGTTTAAATAAAGAGTACAACGATAAGGAACATGTCCAAGGTCGCGGACAGTCCGGCCCCCGAGGCCGGACGGTCTGAAGAAAGACAAGAAGGTTCTTAGGGCTCAGCTCAGGTCGCAGATAGTCTGGCCCTTGAGGCCGGACGGTTCGATCTTTTCTAGGACAGTCTGGCCCTTAAGGCCGAATAGTCTGGCTACTACCAGAGAGTGCTGCATCATGGGTCTGGTGTCGTGGATGGTTTGGCCTTCGAGGTCGAACGGTCCACAACCGCATAGAGATGTGCCTAATTCCTCTAAAGGAGGCATAATACAGGAATTTAGGGATCTCGACAAGTTAGGACATGGATTTACATCGGTTGATCTGTTGGAGGAGATTGACATAGGATATGGTAAAAATCTGATGCCGACTTTTGTAAACAAGACCCTAGAGGCTGATCCAAGAGATGAAATGATCAGTCTATTAAAAGAGTATTCTGATTGCTTTGCTTGGAATTACACTGAGATGTTAGGATTAAGCTGGGAGATAGTACAACATCATGCTTGTTTCGCCAAGTAATGCTTCCTTCAACTTCTCTAGCCGATTAAAAACTTATTGCACTAATAATCAAGCCGAATATGAGGCCCTCTTGTTTGGTTTGGAACTTCTAAATTGTATGGGAGTAAAGCATGTGAGGGCATTTGGCGATTCTCAGCTGGTTGTCCAACAGATATTAGAAGAGTATCAATGTTTAGATGGTACTCTAAAAAGTTACCTTGAAAACTGTTAGGACATAATATTGAGGGTTGAGAATTGCGGAGCTAACAATTTGGCACAAGACGCATCAGATTATCAGATAAAGCGAGGGAAATTTCACAATGCCGAAAATCTGATAACCGGTGTCGCGCCAGATCCCTAGGTCACGGACCATCCGGGCTGCCAAACCAAACCGTCTGCAGCAGGTTCGAACAGTCCGGGTATGGGGTACGGACCATCCAATGTTGCAGGAAGGTTCTCTTGATCAATTTGGCGGATAATGCAGTCGATGCAATTGATTGGATAGACAGGAACGTTCGGCATACAACTTTCAATTATGTTTTAATGAATGATGAACTCTATAGCCGAACTGTCAATGTTGTCCTGCTTAAATGCTTGGGCCAAGATGATGCTATATTAGCCATGGACGAAGTACATGGGGGGATTTGTGGTATTCATCAATCGGCTCCGAAGATGAAGTGGTTATTGTGAAGATCTGGCTTCTATTGGCATAACATGATAGCTGATTGTTTCAAGTACTATAAAAGATGCCAAGTGTGTCAAAAATTCGACGACTTACAATTAGCCCCTGCATCCGAATTACATCCTATCATCAAACCATGGCCTCTCAGGGTATGTGGATTGGACTGTATAGGAGAGATACATCCTTCATCATCAAAAGGGCATGGGTTCATGATAGTCGCCACAAACTATACCAAAAGGATTGAAGTCGTTGCTCTGAAGATCATGACGCACAGAGAGGTAATTGAGTTTATAATTGAATATATTACTCATAAATTCGACATTCCTCGGACTTTGACCACAGACCAAGGGACTTCTTTTATGTCAAAGGAGGTATGTGAGTTTGCTGAATCATATAGAATTAAATTGCTCTATTCTTCTCCATATTTTGCTCAGGCCAATGGATAAGCCGAGTCTAGCAATAGGACATTGATTAGCCTGGTAAAAAATAAGATATCTAATCATCCTAAGCATTGGCATAAAGTATTGTCTAAATCTTTATGGGCTCATATGATATCTAAACATCGTGCTACTAAAGTATCTCCATTTGAGCTGGTTTATGGACAGGAAGCAGTGTTGCCTATAGAGGTAAGCTTAAACGATGTCAGGTTCGCTAGGCAAAATGATCTAATTGTCGGTGATCATTATAATTCAATGATGGATAGTATTGATGAAGTAACCGACAAGAGAGTGATAGCTCTAGGAGAAATAGAGAGGGACAAGATCATGGTCGCCAAAGCTTATAATAAGAAGGTCAAGGCTAAGTCATTCCTGGTAGGAAACCTAGTATGGAAGACCATCTTGCCACTAACGAGAAAAGATCAGAAGTTTGGAAAGTGGTCGCCAAGATGGGAAGGCCCTTACAAAATCACATATGTAATATCTGGTAACACCTACTTGTTGCAAACATTACAAGGCGAAGACTTGCCCAAGGCACGAAACAGGTGTTTCCTAAAGTAATACCATCCTAGTATGTGGTAGGAGGCCTAAGAGAACCGATGTAATCACATCGAGTTAGTTCTAGCCTGTGCTAGTGCTTTTGGTTCACTCAGCTTCTCCAAAAGGCATGGAGCATGTGTTGAGCACCATTTTGTGGCACTAGGCATGACCGGACGGTTCGGCCCGCAGACGCTCCGCCCATAGGCGAGGACGGTCCGCAAATAGATCGAATCAGGTGGTTAAAACTCCTATCTCCTCGCGCGTTTAGCCCTCTAATCTCATGGGAGCTATTGGAGAACACCTAGGAATGGATCCAGACCTCCTCCTTATATATTTGAAGGGGTATAGCCGATTGAACACATAACAATTGAATCAACAATCAAATTATCTTCTGTTCTTAACCTTTTTCCCTAGGAGTAGACAGTAACTTAGATTCCTCTCTCTAATCTTCACCTCTCTCCAGCTCTACATCGTTTAGAGGAGTCTTGGATGGTCTGCAGATCCCAAGACAACCCTAGGATCTTTCCTCCCCAGCAGGGTGCCTCTCGAGAGCGAGATTCAGGTGTTGTTCGACGAACTCCGCCGCCCCTGCACACGAGTGGACCGTCCGGCACCCAGGCGCATACCGTACGACTCATTAGGCTGGAACCCTAGCCTCTGTGCCAGGTCGCGGACAGTCCGACCCCCAGCCGTGGACCCTCCGCGCTTCCGTAGAGAGCACCGCCACTGGTACTCATCGCAGTGATTGGCGCCCAGATCAGTGCCAACAGTTAGGCTCTATATTAACGAGCTTCTTGGCATATACTACTTCTATGCCTACAAACAAAATACAGAGTATGTTTAGTTGTGCTTACCAGAAATAGAAATAGAAATCACTTCATCCATCCAGATCTACCTAGAAACACTACTCAGAAACAAAATTAGATCTCAACTGATACCCTAGCGACTTCATGTGGTAGACCAGATCGGCTTGGGGAGGAGAGAGAATGCATACCGTAGAGATGGGGAGACCGAGGAGAGGAGATGCAACAAAGCCTAGGTTTCTGCGGATGCCACGATCGTCGGAGCCTTCTCGCTCACAACAACAAGAAGAGAGGTGGTGGTTTGGTGGAGTTGGGATAGGCTCTCGTAAGGTCGATGGGATGGGATGAGATGACGCGACACGTTACATGTTGTTTGCGGAGTAGCGGGTATTTGGTATTAAAATATGCGCTCACCTGGATAAGCCCTGCCTTGTGCACTCCACGACGGGTTCCCAGGGCTCGCGTCACGATTCGGACGGCCAGAGCAGCAGGAACTGCGGGTCGCCGTTGAGTTCTAGCGGTGGGGTGGAGATCGCGGT
The DNA here is from genome assembly GCF_902167145.1 of Zea mays. Taxonomy (NCBI): domain Eukaryota; kingdom Viridiplantae; phylum Streptophyta; class Magnoliopsida; order Poales; family Poaceae; genus Zea; species Zea mays. The sequence goes on along the minus strand of NC_050101.1, from coordinate 111,809,119 downwards.
GGCACCAGGCGACAAGGATGCAGTCGGCCACGGACCTCGCCGCCGGCACGTTCGCCAAGGGCGCGCTCGATGTGGAGGGAGCCGGCACCGGGATGGCGAAGTGGAGCGTTCCGCGTCCTCTCTTTTGTAGGCAGATACCAGATAAGGATCACATCCTTATCCATGCAGGCACATCATAGGTGGGTAAGGAAGAAGACGCTAAGGTTATTCGCGGAGCGACGACGTCGGACTTATCCAGGCAGGCAGTGGCCAACGCAGGACATAATTTCATGTGGAGCCAAACAAAATCATACTACATCTAGATAAGATTATAAAACAGATGTAACACTGCATATAGAATCTTGAACAACAAAAATTAAAATTTGAAAGAAGAGAAAAATATGAACAAGAAAAAACTACGTGTCAATGTTGCGATGGATGAATGACTCATTGTGCTGGTGTGTGAGCACAGGCAGAAGGGGATGGACGGTGTAACACCCTGATTTTGGGGGTATAAAATTTCTTCCTAATGATCACCAAAAATCATGTGTTACTCTTCTCTCTCTCACCCTAGGTTCTATCTCTCTCTAGATTCTCTCTCCCTTTTTCCCTTTTAAGTAGAATTAGCTTAAGTTAGGGAGATTTATTTATTTATTTTTCCAAAACATTTTGGGTCATGACATGTTGCATCATGCTGAGCTTAAAATATTCTTTGAAGTGTTGCACATGTTTGAATTTATTTGAATTTGAAACCTAGTTTGAATCTGGAATTTAAAACCCTAGAGAAAAGAAATAGAAAAGGAATTAGAAAATTCAGAGAAAAAGAAAAAAGAGAAAGCAACCCAGCCGGCCCAGCTCAGCCCAGCCAGGTCGCGCGCCCGTGCGCCTGCGCCGCCTGACAGGAGGACCCCGCCTGTCAGCAGCAACTGTCTCTCTCTCTCGTCCTCCCTCTCTCGCTCGCTGCCCAGTGGGGCCGACCTGTCGGCGCCGGTTTTCTTCACCCGCGCGCCCCTCCCCTCTCTCTACCTCACGGGCCCGGTTCGCCAGTTGCTGAGTCGTTGCCCCGCGCGTCCCCTTTTCTCTCTCTGCGCCGTGGGCCTGCCCTGTCAGTTCCGCCCCCTCCGCGCTCGCCATGGACCGGCGCGTGCGCACTCGCGCACGTCGCTGGATTTCTCGGCCACGATACCTGTCCACGCGCCCAGCTCTCTTCTTAGAGTCCCGCCAGTGTCCCGCGCTCGCCCCTCGCCTCATTTCGCACACCCTCGCCCTCTCTCGCGCTCTGCCCTCGCTGCCAGACGCCGCCGGAGACCCGCACCCGCGTTCCCGACTGTCCAGCTCGCCGGAGACCGCGCCAAGCCTCCCCGAGCTTCGCCCCGAGGTGAGACACCTAACCCCGTGCCCAATTTTCCCTATTGTGCTCTGTGCTCGGCCAATTTCGGTTTCGCCGGTGCTCGGCCGCTGTGGTCCGCCGTGCTCGCGCGGTGACCGGCCGATTTATCCCGGTCTAGTTCACCGGCGTTAGTCCCTAAGGTGCCTCTACCTCTACTGAAGCTAGCCCAGGCCTTAGCACGCCTTAAGCCCCCTCAGTGGCCGGGATTCCTCACAGGAGTTACTTCGGCCCACCCGAGACCCTCTCTCCGCCGTTCTCCCCTCTCTGCCCTCGGACTCATGGCCTCTTCCCCGCCATTGAGTTCGCCGTGGCGTTCTCTCCCTCTCTGCCCAACTCCGGTGACCCCAGAGCCACCCTAGCTCACGCCTGCCTCAACTCTGGTGACCTCACCGCCGTGGAGAAGAGCAGCACCGCCCACGGCCGTTCGATCTTCATCGCACGACCCAGATCATGGATAACGCTTCGCGCACGCACGCCTGACGTCCTGGCCCGCCTGTCAGCGCCCAAGCCCCCTGGCGCTGGGCTCGCTCGGTCAGTGCGCTCACCCCCTCTGTCGCTGACGACCCTGGCCTGCCTGTTAGTGCTTGCTCACGCGCGCGCTGTAACACCCCTGGTGTTAATGTCACTAAAACTTGAGCATAACATCATAAGCATTGGCATATCATGTGTTTGTTACACCTAGAATGCATTCACTAGGCAAAAAGTTCAAACAAGTTGTATTGATGTGACATGTTATAAATGAAACCCTAGGGTACAGTGCTTAACCCTAGATTGGGCTTAAAAGAGTAAACAAAGCCTAATAAGAGAAAACTTCAAAACTTATTTGAAATAGTCATAAAATGTCACTATGAGTAGAATTAAGTGGCATCCAAACCCTAGAAGTACTAAAAACCCTAAATAGACCCCTAGAAAACCCTGGATTGAAACCCTAGGGGGTTATCTGTAAAAGTGTGCACATTTTGGACCTAAGTGCCAAAAGTCATAGAATTAGGGTACCTTAAGTCATATGGTTCACATATTTGAGGCTTTAAAAAAGAAGCCATGAGATTTGGGCCAAATTGCAAAAATGCCACTCTTGTGATCATATGGTTAAGTCTGAAATACAGTTGAACAGGGCTGATTTTGGAGCTCTGTATTTCTAAAAAAATACAAAGAACTTGCCTAGGGTCAACACGTCAAAAGTTGTAGAACTATAATAGGAGAACAACTTTGCTTAAGTAAAAGAGCACCTCAAATCCACTATCTTTCGTGTTGAAGGATCTACAAGTTGAATAGTGGGATCTGGACCTTTTGTAAAAAGACCCATGAAAACCATATGACCAAGTCTGAATTCCAGTAATTTGGGACCATCTTTGGAGCTGTATATCTCTTCACTCATGAGGATTCTGTCCTAGATTAGTGCATCAAAATAATAGAGCTACTATAAGGGTATAAGATCAATTGAGAGACCCAACCCTAAAACTCTATAAAATCTCATGAAAACATACCCAAAACCGAGCGAGCAGAACTCTGAATTTTTCAGACCAAACACAGTAATCTGAAACCTAAAAGTGCAGTGTATCGAGCTAGGTTGGAAGCCTTATTGTGACCAATCCAGAGGGTTAAAGACTGTGAGTTGTGTAGATAAATTAGAGACCATTAGAAGGTGATTAAGTGTTCTTAAGACAAGTAGGCTTGATCATGTACAAGTATTGAAGTAAAAGCTGCTCAAAGTCGAGCTGTCAGGCTAGCAGTTTCAGACTGTCAATCAGACCAGCTTGCTCTGAATATCTGCCTGTCTGCTCCACTTTGAGGCCTTGTAAAAAGTATCCTGTGTAACTTTGTGCTAGAAGGGTTAAAGCAAAGTTGGAGAGGTAGTATTCATGAACAAAGTTCTATTAACAGTGACTGATCTGTCTTAATTAAAAATTAAGAGAACATGCTAATTGAAGTTGGGTGGGTCAGTCAAGAGTTGTAGATCCCAAAATTGCAGAAATATCTAGCTGTGATCTTTTCTTCCCTTGTCATGTCCCACTGTGAAATAGAGCGATGGTTGGGATAAGAAGGAACAGAGATATTCAGACTTGCGCGTAGCTAAAATATCATCAGTAGAAAAATCTGCTACAGTGCGCTCCATTCTTACCCCCCTTTGCCATGGATAATCTTCACCCTGCATGACTGTGTTGTGTGAATCTGCGTGGTTCTTCTTGCGGGAGCCACGACTGCATCTAGTGTTCATAGCTATACTTGCTGCGAGTTCAAGAATCCAGCCCCCCTTGATCTTTTCACTGCCTATTTAAAGAACAACCGGGGGAGGGAAAGAAAGCAGGAGCCAACCCAGTGATCCTTGCCTCAACCATCAACCACAGTGTGTAGCTTCGGTTATCAGTGTTGCTCTCCCTTCCCCAAGCTATACCCTAGACACGCCCAGTTTCATTGATCAAGCCACTGAGCGTGACTGGTGACCACCTCGTCCACACCTCGATTTCATGTGGCCAGGCGATTATGGTATGGCTTAACCCCTAGAAGTTTATGTTCTAGCATCCTTATAGGCTGGTGAAGCTCACCCAGGGGTCCGTTTGATCTTTACGGTCTTAGCTTGGACAGAACGCGTGCTCGACACCGCATGGACTGCCCTGGTATCGACCCACCAGAACCTTATGAATCCGGTGTCAATTGTTGTAAGCGTCGTGTTGCCCATGTCTCCCTCGTGCTTTCCGTACCCGTAATTTAATGGGTCCGGTTCTCGAATTGGCCGAGCAGGGACCGCGGAGCTAGAGTTCCACCGTGGATGCGGTCCAGCCACTCGGTATGTTTATAAGCCAAATTCATGTCCCAAAACTGTGCGAGTTAGGTTAAGGTTTGATCCGGTCACTATCCAATGGCTGCCCAAGCTCTCCTCCGCCGTAGTGTCGCGGGGAGAACTCGTCGTGCCGCCAGACGACGTCAATGACTTCATTTTGAAAGACAAGAAGATTGGAAGGGGCGAGATGTAATGTGTCAGTGACTCGCGGAATTTGGTTGAGGACTTTGTTCCTAATTTTGGCTCTGGCGGGGGCTTTTGTGCAAAACCGGCTGCGCTGCCGCGGGCGCGCCCCTGTATTATGCTTAGAGCTGGGTCGGATGGGCCAGTTTTGGCCCAACGCTGTTAGATGTTTTTTTTTCTTTTTCCGAGAAACTTTAGAAATCCATAAAAAACTATAGAAAAATGCTAAAAATACCAAACTAATTTTGCCAGGCTTCTAATTTCCTATAGTATTTAATAAAAATAGTTTCATGATTTTTAGTTCCAATAGGGAATTTTGGGACATTTAAAACAGCCAAAAACTATACTTCTAGAATTTTACAAAGTAATTTATAATCCCAAAATTCACCAAACTTTTTAGATAAGCTTTAAATAATATTTAGAAGCCTTGGGTAAATTTTGGTATGATTTGAACCATGTTTGATACTTAGAACCCAAAACCCTAGTCCCCTGCCCTATGAACTTCACTGTAGACTCCAAAAACCCTAATTTCTCGGAGATCCGTGAAGGAAAGTTATATTCAAGACCTTAGATAATAAACTTTTAATACCTTTGCATTTTCATGAGCATTACATGAGCATTCATGATTATATATGGCTATATATAGAAAACGGGGAGGAAATAGAAGTTGAAGAAGCGGGGACTTCACCACCACCACCACCTGAAGAACCTCAGGCAGGAAACTGCTTTTATTTTGATATCTGTGGAGTAGAACCTGACTCACCAGTAACACAAGGCAAGCCCCGGTGCATTTTCCACCTCCTTGTTATTTTAAAATCTTTCTCACTTACTTGATGCATTAGGTGATAGGAGTTGTGTGCTAAACCATTGATGCATCTCCTTCCTTGGATTTGATTACTTCTCCTTAATCCCTTGTTTTACAAAAAGGTTTTTCTTATGCTTAGCCTTGCTTTAGAAAAACAAAATGTTTTGTTTTGACAAAAGATGATGCTCTAAGTGGGTGGGATGTTTTCAAAAATAAAACTTGATGGTGGATCCATCATGGCCATGATGGGTTCAACATTGGAAAAGATGTACCTCTGCAAGGTACCAAAATTTGGGTTTGAAATGATAAAGCTGAGACCGAGCGGGTGACTTTCACGAGAAAGAGAGTCTCAGTGTAGTGTCTCCGTCTGAGTCGATTAAGGACCGTGTCGATGTAGGCCCGCTGACCGAGGACCCTTTAACTGGTCACATGCCTCGTCATGGGTAAGCTTTGCCTCGGGCAGACTAATACCAGAATAAGATAACACACAATGGGAGTGGAGAGATGGCGAGAGTAGCGTGTACCCTCCGTGGCAAGAGGCTGGACGGTGGTGTATCTGTGCTCTCAGTTGGCGTGAACCTGATCTGGTCTTAAGAACCCTGGTGGCGAGTTGACATATGCAAGGGTTAAGTGCTACATATGTCGTGTGATTGGAGATCCTCAGCTAAGTATAATCGATTCGGATCGCCGTAACTTCGCGGACATGAAGACTTGGTCACTGACTTACACGTAGCAATCCAGTGAAGATAAAGGGTTGATAAGAAATTGGCTAGTATAGGTCGAGTGATTGAACTAGGGTAGAAAGAACTCTAGCTTCAGGTAATTTTACTTTAACCTGACAAATAAAACTAGATTTTTAAGGATCCACTGTTAGTAAGCATTTCTGCAAACAAAGTCTTTGATTATTGATATGCCTTACCTTGATTCCCAAAGGCCAGCATATCCTTGAGAGTCTTTTACTTTGATGGGTAAGTCTTGCGAAAGTACACTTCGTACTCAGGGCTTTGTCCCATGTTGTTTTAGGTGAGGAAGCGGCACATTTTTGCTCCTTTTGTTCAAAGGTGGTGCCTAAAGAAGAAAATCAAGATTGAAGCTACGGGTTACTGTTTTTATCGGGAGGGGTTTTTGCCTCCCAGGTTATGTAATAATAATACTCAGCACTCCTATATTTGGTTCTGGCCTATAATAATCCAACTCCTTCTTACTTTAATATAAGGTAAGTTATTATAATTGCTTCCGCATTTTCGTACCTCTGATGTGTTGTAATGTCTGCATGACGGGTGAAACGTTCTTGGGAAATGAAAGGAATTCAGATACCGAACTTTACAAGTGATCAGGTGCATCTACAGGGTTGTCTGAAGTCCGTTGGACAAGGACAACTGTAGGTGGGCCTAATGACTTGGGAGGTTCTGTCACAGCTGGTATCGGAGCGAAGCCCATCTCTGCAGATATTATGAGGCATTTTCAAAAAGAATTTTCAAAGACTTATCTAGAAAATTTCTTTCTTTCTTATCTAACTTCCTTCTGAAGTACTTATTTTAAAGACCAGATAGTAGAGTGCGATGTATAGAAGGTTGAATCAACTAAGGTTGATTCTGTAATTATGCATGCATCATGATAAAAACTATATTAATAAGATTTTCCCCCTTAGAGAAATGCCGCCACGCACAAGGAAAACTGCGCGCAAGTCTGCCGGACCAATTGGCGTGTCTCACCATCAACTAGCCCCAAGGCATGAAGATAGTAGCAGCGGGAGCAATGATCCCATTGGTGATCTAGAAGCTCAGGTGGAGCAGCATCGGATGGAGCTGCGTCATAGGAATAGGACACGGGAGCAGGACAGTTAGCGGATAGCCGAACTGTCAGCTAAGGTCAGCCGTTTGAGGTTTGAGATCTCGGAGCGGGATTCAGCCATCGACTGGGCCATTAACTCGCGTGCGATCGCTTGGCACCATGAGGCCAAAGCTCAAACTCGAGTGGATGAGCTTAGCGCGGCCCTCGATAACCTGCAAGCATACTGCAATACATTACATGAAGAAGTTCATGTATTGAATGGTCGACTGCACCCGGATATGCCTGCTAGTGCTGCTGCGGAAGCTGGACCCTCGGAAACAGCAAATGCAGGACCTGAGGGGGAGTTGGACCTTTTTAATCCTCCTCCTACTATAAACCTGGCTGACAAGTGGTCTCCTGTAGCAAAAAGTGAAGCAACCTAAGACAATGAAGACTAGCTTAGTATAGTTTAGATACTATTCCTATGTAAAATAAGCAATGAGGTCACTATTGAGAATAAATACCCTTTGCCCTGGATCGACATTTTATTCGATCAACTTACTAGAGTATGGGTATTCAAAATTGACCTCAGGTCAGGTTACCATAAGATCCGTATTTGACCCGAAGATATACCCAAGACCGCGTTCACTACGTGGTATGGATTATTTGAATATCTGGTTATGTCTTTCGGACTTACAAATGCTCCTGCCCACTTCACATACGTGATGAACTCGATATTTATGCCCGAGTTGGACAAATTTGTGGTGGTCTTCATTGGTGATATCTTGATATATTCCAAGAAGGAAGAGGAGCATGCTCAGCATCTACGGATCATATTAACGCGCTTGAGGAAGCATCAATTATATGCTAAATTCAGCAAGTGCGTGTTTTGACTGGAAGAAGGAGTTCAACGAATTAGGCATAATTTGAAAGAAGCACAAGCTCGACAGAAGAATTATGCAGACAAACGACGCAAACCCCTGTACTTTCAAGTTAAAGAGTATATCTACCTGAAAGTATCACCAATGAAGGGTGTATCTCGTTTTGGGGTAAAGGGAAAGCTTGCACCCCGGTACATTGGCACATTCCCCAATCGTGAATAGTGTGGACCAGTGGCATACCGACTTCAACTACCCAAAACATTGTTTGCTATACATGATGTGTTCCACATGTATCAATTAAAGAAGTGTCTTCGGGTTCCAGATCGAACCATTGAAATAATAGATATTGCCTGAGAACCAGACCTGACATACTTAGAACATCCTATTCGAGTCTTGGATCAAAAGGACAGAATTACTCGAAGGAAAACTCTCAAGTTTTACAAGATGCAGTGGAACCAACATACGAAGGATGAGGCTACATGGTAAACTCAAGACTTTTTAGAAAAGAATTTCCCAGGCTTTTTAGCCTCATGTAATTTCTAAAGTATGTACAACTGTTATAAAGAGGAATGAACCCCATACCACCCCTGCCTTGTACCAAAAATAAGGAAATAAAGTTGTGAAGCATTTCCTTTTCCATTACTTACCCTAGGACTTTTAATCTCGGGACGAGATTCTTTTATGGGGGGAAGGATGTAACACCCCTGGTGTTACTGTCACTAAAACTTGAGCATAACATCATAAGCATTGGCATATCATGTGTTTGTTACACCTAGAATGCATTCACTAGGCAAAAAGTTCAAACAAGTTGTATTGATGTGACATGTTATAAGTGAAACCCTAGGGTACAGTGCTTAACCCTAAATTGGGCTTAAAAGGGTAAACAAAGCCTAATAAGAGAAAACTTCAAAACTTATTTCAAATAGTCATAAAATGCCACTATGAGTAGACTTAAGTGGCATCCAAACCCTAGAAGTACTAAAATCCCTAAATAGATGCCTAGAAAACCCTGGATTCAAACCCTAGCAGGTTATCTATAAAAGTGTGCACATTTTGGACCTAAGTGCCAAAAGTCATGGAATTAGGGTACCTTAAGTCATATGGTTCACATATTTGAGGCTTTACAAAAGAAGCCATGAGATTTGGTCCAAATTGCAAAAATGCCACTCTTGTGATCATATGGTTAAGTTTGTAATACAGTTGAACATGGCTGATTTTGGAGCTCTGTATTTCTAAAAAAATACAAAGAACTTGCCTAGGGTCAACACGTCAAAAGTTGTAGAACTATAATAGGAGAACAACTTTGCTTAAGTAAAAGAGCACCTCATATCCACTATCTTTCGTGTTGAAGGATCTACAAGTTGAATAGTGGGATCTGGACCTTTTTGTATAAAGACCCATGAAAACCATATGACCAAGTCTGAATTCCAGTAATTTGGGACCATCTTTGGAGCTGTATATCTCTTCACTCATGAGGATTCTGTCCTAGAGTAGTGCATCAAAATAGTAGAGCTACTATAGGGGTATAAGATCAATTGAGAGACCCAACCCTAAAACTCTATAAAATCTCATGAAAACATACCCAAAACCGAGCCAGCAGAACTCTGAATTTTTTAGACCAAACATAGTAATCTGAAACCTAAAAGTGCAGTGTATCGAGCTAGGTTGGAAGCCTTATTGTGACCAATCCAGAGGGTTAAAGACTGTGAGTTGTGTAGATAAATTAGAGACCATTAGAAGGTGATTAAGTGTTCTTAAGACAAGTAGGCTTGATCATGTACAAGTATTGAAGTAAAAGTTGCTCAAAGTCGAGCTGTCAGGCTAGCAGTTTCAGACTGTCAATCAGACCAGCCTGCTCTGAATATCTGCCTATCTGCTCCACTTTGAGGCCTTGTAAAAAGTATCCTGTGTAACTTTGTGCTAGAAGGTTTAATGCAAAGTTGGAGAGGTAGTATTCATGAACAAAGTTTATTAAGGGACCTTGGCTTGACATTACACAAACTTGGAAGATATGGGTGTCCAAAAGGGTCTCGGTTGGAAGAGAGGAGTCAACTGAACAAGACTAAAGATTGAAGTTCAGAAATGTGAAATAGTACCAGTGTATTGCAGCTGATTTTTGAGCACCATAACTTGTAATCTGTGAGGATTAGGTCCAAGAGATTTATAGTAAATTTATAGACCCTTGATCTGGGAACAAGTTCTATTAATAGTGACTGATCTGTCTTAATTAAAAATTAAGAGAACAGGCTAATTGAAGTTGGGTGGGTCAGTCAAGAGCTGTAGATCCCAAAATTGCAGAAATATCTAGCTATTTTCTTTTCTTCCCTTGTCGTGTCCCACTGTGAAATAGAGCGATGGTTGGGATAAGAAGGAACAGAGATATTCAGACTTGCGCATAGCTGAAATATCATCAGTAGAAAAATCTGCTACAGTGCGCTCCAGCCTTACCCCCCTTTGCCGTGGATAATCTTCACCCTGCATGACTGTGCTCTGTGAATCTGCATGGATCTTCTTGCGGGAGCCACGACTGCATCTAGTGTTCATAGCTATCCTTGCTGCGAGTTCAAGAATCCAGCCCCCTTGATCTTTTCACTGCCTATTTAGGGCTTGTTCTGTTATTCCCAAAACACATGGATTGGATGAGATTGGAAAAAATTGAGGAGTTTGACTTGTTTGGGATTCAAACCCATCCAATCCCACTCAATCCACATGGATTGAGAGCTAACCGAACAAGCCCTTAAAGAACAACCGGGGGAGGGAAATAAAGCAGGAGCCAACCCAGTGATCCTTGCCTCAACCATCAACCACAGTGTGTAGCTTCGGTTATCAGTGTTGCTCTCCCTTCCCCAAGCTATACCCTGACCACGCCCAGATTCATTGATCAAGCCACTGAGCGTGACTGGTGACCACCTCGTCCACACCTCGGCTTCACGTGGCCAGGCGATTATGGTATGGCTTAACCCCTACAAGTTTATGTTCTAGCATCCTTATAGGCTGGTGAAGCTCACCCAGGGGTCCGTTTGATCTTTACGGTCTTAGCTTGGACAGAACGCGTGCTCGATACCGCATGAACTGCCCTGGTGTCGACCCACCAGAACCTTATGAATCCGGTGTCAATTGTTGTAAGCGTCGTGTTGCCCATGTCTCCCTCGTGCTTTCCGTGCCCTTAATTTAATGGGTCCGGTTCTCGAATCGACCGAGCAGGGACCGCGGAGCTAGAGTTCCACCGTGGATGCAGTCTGGCCGCTTGATATGTTTATAAGCCAAATTCATGTCCCAAAACTGCGCGGGTTAGGTTAAGGTTTGATTCGGTCACTATCCAATGGCTACCCAAGCTCTCCTCCGCCGTAGTGTCACGGGGAGAACTCGCTACACCGCCAGACGACGTCAAGGACTTCATTTTGAAAGACAAGAAGATTGGAAGGGGCGAGATGTAATGTGTCAGTGACTCGCGGAATTTGGTTGAGGACTTTGTTCCTAATTTTGGCTCTGGCGGGGGCTTTTGTGCAAAACCGGCTGCGCTGCCGCGGGCGCGCCCCTGTATTCTGCTTAGAGCTGGGCCGGATGGGCCAGTTTTGGCCCAACGCTGTTAGATGTTTTTCTTTTTCTTTTTCCGAGAAACTTTAGAAATCCATAAAAAACTATAGAAAAACGCTAAAAATACCAAACCAATTTTTCCAGGCTTCTAATTTCCTATAGTATTTAATAAAAATAGTTTCATGATTTTTAGTTCCAATAGGGAATTTTGGGACATTTAAAACAACCAAAAACTATACTTCTAGAATTTTAGAGAGTAATTTATGATCCCTAAATTCACCAAACTTTTTAGATAAACTTTAAATAATATTTAGAAGCCTTGGGTAAAAGTTGGTATGATTTGAACCATGGTTGATACTTAGAACCCAAAACCCTAGTCCCCTGCCCTATGAACTTAACTGTAGACTCCAAAAACCCTAATTTCTCGGAGATCTGTGAAGGAAAGTTATATTCAAGACCTTAGATAATAAACTTTTATTATCTTTGCATTTTCATGAGCATTACATGAGCATTCATGATTATATATGGCTATATATAGAAAACGAGGAGGAAATAGAAGTTGAAGAAGCGGGGACTTCACCACCACCACCACCTAAAGAACCTCAGACAGGAAACTGCTTTTATTTTGATATCTGTGGAGCAGAACCTGACTCACCAGTAACACAAGGCAAGCCCCGGTGCATTTGCCACCTCCTTGTTATTTTAAAATCTTTCTCACTTACTTGATGCATTAGGTGATAGGAGTTGTGTGCTAAACCATTGATGCATCTCCTTCCTTGGATTTGATTACTTCTCCTTAATCCCTTGTTTTACAAAAAGGTTTTTCTTATGCTTAGCCTTGCTTTAGAAAAACAAAATGTTTTGTTTTGACAAAAGATGATGCTCTAAGTGTGGGTGGGATGTTTTCAAAAATAAAACTTGATGGTGGATCCATCATGGCCATGATGGGTTCAACATCGAAAAAGATGTACCTCTGCCAGGTACCAAACTTTGGGTTTGAAATGATAAACCTGAGACCGGGCGAGTGTCTTGCACGAGAAAGAGAGTCTCGGTGTAGTGTCTCTGTCTGAGTCGATTAAGGACCGTGTCGATGTAGGCCTGCTGATCGAGGACCCTTTAACTGGTCACATGCCTCGTCATGGGTAAGCTTTGCCTCGGGCAGACTAATACCAGAATAAGATAACACGCAATGGGAGTGGAGATATGGCAAGAGTAGCGTGTACCCTCCGTGGCAAGAGGCTGGACGGTGGTGTATCTGTGCTCTCGGTTGGCGTGAACCTGATCTGGTCTTAAGAACCCCGGTGGCGAGTTGACATATGCAAGGGTTAAGTGCTACATATGTCGTGTGATTGGAGATCGTCAGCTGAGTATAATCGATTCGGATCGCCGTAACTTCACGGACATGAAGACTTGGTCACTGACTTACACGTAGCAATCCAGTGAAAATAAATGGTTGATAAGAAATTGGCTAGTATAGGTCAAGTGATTGAACTAGGGTAGAAAGAACTCTAGCTTCAGGTAATTTTACTTTAACCTGACAAATAAAACTGGATTTTAAGGATTCATTGTTAGTAAGAATTTCTGCAAACAGAGTCTTTGATTATTGATAATCCTTTCCTTGATTCCCAAAGGCCAGCATATTGTCACACCCGGTTTTAGAAGGCAAACCGAATGCGAACCATGTACGTGCCAGGATCAGTTATTCACGTACACAGCAGTTACATAATATGGACATCATCACACAGTGCTCAAAATAGCATTAATAAGGGAAATAGTCGGTTACATCATACGTCTGAGACGTCCATATAGTTCTTACAATAAATCAAAGTGCGGAAAAGAAACGTAGATAAATGCGGCCTTCACAGGCAGCCGACTGGGGGTTGCCGCTAACCCACACCTAGAACTCGTCGTAGTCTTGGAACTCCTGGAAGTCTCCTTCCACGGCTTCATCTTCTCCTGAGTAGTGGTTGCAATGCTGACAACCTGGGGATGGGGGGGGTTTGGTGTGTAGAGCAAGGGTGAGTACACATCAACATACTCAGCAAGTATCCTGTTTGGCTGTAGTGGACTAGCTGTATGTGGGGATAAGTCAAGCAGTTGCTTTTAGTTGGTCAGATTATTACTTACTAGTAGAAAGCCAAGTTTTAGCATTAACCCAAGTTATTAACCCAAACGTACTCCTTTCCAAACGGAAAGAGTACCACTTACCAGCACCATAGTCATAACCAGAATCATCGATCTCATTACCACCTGTACCAAAGTATCTCTGATCAAGTACCACTAATCACTGGAGCTCCCTTGGCCGCTCATAACCGTGAGCACGGCTGATATATCAGTTTTCAAACACTCTGCAGAGGTTGTGCACTTTACCCACAAGCCGTGATTCCCATTCTGCCCGGAGAGAGCTACTCCCCATTGACCACTACCTAGGTGGCCTAGCAGGGCATCACTACGTAGCCTTTACAAAGATTCCCCGGGGCTGTAGCCACCCGTTAGGTTTCCTAAATGCACCGCACTCCTCCCCAAGGGGCGAACCCAAACTTGGCAGAGCGAGCCGCATACACCGAGCCCCATTGACGGCACGGCGGCTAAGCGAACTACACCCCGGGTCCTCTAATTATTCGGCTAAGGGCACCCCATTCCACCCTCATGGTTGCACTGTTTTCCCGGGCGGTCATCCATAGAACAGGTCCTTACGGAGAGGCACTCGAGAAACCGCTCGAGCCCCCTTGATGACCACAAGTACAACATCATAATAAGAGAAGGGGAAAACAGCGTATCATAGATATTCTCATCATGTTCATTGATTAGAGTTAAGCAATAGCATAAAGCTAAACAGTAATAATCCAACCCAAATAGGTAAACAAGGACATGGATAACAAAAGCTAGTCAATCCTTAGGCATAAATGTGTAAAGCGGGAGGTGAATTAAATAATGAATAGGACATAGATAGGTCAAAGGACACTTGCCTCCACCAACCGACTGCTGCTCAGGGGCTTCTCCTACGAGTTCCTCGGGCTCTTCAACCGGATCGTTCTCTAAGCGGGTGCAAACATACATACATCCATCCATTGAAATTAGGAAACCAACAATACACCATACAAGAGAACAAGTAAAGCAAATATGCATAGAGTACCACATACGATAATGAATTTACCTTGGTTAGAAAGAAACGAGGGAAAGTTTCGCAGGGGTTGAGGCTTATACTCGAGAGACACTACGGGTAGACGAAAGACTAGACGTCACGTGCTCTAGTTTTAATTAGTCCTAACAAAAGAATTAGCTACATGCACTAATGTAATCGCAACCACTTTTAGTAGATTAACATTGAACGAGATAGATGATTAGTTATACGAATTAACTAACGTAACCAATTTCCAAATTGAGACTCCTATCTTATTAATATAAACGACGTGATTAGCGCATATAGGAGACGGGGGGGGGGGGGGTAGACGAGGGGTTAGGGGGTAGACGAGGCACGACGAGTCGTGCCAAGGCACGCGCACTACGCGGGCACGCACGCGAGGTCGCACGCACACGCTACGGACTAACCGTACACACGTCGGGGCCGTGCGCTAGCCGAGCTCTAAGCCGCGCGCCATAGGCACGCTGGGCCAAGCTCGAGGCCACGCAGGGGCCAACACGACGCGAGCAAGGCACGTCGGGGCGAGCGGGCAAGCACGCCGGGGCCAGCGAGCGCGAGCGAGCGAGGGCGCGACCGGACGAGGCCGAGCGCGGGGACGGGCGGTCGAGCCGGGGCACGGGGGCGGTTGAACCGGGGGGGGCGCCGAGCTCGCCGGGAGGCGGGCGCGAGGGCGGGGCCGAGCGGGGCCGGGCGAGGGCGGCTCGCCGGAGGGCGGCGAGGCGGGGCCGACGCGGGCGCGGGGCTCGCCGGGGGCGAGGCAGCCGAGGGCGGCCAAGCCGGGGGCGGGGCCGAGGGGCGCGGCTGAGCGCGGGACGGGGCGGGGGCTCGCCGGAGCGGCCGGGCGCGGGCTCGCCGGAGGCGGGGGCGGGCGCGGCGGCGCCGGCCGAGCTCGCCGGGGGCGGGGACGAGCCGGGCGGCCGGGGCGGCGAGGCGGGGCGCGCCGGGGCGAGGACGGGCCGGGCGGCTCGCCGGAGGCGGCCGGGCGCGGCGGCGCGGGGCGCCCCGGGGCGAGGCGAGGGCGGGCTCGCCGGAGCGGCCGAGCCGAGCGGCCGGGGGCGGGAACGAGCCGGGCGGCCGGGGTCGCCGGGGCCGGGGCGGACGAGGGCGAGGGCGGCCGGGCGCGGGAGGCCGCGGGCAACCGGGGGAGAGGCGGCGCGGGCGGGGCCAAGCCGGGGGAGGTCGGGGCGCGGGCTCGCCGGAGGCGGGGGCGGGCGCGGCGACGCCGGCCGAGCGCGGGACGGGGGCGGCCGGGGGAGGTCGGGGCGCGCCGGGGCGAGGACGGCCGAACCGGGTGGCCGGGCGAGCGAGGGAGGAGGAGGGAGAAGGGGGAAGGAGAGGGGAGGAGGGGGGCCTCACCGGAGGGGGGCGGCGCGGCGGCGGCGCCGGGGAGGGGAGAGGCGGCGGCGGCGGCGCTAGGGCAAGGGCGGCGCGGTTAGGGTTTGGGGAGAGAGAGAGAGCGAGAGAATGACGGGCGGGGCCCGCGGGGGGCGGATTTTTGGGAAAAAAGAAAAGGGTGGGGGGGGGGCGGCTGGGCCGGATGGGCCCAAAGTGGGGGAAGGGGGGGCGCGCGCGGCTGGGCCGGCCGGGGCCCACGCGGGAGGGGAGGGGGGAGAGGCGCGGCTGGGCCGGCGCGCAAGGGGGAGGGGGGGCGGCTGGGCCGAAATGGGAAAGGGAGGGGGGAGAGAAAAAGAAAGAGTTTTCTTTTTCTAAAATCTAATTTTCTCGGGGTGAAAGCTTTTGCGTTTTAAACAACCAAAAGTATGCATGGTTCGGCATGGTGCATCACACGAAATAAAGTGTTTTAAGGTTTTGCTTTACACGAGGTCTAAAGCCAAAACCCGCTGCGACTTTGGAAAAGATCAAGGCTTAGAGAGAAGAAAAGGGAAAAGGAAAGAGTAACGCCTGAATTTGGTGAGAGAAAAGAAGAAAAAAATTCTGCCCCCAAATTCAGGGCGTTACAAACCTATCCCCCTTAAAAGAATCTCGCCCTCGAGATTCAGGGTTGGCTAGCAAAGAGCTCAGGGTATTTAGCCATCAGATCATCTTCACGCTCCCAGGTTGCTTCTTCCTCAGAGTGGTGATTCCATTTGACTTTGCACATTCTGATGGTCTTCCTTCGGGTGACTCTGTCTGCAACCTCAAGGATCTGCACTGGCTTCTCAACGTAGGTCAAGTCCTCCTGGACTTCAAGACCTTCCACTGGCAACTGCTCTTCTGGCACACGCAAGCACTTCCTCAACTGAGACACATGAAAGACATCATGCACAGCAGACAAATTCTCGGGCAAACTGAGCTGATAGGCCACTTCTCCACGTCTTGCAAGAATCTGATACGGACCAATGTAGCGGGGTGCTAGCTTGCCTTTCACTCCGAACCTTCTGACTCCTCTGATTGGTGACACTTTCAGATAGACAAAGTCTCCGACTTCGAAACTCAGCTCTCTTCTTCTTGTGTCTGCATAGCTTCGCTGCCTCGATTGCGCTATCTTCAGATTCTCTCGGACCATCTTGATGTTCTCTTCGGCTTCAAGCAAAATGTCTGGCCCAAACACTTGCTTTTCTCCAGGCTGATCCCATTGCAACGGAGTTCTACAACTCCTTCCATAAAGCGCCTGAAATGGTGACATCTTCAAACTGGCCTGGTAACTGTTGTTATAGGAAAACTCTGCATAAGGCAATCTCTTGTCCCATCCGGACTGATCTTGCAACACACAGGCTCTCAACATATCTTCAAGAATTTGATTGGTCCTTTCGGTCTGGCCATCCGTCTGCGGGTGATAAGCTGAACTGAAATTCAGATGCGTGCCCAAAGCTTCATGCAACTGCTGCCAGAGATGAGAGGTGAACTGCGTTCCTCTGTCTGACACTATCTTCTTTGGCACACCATGAAGACAAATGATCCGAGACATATACAATTCTGCCAATACGGCACTGCTATAGTTGGTCTTGACAGGTATGAAGTGGGCTGACTTGGTCAAGCGGTCCACTACTACCCAAATGGAATCGTAGCCGGCTCGAGTGCGAGGCAATCCGACTATGAAATCCATACCAATTTCATCCCATTTCCACTGAGGGATCTGCAACGGCTGCAACAATCCGGCAGGTCTCTGGTGCTCTGCCTTAATTCTTCGGCAACTATCGCACATAGCCACATGCTCTGCGATTTCCCTCTTCATTCCATACCACCAGAATTTCTTCTTCAGATCCTGATACATCTTCTCACTGCCAGGGTGAATCGAATAGGCTGTCTCATGAGCTTCCTTGAGAATCAACTCCCGAATGGACTGGACATTGGGAACACACAAGCGGTCTTTGAACCATATCACGCCTTCTGCATCTTCTCGAAAATCTTTGCCTTTGCCTTCTAGGATCAGTCGCCGGATCTCACTGATTTTCTCATCATTCTTCTGCGCTTCTTTGATTTCGCGCTCCAAGGTAGGTTCCAACTCAACTGTAACTCCTCGCGAATTGTTCAAAAATCCGAGACTGAACCTGTCGAACTCCTTGGCCAACTCATAAGGCATCGGACGAGCAACCATCAGATTGACTTGACTCTTTCTGCTCAAAGGATCTGCCACTACGTTTGCTTTGCCTGGATGGTAATGAATCTCCAACTCATAATCCTTGATCAACTCTAACCATCTTCGTTGCCTCATGTTCAACTCTGACTGAGTGAATATGTACTTCAGACTCTTGTGATCTGTGTAGACATCGCATTTCTGTCCATACAGATAGTGCCTCCATGACTTCAGTGCGTGAACCACTGCTGCCAACTCTAGATCATGGATTGGGTAATTCTTCTCATGAACCTTCAGCTGTCGGGACGAGTAAGCCACAACTCTTCCCTCTTGCATCAACACACATCCCAAACCTGTGTAGCAAGCATCGCAATACACCGAGAAGGGCTTGTGCACATCAGGCAAGACTAGGACAGGCGCTGTAGTTAACTTCTCTTTCAGCGCTTCAAAGGCCTCTTGGCATTTCTGAGTCCACTTGAACTCAACTTTGTTGCCTAGCAACGCTGTCATTGGTTTCGCAATCTTCGAAAACCCTTCAATGAATCGCCGGTAATATCCGGCCATTCCAATGAAGCTCTTGATTCCTCTAGCATCTGTTGGCACTTTCCAGTTCAAAATGTCTGCCACTTTCTTCGAATCCACAGCCAATCCTTCTTTGTTGATTATGTGACCCAAGAACAGGACTTCACTGATCCAGAACTCACACTTGCTCAACTTTGCATACAACTGGTGCTCTCGCAATCTCTGCAATACCACCCTCAAATGATCTGCATGCTCTTCTTCGCTTTGAGAATAAACCAGAATGTCATCAATGAATACCACCACAAACTTATCAAGATAATCCATGAATACACTATTCATCAAGTTCATGAAGAATGCTGGCGCATTGGTCAAACCAAAAGACATCACTGTGAACTCATACAAACCATACTTGGAAATGAATGCCGTCTTCGGAATGTCCGAAGGTCGGATCCTGAGCTGATGATAACCTGACCTCAGATCAATCTTGGAGAACACACTGGCTCCTCTCAACTGGTCGAACAGATCTTCGATTCTGGGCAAGGGATACTTGTTCTTGATCGTGACCTCATTCAAAGCTCGATAATCGATACACATCCTTTTGGTGCCATCTTTCTTCTCCACAAATAGGACAGGGGCGGCCCAAGGCGAGGTGCTTGGCCGAATGTAACCTTTCTCTGACAGCTCATCAATCTGCTTCTTAAGTTCAACCAACTCTGGTCCGGATATTCTGTAAGCTCTCTTAAAGATAGGGGCGGTTCCAGGAAGAAGCTCTATAGCAAACTCAACTTTCCGCTCTGGTGGCATACCCGGTAAGTCCTTTGGAAACACATCCGGGAACTCAGACACAACCTTGATACTCTCGATTGGGTCTGCTTCACTGCTATCAACAGCTATCTGATAACAACTTCCTTTCTTTGGCTCAGGCGGGACTAACTCGGTCACCACTTCCTCTCCTAGTGGGGACACCAACTTGATGGTCCTTTTATCACAACTGATAACTGCCTGATACTTATCTAGCCAATTCATCCCTAGGATGACATCTATACCCTGAGTACCCATTACTATAAGGTTGGCGGGAAACGCTATCCCCCTTATTTCCACACTTATATTCAAACAAATGCTATCGGCTCGAATTCTACCACCGGCTGAGTCAATTTGAATGGGGGTTGACATGGTAGTAATTGGAAGATTATGTGCTTCTACCCATGATGCAGTAATGAAAGAATGTGTTGCTCCAGTATCAAATAACACTTCTGCAATATGGGAGTCGACTGGGAACATACCTACTATCATGCCGGGGGTCTCCTGAACTGCTTCAGCCTCCAAGTGGTTCAGCCTTCCATGATTATAGCGCGGCTGAGAGCGATTGCCTGCTCCAGGCTGAGGCACATTCTGCTTTGCTGGGGCACTGGGGCCTGACTGCTGCTGGGCTGCCTTCTTCGGACATTGCATCACCCAGTGGCCTTGCTCTCCACAGTGGAAACATGCCCTGTTTCCAACCTGAGCTGGTGCTGCCTGATTGTTCTGCTGGCTTGCTGGGGCAGGAAGACGAGGTGCCTGCTGATTCTACCTTTGAAACTGACCTCCTGACTGATTGCTCTGACGGTTCTGGTACTGAGGCTGAGGATACTGCCTTTGGAACTGCTGATGCTGAGGTGGACGTTGGTTCTGCCTGAACTACTGAGGTTGATTGCCTGAGAAACGAGGACGATTGCTGCTTCCAGGCTGGGGTCCACTGATCTTGCGCTTACGATCCTCCATCTCCTTACGCTTTCTCTCTGTCATGATTGCTCTGTCAATCAGGTGCTGGAATGTCGGGAAGGTGTGATTCATCAGCTGATACTGAAGAGGGTCAACCAAGCCTCTCAGGAAACGGTACTGTCGCTTGGCGTCGGTGTTGACATCTTCAGGAGCATAGCGAGACAATTGCAGAAACTTGTCCTGGTACTCGCTGACAGACGATGGCCCTTGCTTGAGAGCCAGGAACTCCTCCTTCTTCACTGTCATCAGACCTGCAGGAACATGGTACTGACGAAAGCTACCTCTGAACTCTTCCCAGGTGATGGCGTCAGGGTGGGCATGGGTGGCGAGGTAAGACTCCCACCATGATTGGGCTGCTCCTCTCAACAGACGGGGACCATACAGGACTTTCTCCCTGTCATCGCACTGAGCGGTATGCAACTCCCGCTCCACAGTGCGCAGCCAATCTTCAGCATCCATGAGGTCAGAAGAATGAGCGCACGTTGGTGGATGACCTCTCATGAATTCAGCACGCTTGTCTCTGGGCATCTGAGGCATCTGAGGCTGAGGTGGGGCCTACTGCTGTTGCTGCTGCTGCTGCTGAATGGCGGCCAAAGTCTGACCGATGGCTTGAACTGCCTGAGTCTGCATCAGAAACATCTTCTCGATCGACATCGGGGGCGGGGGCGGCAGGTGCTGCTGCTGGGGCACCTCCTCCTGTTGAGCGGCTCGCTCCTGCTGAGCACGCCTTCCTCCTCTGCGCCTGTTCTCTGACATCTGCAGAATGCAACCACACATCAGAACTGATCTGGCAAATCTTGCAGCATAGGAAAAGAGTATAGAATCATTCAACAGCATTGAACAGATGAGCATCTTCACTGATCTCCAGCACAGACCACACAACTTCTCAGATAAAGAGGAAAGTGGAATAAAAGGTTTTCCAACTATATAACTAACTCCATTAACATAATAGATAAACCAAAATGCAGGGGATACCCACACTCTGGTAACAGTCATTACAAAGATCCAAACCAAACATAGTTCATCATGACAAACATAGATGCACAGGATATAGCAAACTACCCTGTCTAACTAAGACTAACTAAAACCGAGACTAACGCTAAGACTGAAGCTTCTACGTATATATTTTGTATTAATTACAAGATCCAACTCTAACGATCTATGGTTCTAGAGTTATCTTGGTCTTGCAGTCGGGATTGCCATAAGACTGGTGTCCACGCTGAGGTGAGCGGTACAGGTGCTGAGTCCCAACGGGAGCGGGGGAACCACCATCCAAGTGACGACGTTCCGCGCGCTCAGCCCGCAGCAGGGCGATCTCAGCACGAGCCCTACTCAGCTCATCTAATGCATGGTCCAGCTCCGTGTTTAGCATGGCGGCTAGGTTGACTGTGCTGCTCAACCTAGGATTGCCCTCACCGACGGGTGAGACAATCACGCCTCCTGTGCTGCCAGATGGACGGCGGGGGTAATACTTCAGGTCAAGACCGTCAGCTGCCCCACCGAAAACCGAGCAGTAGTGTGAAAGCGCACGCCGTGCAGCATCTTGCATGGCTGCCTCAGCTGAGTCCCATTCAGAGATAGAATAGTGCTCTGAACAGGCCTCTGCACCCTGGAGACTGTTCTCCGGGCAGCGCACCAAGCAAGTTGCCTCCCAGCGGTCCGGGTAGACCCCGCGACTATGCTGGTAGACCACACAGCGATACTCGACAGACCAAGTATGCCGGTTAAATGCCCGACGTAGCAGGGTGTCGAGCGCATCATGGAAGTGACACCCGCGAGCAGCGTCGCGAGTGATGGGTCGAGCAACCCATCCTTCCGGCTCAGGGTTAGCAGAGAAGTCGGTGTCGTGGCTCGAGCTGTCGTCGCCATCTCCATCGTCTGGGTCTCCTCCAGCAGCTACTCCAGAAGCTGGGGCGCCCAGTGGTGGTGCAGGGGGCGCCTCCAGAGGAAGCACAGGGGAGCAGCTCCTCACAGACTCTATCTCCTGGTGGAGCGAGAAGGAAGAGCCCTGCTGCTCCTGTCGTCGACGCTCCTGCTCCTCACGCAGGCGGTGGTGTAGTCTCTCCAAGTGGCTGGACTGTCCGGCCACGGGTCGGCGAAGCGGACGCTCAGCAAGGCGGGAGGGTAAGAAGGGGATGGCTGACTTTCGTGCAGTGTGTCTAAGTCGAGCCATCTACAAAAGACATCGCAAGCAAAAGGGTGAGAACAGAATTAATATGACCAGCAAATAATGAATCATAATTAAATGAAGGATTAGAATAAAACATGATTTTCAGCAAGGTATAATATATAGTAAAACATAGGTTTGGTCGGTATGACCAACTTTTGAAGGGATATCAAAGTCAAGGCAGAGACAGAGGTCTATAGTCCTTAGAACGACCATTCTACTCTAGGTTAGCGGTCCTACAGTTAGCACGGCTTTGATACCACTTATGTCACACCCGGTTTTAGAAGGCAAACCGAATGCGAACCATGTACGTGCCAGGATCAGTTATTCACGTACACAGCAGTTACATAATATGGACATCATCACACAGTGCTCAAAATAGCATTAATAAGGGAAATAGTCGGTTACATCATACGTCTGAGACGTCCATATAGTTCTTACAATAAATCAAAGTGCGGAAAAGAAACGTAGATAAATGCGGCCTTCACAGGCAGCCGACTGGGGGTTGCCGCTAACCCACACCTAGAACTCGTCGTAGTCTTGGAACTCCTGGAAGTCTCCTTCCACGGCTTCATCTTCTCCTGAGCAGTGGTTGCAATGCTGACAACCTGGGGATGGGGGGGGTTTGGTGTGTAGAGCAAGGGTGAGTACACATCAACATACTCAGCAAGTATCCTGTTTGGCTGTAGTGGACTAGCTGTATGTGGGGATAAGTCAAGCAGTTGCTTTTAGTTGGTCAGATTATTACTTACTAGTAGAAAGCCAAGTTTTAGCATTAACCCAAGTTATTAACCCAAACGTACTCCTTTCCAAACGGAAAGAGTACCACTTACCAGCACCATAGTCATAACCAGAATCATCGATCTCATTACCACCTGTACCAAAGTATCTCTGATCAAGTACCACTAATCACTGGAGCTCCCTTGGCCGCTCATAACCGTGAGCACGACTGATATATCAGTTTTCAAACACTCTGCAGAGGTTGTGCACTTTACCCACAAGCTGTGATTCCCATTCTGCCCGGAGAGAGCTACTCCCCATTGACCACTACCTAGGTGGCCTAGCAGGGCATCACTATGTAGCCTTTACAAAGATTCCCCAGGGCTGTAGCCACCCGTTAGGTTTCCTAAATGCACCGCACTCCTCCCCAAGGGGCGAACCCAAACTTGGCAGAGCGAGCCGCATACACCGAGCCCCATTGACGGCACGGCGGCTAAGCGAACTACACCCCGGGGCTTCTCCTGCGAGTTCCTCGGGCTCTTCAACCGGATCGTTCTCTAAGCGGGTGCAAACATACATACATCCATCCATTGAAATTAGGAAACCAACAGTACACCATACAAGAGAACAAGTAAAGCAAATATGCATAGAGTACCACATACGATAATGAATTTACCTTGGTTAGAAAGAAACGAGGGAAAGTTTCGCAGGGGTTGAGGCTTATACTCGAGAGACACTATGGGTAGACGAAAGACTAGACGTCACGTGCTCTAGTTTTAATTAGTCCTAACAAAAGAATTAGCTACATGCACTAATGTAATCGCAACCACTTTTAGTAGATTAACATTGAACGAGATAGATGATTAGTTATACGAATTAACTAACGTAACCAATTTCCAAATTGAGACTCCTATCTTATTAATATAAACGACGTGATTAGCGCATATAGGAGACGGGGGGGGGGGGGGGGGGGGTAGACGAGGGGTTAGGGGGTAGACGAGGCACGATGAGTCGTGCCAAGGCACGCGCACTACGCGGGCACGCACGCGAGGTCGCACGCACACGCTACGGACTAACCGTACGCACGTCGGGGCCGTGCGCTAGCCGAGCTCTAAGCCGCGCGCCATAGGCACGCTGGGCCAAGCTCGAGGCCACGCAGGGGCCAACACGACGCGAGCAAGGCACGGCGGGGCGAGCGGGCAAGCACGCCGGGGCCAGCGAGCGCGAGCGAGCGAGGGCGCGACCGGACGAGGCCGAGCGCGGGGACGGGCGGTCGAGCCGGGGCACGGGGGCGGTTGAACCGGGGGGGGGGGGGGGCGCCGAGCTCGCCGGGAGGCGGGCACGAGGGCGGGGCCGAGCGGGGCCGGGCGAGGGCGGCTCGCCGGAGGGCGGCGAGGCGGGGCCGACGCGGGCGCGGGGCTCGCCGGGGGCGAGGCAGCCGAGGGCGGCCAAGCCGGGGGCGGGGCCGAGGGGCGCGGCCGAGCGCGGGACGGGGCGGGGGCTCGCCGGAGCGGCCGGGCGCGGGCTCGCCGGAGGCGGGGGCGGGCGCGGCGGCGCCGGCCGAGCTCGCCGGGGCGAGGACGGGCCGGGCGGCTCGCCGGAGGCGGCCGGGCGCGGCGGCGCGGGGCGCGCCGGGGCGAGGCGAGGGCGGGCTCGCCGGAGCGGCCGAGCCGAGCGGCCGGGGGCGGGAACGAGCCGGGCGGCCGGGGTCGCCGGGGCCGGGGCGGACGAGGGCGAGGGCGGCCGGGCGCGGGAGGCCGCGGGCAACCGGGGGAGAGGCGGCGCGGGCGGGGCCAAGCCGGGGGAGGTCGGGGCGCGGGCTCGCCGGAGGCGGGGGCGGGCGCGGCGGCGCCGGCCGAGCGCGGGACGGGGGCGGCCGGGGGAGGTCGGGGCGCGCCGGGGCGAGGACGGCCGAACCGGGTGGCCGGGCGGGCGAGGGAGGAGGAGGGAGAAGGGGGAAGGAGAGGGGAGGAGGGGGGCCTCACCGGAGGGGGGCGGCGCGGCGGCGGCGCCGGGGAGGGGAGAGGCGGCGGCGGCGGCGCTAGGGCAAGGGCGGCGCGGTTAGGGTTTGGGGAGAGAGAGAGAGCGAGAGAATGACGGGCGGGGCCCGCGGGGGGGGGGATTTTTGGGAAAAAAAGAAAAGGGTGGGGGGGGGCGGCTGGGCCGGATGGGCCCAAAGTGGGGGAAGGGGGGGGGGGGGGCGCGCGGCTGGGCCGGCCGGGGCCCACGCGGGAGGGGAGGGGGGGAGAGGCGCGGCTGGGCCGGCACGCAAGGGGGAGGGGGGGCGGCTGGGCCGAAATGGGAAAGGGAGGGGGGGAGAGAAAAAGAAAGAGTTTTCTTTTTCTAAAAACTAATTTTCTCGGGGTGAAAGCTTTTGCGTTTTAAACAACCAAAAGTATGCATGGTTCGGCATGGTGCATCACACGAAATAAAGTGTTTTAAGGTTTTGCTTTACAGGAGGTCTAAAGCCAAAACCCGCTGCGACTTTGGAAAAGATCAAGGCTTAGAGAGAAAAAAAGGGAAAAGGAAAGAGTAACGCCTGAATTTGGTGAGAGAAAAGAAGAAAAAAATTCTGCCCCCAAATTCAGGGCGTTACACATATCCTTGAGTCTTTTACTTTGACGGGTAAGTCTTGCAAAAGTACACTTCGTACTCAGGGATTTGTCCCATGTTGTTTTAGGTGAGAAAGCGGCAAATTTTTGCTGCTTTTGTTCAAAGGTGGTGCCTAAAGAAGAAAATCAAGATTGAAGCTGCGGGAGGAAGGGTCCTCCGTTAGAAAAACTTTTTACTGTTTTTATCGGGAGGGGGTTTTGCCTCCCAGGTTATGTAATAATAATACTCAACACTCCTATATTTGGTTCTGGTCTGTAATAATCCAACTCCTTCTTACTTTAATATAAGGTAAGTTATTGTAATTGCTTCCGCATTTTCGTACCTTCGATGTGTTGTAATGTCTGCATGACGGGTGGAACGCTCTTGGGAAAGGAAAGGAATTCATATACCGAACTTAACAAGTGATCAGGTGCATCAACAGGGTTGTCTAAAGTCCGTTGGACAAGGACAACTGTAGGTGGGCCTAATGACTTGGGAGGTTCTGTCACACGCGTGCCCTCGGCCGCAGATCTAATCTCAGCCGTTGGTTTTATATCAAACGGTTAGATTCACCTGATACCCCTTCGCGCGGTAGTTTTATTAAAGAGACCCTCGGTTTATTGAAAATCAACCCGTCGTCCCTGGTTTTCGCGCGCAGGCCCCTGTACTCTTGCAGATTGAACCCTGGACTTTTAAATATTCACAAAATTAGACCTAATTTCATATTTTGAATTCCCAAACTTGTTTATTTCATAACTTTTGCATATGAACTCCAAATTTAGTGATTCAAATTGCAAAATGTTCATAGGATTATTCTCTGTCTAAATAAAATGGTTTCATTTACTGTCTGCACACTCTAATTTTTATGACTAAGTATGAACTAGTGTAGGTGTGCATTTATTTATTTAATAAAATAAATAAAAGGAGAACCCTAAAGATTTAGATATATTTAATCTAGTGAAGATTAATAATGTGTAGTACATGAATTCACCTCTGGACTAATTTTTAGGTCACAACAAAATAAATTGAGCTATGTTATGTATTTGTAAGTAACACTTAGCGAAATAATAATCCATTTCCAAGGAAGGTAGTTTATGTTATAGTTCATGTTATACTTTGATCTCAATAGTTCCTAATTGTGTTTTAAGATGCATTCCTATTGAAAGTCGCCTAGAGGGGGGGTGAATAGGGCGAATCTGAAATTTACAAACTTAATCACAACTACAAGCCGGGTTAGCGTTAGAAATGTAAACGAGTCCGAGAGAGAGGGCGCAAAACAAATCGTGAGCAAATAAAGAACGAGACACAATGATTTGTTTTACCGAGGTTCGGTTCTTTCAAACCTACTTCCCGTTGAGGTGGTCACAAAGACCGGGTTTCTTTCAACCCTTTCCCTCTCTCAAACGGTCACTTAGACCGAGTGAGTTTTCTCCTTAATCAAACGGGTCACTTAGACCCCACAAGGATCACTACAAACTTAGTAACTCTTGCTTTGATTACAAGTGCCTTGAGAATAAGAATGGGAAGGAAGAAAGCACGATTGCAAAAGCCAAGCGACAAGAGCGACAAATAACACACGGATCACTCTTTCTCTCAAGTCACTAATCACTAATGATCACTTATCTCAATTGTGGAACTTGGAGAGATTGGAGGCTTTGATTGTGTCTTGGAATGGATTGCTAGCTCTTGTATTGAATGTTGAAGGTTGGAATGCTTGGATGATTTAAATGGAGGTGGTTGGGGTTGTATTTATAGCCACCAACCACTTCCTAGACGTTGCTCCTTTCTGCCGACCGCGGACGATCCGCCTGCCTGGTCCGGACGGTCCGCTTCTGTTGATCAACGGCTGAAAACGCAACGGTCAGCAGTAACGGCTATATCAACGGCTATATTGCATTTAATGTGTCGTCAGATGTCAGATAAAGCCAGTCGCGGACGGTCCGGTCGTGCACCCCGGACGGTCCGCGAGGACGCTATAATTCATTTGGCCGAACCCGTCACCTTCGCGTTTTTCGGTTCCTCACCTACCGGACGGTCCACGCCTGAGCCCGGACGGTTCGCGCGTGGTCTCGGACAGTGCTTGCTCTTCCATCGGACGGTCTGCAGTAGAGACACATGTTTTTGCATTGGTTCTGTCCGAGGGTTATTTAGGTGTCGCGGACGGTCCGCTGCAAAGCCTCGGACGGTCCGCGCTTGGCCTGATTTTCCAAAAAGCTTCTCCTGTCCGGAATAATCTACGGTATTCCGGACAGTCGATTTAGTATAGTTGTAGATGAACCTTTGGCACCTGTAGAAAATATAATCTAGAGCAAACTAGTTAGTCCAATTATTTGTGTTGGGCAGTTCAACCACCAAAATCAATTAGGAAATAGATGTAAGCCTAATTCCCTTTCAATCTCCCCCTTTTTGGTGATTGATGCCAACACAAACCAAAGCAAATATAGAAATACATAATTGAACTAGTTTGCATAAAGTAAGTGCAAAGGTTATTTAGAATTGAACCAATAAATATTTTCATAAGATATGCATGGATTGTTTCTTTATATTCTCAACATTTTGGACCACGTTTGCACCACATGTTTTGTTTTTGCAAATGTTTTGGAAATTCTTTTCAAAGTTCTTTTGCAAATAGTCAAAGATAACTGAATAATAATTTTGAGAAGCATTTACTAGATTTGAAATTTTCTCCCCCTGTTTCAAATGCTTGTCCTTTGACTAAACAAAACTCCCCCTTAATGAAATCCTCCTCTTAGTGTTCAAGAGGGTTTTGATGTTTAATTTTGAAGAGGGTATACCAATTTAAAATTATATCACAAGTAAGATGCTAACTTGAAAATACTTCTTTAAAATCAAAATAGACTAAAATTTTGAAATTGGTGGTGGTGCGGTCCTTTTGCTTTGGGCTAACATTTTCTCCCCCTTTGGCATGAATCGCCAAAAAACAGAGTCATTAGAGCCCTTCAAAACTTTCTCCCCCTTTGGCAAACAATAATATGAGTGAAGATTATACCAAAGACGGAGAGATGCTCGGAGCGACAACGAAGGATGAGTTCTAGAGTGGAGTGGAAGCCTTTGTCTTCGCCGAAGACTCCAATTCCCTTTCAATGTACCTATGACTTGGGTTGAAATATTCTTGAAAACACATTAGTCATAGTATATAAAAGAGATATGATCAAAGGTATATTTATGAGCTATGTGTGCAAATTAGCAAAAGAAATTGCGCGAATCAAGAATATTTAGCTCATGCCTAAGTTTGTTAAAAGTTTGTTCATCTAGTGGCTTGGTAAAGATATCGGCTAATTGATCTTTAGTGTTAATATATGAAATCTCGATATCTCCCTTTTGTTGGTGATACCTAAGAAAATGATACCGAATGGCTATGTGTTTAGTGCGGCTATGTTCGACGGGATTATCCGTCATCTTGATTGCACTCTCATTATCACATAGCAAAGGGACTTTGGTTAATTTGTAACCGTAGTCCCGCAGGGTTTGCCTCATCCAAAGTAATTGCACGCAACAATGGCCTGCAGCAATATACTCTGCTTCGGCGGTAGAAAGAGCTACAGAATTTTGCTTCTTAGAAGCCCAAGACACCAAGGATCTTCCCAAGAACTGGCAAGTCCCCGATGTGCTCTTTCTATTGATTTTACACCCCGCCCAATCGGCATCCGAATAACCAATCAAATCAAATGTGGATCCCCTAGGATACCAAAGCCCAAACTTAGGAGTATAAGCCAAATATCTCAAGATTCGTTTTACGGCCGTAAGGTGAGCTTCCTTAGGGTCGGCTTGGAATCTTGCACACATGCATACGGAAAGCATAATGTCCGGTCGAGATGCACATAAATAGAGTAAGGATCCTATCATCGACCGGTATACCTTTTGATCTACGGATTTACCTCCCGTGTCGAGGTCGAGATGCCCATTGGTTCCCATGGGAGTCTTGATGGGCTTGGCATCCTTCATCCCAAACTTGTTTAGAATGTCTTGAGTATACTTCATTTGGCTAATGAAGGTGCCCTCTTGGAGTTGCTTCACTTGAAATCCTAAGAAGTACTTTAACTCCCCCATCATCGACATCTCGAATTTTTGTGTCATGATCCTACTAAACTCTTCACACGTAGATTCGTTAGTAGACCCAAATATAATATCATCAACATAAATTTGGCATACAAACAAATCATTTTCAAGTATTTTGGTAAAGAGTGTAGGATCGTCCTTTCCGACTTTGAAGCCATTAGCAATAAGAAAATCTCTTAGGCATTCATACCATGCTCTTGGGGCTTGCTTGAGCCCGTAAAGCGCCTTAGAGAGTTTATATACATGGTTAGGATACTCACTGTCTTCAAAGCCAGGAGGTTGCTCAACATAGACCTCTTCCTTGATCGGTCCGTTGAGGAAGGCACTCTTCACGTCCATTTGATAAAGCTTGAAGCCATGGTAAGTAGCATAGGCCAATAATATACGAATTGACTCAAGCCTAGCTACGGGTGCATAGGTTTCTCCGAAATCCAAACCTTCGACTTGTGAATATCCCTTGGCCACAAGTCGGGCTTTGTTCCTTGTCACCACACCATGCTCATCTTGCTTGTTGCGGAAGACCCATTTGGTGCCTACAACATTTTGGTTAGGACGTGGAACTAAATGCCATACCTTATTTCTAGTGAAGTTGTTGAGCTCCTCTTGCATCGCCACCACCCAATCCGAATCTTGAAGTGCTTCCTCTATCCTGTGTGGCTCAATAGAGGAAACAAAAGAGTAATGCTCACAAAAATGTGCAACACGAGATCTAGTGGTTACCCCCTTATGAATATCGTCGAGGATGGTGTCGACGGGGTGATCTCGTTGGATTGCTTGGTGGACTCTTGGGTGTGGCGGCCTTGGTTCTTGCTCATCCTCGTTTTCTTGATCATTTGCATCTCCCCCTTGATCATTGCCGTCGTCTTGAGGTGGCTTATCTTGTTGATCTTCTCCTTCATCATTTTGAGCCTCATCCTCTTCTTGAGTTGGTGGAGATGCTTGCGTGGAGGAGGATGGTTGATCTTGTGCATTTGGAGGCTCTTCGGATTCCTTAGGACACACATCCCCAATGGACATGTTCCTTAGCGTGATGGACGGAGCCTCTTCATCACCTATCTCATCAAGATCAACTTGCTCTACTTGAGAGCCGTTAGTTTCATCAAACACAACGTCACATGAGACTTCAACTAGTCCAGTGGACTTGTTAAAGACCCTATATGCCCTTGTGT
Organism: Zea mays; assembly: GCF_902167145.1. NCBI lineage: Eukaryota > Viridiplantae > Streptophyta > Magnoliopsida > Poales > Poaceae > Zea > Zea mays. Next base: position 111,778,116 of record NC_050101.1, on the reverse strand, counting down.
TTGAGTCATAACCTAGTAGAAAGCCTTCTACAGTCTTAGGAGCAAATTTAGATTTTCTACCTCTTTTAACAAGAATAAAGTATTTGCTACCAAAGACTCTAAAATATGAAATATTGGGCTTTTTACCGGTTAGGAGTTCATATGATGTTTTCTTGAGGATTCGGTGCAAATATAACCGGTTGATGGCGTAGCAAGCGGTGTTGACCGCCTCGGCCCAAAACTGATCCGAAGTCTTGTACTCATCAAGCATGGTTCTTGCCATGTCCAATAGAGTTCTATTCTTCCTCTCCACTACACCATTTTGTTGTGGCGTGTAGGGAGAGGAGAACTCATGCTTGATGCCCTCCTCCTCAAGGAAACCTTCAATTTGTGAGTTCTTGAACTCCGTCCCATTGTCGCTTCTAATTTTCTTGATCCTTAAGCCGAACTCGTTTTGAGCCCGTCTCAAGAATCCTTTTAGGGTCTCTTGGGTATGAGTTTTTTCCTGCAAAAAGAACACCCAAGTGAAGCGAGAATAATCATCCACTATTACAAGACAATACTTACTCCCGTCGATGCTTATGTAAGCAATCGGGCCGAACAGATCCATGTGGAGTAGCTCAAGCGGCCTGTCGGTCGTCATGATGTTCTTGTGTGGATGATGGGTTCCAACTTGCTTCCCTGCTTGGCATGCGCTACAAATCCTGTCTTTCTCAAAATGAACATTTGTTAATCCTAAAATGTGTTCTCCCTTTAGAAGCTTATGAAGATTCTTCATCCCAACATGGGCTAGTCGGCGGTGCCAGAGCCAACCCATGTTAGTCTTAGCAATTAAGCAAGTGTCAAGTTCAGCTCTATCAAAATCTACCAAATATAGCTGACCCTCTAACACTCCCTTAAATGCTATTGAATCATCACTTCTTCTAAAGACAGTGACACCTATATCAGTAAAAAGACAGTTGTAGCCCATTTGACATAATTGAGAAACGGAAAGCAAATTGTAATCTAAAGAATCTACAAGAAAAATATTGGAAATGGAATGGTCAGGTGAAATAGCAATTTTGTCCAAACCTTTGACCAAACCTTGATTTCCATCCCCGAATGTGATAGCTCGTTGGGGATCTTGGTTTTTCTCATATGAGGAGAACATCTTCTTCTCCCCTGTCATGTGGTTTGTGCACCCGCTGTCGAGTATCCAACTTGAGCCCCCGGATGCATAAACCTACAAAACAAATTTAGTTCTTGACTTTAGGTACCCAAATGGTTTTGGGTCCTTTGGCATTAGAAACAAGAACTTTGGGAACCCAAACACAAGTTTTGGAGCTCTTGTGTTTGCCCCCAACATACTTGGCAACAACCTTGCCGGATTTGTTAGTCAAAACATATGATGCATCAAAAGTTTTAAAAGAAATGTCATGATCATTTGATGCACTAGGAGTTTTCTTCTTAGGCAACTTAGCACGGGTTGGTTGCCTAGAACTAGATGTCTCACCCTTATACATAAAAGCATGATTAGGGCCAGAGTGAGACTTCCTAGAATGAATTCTCCTAATTTTGCTCTCGGGGTAACCGGCAGGGTACAAAATGTAACCCTTGTTATCCTGAGGCATGGGAGCCTTGCCCTTAACAAAGTTGGATAATTTCTTAGGAGGGGCACTAATTTTGACATTGTCTCCCCTTTGGAAGCCAATGCCATCCTTAATGCTAGGGCGTCTCCCATTATAAAGCATACTACGAGCAAATTTAAATTTCTCATTTTCTAAGTTATGCTCGGCAATTTTAGCATCTAATTTTTCTATATGATCATTTTGTTGTTTAATTAAAGCCATGTGATCATGAATAGCATTAATATCAACATCTCTACATCTAGTACAAATAGATACATGCTCAACAATAGATGTAGAGGGTTTGCATGAATTAAGTTCAACGATCTTAGCACGCAAAATATCATTGTTATCTCTAAGATCGGAAATTGTAACATTGCAAACATCTAGTTCTTTGGCCTTAGCAATCAAGTTTTCATTTTCTACTCTAAGGCTAGCAAGAGAATCATTCAATTCTTCAATCTTAGCAATTAAATCATCATTATTATCTCTAAGATTGGGAATTGAAACATTACAAGCATTAGAATCAACCTTAGCAATTAATTTAGCATTTTCATTTCTAAGGTTGGCAATAGTGTCATGGCAAGTGCTTAGCTCACTAGATAGTTTTTCACATTTTTCTACTTCTAGAGCGTAAGCATTTTTAACCTTAACATGTTTCTTATTTTCTTTAATTAGAAAGTCCTCTTGAGAGTCCAAGAGATCATCCTTCTCATGAATAGCACTAATTAATTCATTTAATTTTTCCTTTTGTTCCATGTTAAGATTGGCAAAAAGAGTGCGCAAGTTATCCTCCTCATCACTAGCATTATCATCACTAGAAGACTCATATTTAGTGGAGGATTTGGATTTAAACTTCTTCTTTTTGTCGTCCTTTGCCATAAGGCACTTGTGGCCGACGTTGGGGAAGAGAAGACCCTTGGTGACGGCGATGTTGGCGGCGTCCTCGTCGGAGGAGGAGTCGGTGGAGCTCTCGTCGGAGTCCCACTCCCGGCAAACTTGGGCATCGCCGCCCTTCTTCTTGTAGCACCTCTTCTTTTCTCTCCTCTTGCCCTTCTTGTCGTCGCCCCTGTCACTGTCACTAGATATTGGACATTTTGCAATAAAATGACCGGGCTTACCACATTTGTAGCACACTTTCTTGGAGCGGGGTTTGTAGTCCTTCCCCCTCCTTTGTTTGAGGATTTGGCGGAAGGTCTTGATGATGAGCGCCATTTCCTCATTGTCGAGCTTTGAGGCGTCGATTGGTTGTCTACTCGGTGTAGACTCCTCCTTCTTCTCCTCCGTCGCCTTAAATGCGACCGGTTGTGCTTCGGATGTGGAGGGATCATCTAGCTCGTTGATTTTCTTCGAGCCCTTCATCATATACTCAAAGCTCACAAAATTCCTGATTACTTCCTCGGGAGTCATTAGTGTATATCTAGGATTACCACGAATTAATTGAACTTGAGTGTGGTTAAGGAAAATAAGTGATCTAAGAATAACCTTAACCACCTCGTGGTCATCCCACTTTTTGCTCCCGAGGTTGCGACTTGGTTCACCAAGGTTTTGAGCCGGTTGTACATGTCTTGTGGCTCTTCTCCTTTGCGAAGCCGGAAGCGACCGAGCTCCCCCTCGATCGTCTCCCGCTTGGTGATCTTGGTTAGCTCATCTCCCTCGTGCGCGGTCTTGAGTACGTCCCAAATCTCCTTCGCACTCTTCAACCTTTGCACCTTGTTATACTCCTCTCGACTTAGAGAGGTGAGGAGTATAGTGGTGGCTTGAGAGTTGAAGTGCTCGATTTGGGCCACTTCGTCCTTGTCGTAGTCTTCATCCCCTACGAATGGTACCTGTACACCAAACTCAATAATATCCCATATACTTTTGTGGAGTGAGGTTAGGTGATATCGCATCATATCACTCCACCTAGCATAATCTTCACCATCAAACGTTGGTGGTTTGCCTAATGGGACGGAAAGTAAAGGTGTATGTTTAGAAATGCGAGGGTAGCGTAGGGGAATCTTACTATACTTCTTGCGCTCTTGGCACTTAGAAGTGACGGACGCCGCGTCGGAGCCGGAGGTGGATGTCGATGAAGAATCGGTCTCGTAGTAGACCACCTTCCTCATCCTCTTTTTCTTGTCCCCACTCCGATGCGGCTTGCGGGAAGATTTCTCCTTCTTCTCTTTGTTGTGTGAGGGAGATTTCTTCTCCTTCCCTTTGGAGGAGTCTTTCTTCTCCTTCCTCTTGTTGCGGCACTCTTCCGATGAAGTCTTCCCGTGGCTTGTAGTGGGCTTTTCGCCGGTCTCCATCTCCTTCTTGGCGTGATCTCCCGACATCAATTCGAGCGGTTAGGCTCTAATGAAGCACCAGGCTCTGATACCAATTGAAAGTCGCCTAGAGGGGGGGTGAATAGGGCGAATCTGAAATTTACAAACTTAATCACAACTACAAGCCGGGTTAGCGTTAGAAATGTAAACGAGTCCGAGGGAGAGGGCGCAAAACAAATCGTGAGCAAATAAAGAACGAGACACAATGATTTGTTTTACCGAGGTTCGGTTCTTTCAAACCTACTCCCCGTTGAGGTGGTCACAAAGACCGGGTTTCTTTCAACCCTTTCCCTCTCTCAAACGGTCACTTAGACCGAGTGAGTTTTCTCATTAATCAAACGGGTCACTTAGACCCCACAAGGATCACTACAAACTTAGTGTCTCTTGCTTTGATTACAAGTGCCTTGAGAATAAGAATGGGAAGGAAGAAAGCACGATTGCAAAAGCCAAGCGACAAGAGCGACAAATAACACACGGATCACTCTTTCTCACAAGTCATTAATCACTAATGATCACTTGTCTCAATTGTGGAACTTGGAGAGATTGGAGGCTTTGATTGTGTCTTGGAATGGATTGCTAGCTCTTGTATTGAATGTTGAAGGTTGGAATGCTTGGATGATTTAAATGGAGGTGGTTGGGGTTGTATTTATAGCCACCAACCACTTCCTAGCCGTTGCTCCTTTCTGCCGACCGCGGACGGTCCGCCTGCCTGGTCCGGACGGTCCGCCCCTGTTGATCAACGGCTGAAAACGCAACGGTCAGCAGTAACGGCTATATCAACGGCTATATTGCATTTAATGCGTCATCAGATGTCAGATAAAGCCAGTCGCGGACGGTCCGGTCATGCACCCCGGACGGTCCGCGAGGACGCTATAATTCATTTGTCCGAACCCGTCACCTTCGGGTTTTCGGTTCCTCACCTATCGGACGGTCCGCGCGTGGTCTCGGACAGTGCTTGCTCTTCCATCGGACGGTCCGCAGTAGAGACACATGTTTTTGCATTGGTTTTGTCCGAGGGTTATTTAGGTGTCGCGGACGGTCCGCTGCAAAGCCTCGGACGGTCCGTGCTTGGCCTGATTTTCCAAAAAGCTTCTCCTGTCCGGAATAATCTACGGTATTCCGGACAGTCGATTTAGTATAGTTGTAGATGAACCTTTGGCACCTATAGAACATATAATCTAGAGCAAACTAGTTAGTCCAATTATTTGTGTTGGGCAGTTCAACCACCAAAATCAATTAGGAAATAGGTGTAAGCCTAATTCCCTTTCACCTATGTTTGTACATGTTTGGTGTGTTGTTCTTTTGTACTTTCCAAATGTATTGAATGCATGCTCGCTTTATTTAGACAACGAGCAGTCCGAGGTTCCCGAGTGTGTTGTTGGAGACCTCCATGAGCAACAACCTGGTAAAGGCAAGTGTCCTCTGACCTAATATGTCCTACTTACTTTATAATTCACTGTCCCACTTTACTATATGAAACCTAAGGATTGACTAGCTTTCTATTTACCTTATCCTTGTTTACCTTTTGGGTTATCATGGTTAGCATGTTGCTATTGCCTTAACATAATCAATGAACATGATGTGAACATTTATGATACGATACTGTTATCCTGATTATGTGGATGATCTTGTGATACATTAGGGGGCTCAAGCCTTTTTCCTGAGTACCTCTCCGTAAGGACCTGTTCGTGGAGTGACCACCCGGGATAACAGTACAACCATGAGGGTGGAATGGGACGCCCTTAGCTGAATAATTAGATGAACCTGTGGGTGTAGTTGGCTTTGCCGGAGGGCCATCAATGGGGGCCGGGGCGTAGTGCTCGCTCTGCCAAGGTTGGGGTGCAGAGGTTCTTTTGATTTGGTTTTGTTAGTCACCCACCTTGGGGAGGTGTACTGCGTTTGTACGACTGGCGAAACCTAACGAGCAGCTATGCACCAGGGGAGTCTTTGTAAAGGCTACATAGTGTATCCTTGGCCATTCACCTCGGTAGTGAAGATTGGGTATGTACAACCCAGGCTGGAAAGGGATCACGACTTGTGGGTAAAGTGTACAACCTCTGCAGAGTGTTAAAAACTGGTATATCAGCCGAGCTCACGGTTAAGAGCAGCCTTGGGATCCTCTTTGATTAGAAGAACTTTGGATACTTTTATGATGATGATTAACAATGATGTTATAAAATCTGATCTCTGGTATTACCTCTTTTGAGGAAGTACTTTTGGGTAATAGCTGGGTTTATTACTAAAAGTTGGCTCTACTAATAATAATAAATAATTGACTAACTTAAAAGCAACTGCTTAACCTCAACCCCATATACAGCTAGTCCACTTTAGCCAAACGGGACAATAGCTGAGTACGTTGATGTGTACTCACCCTTGATTTACAAATCACCCCACCCCAGGTTGTCCCCACTATACTCAGTGCTCAGGAGGTGATGCTGGAAACATGGAGGACTTTGAGGAGTTCTAAGAGTACGACGAGTTCTAGTTCTTTCTTAGTGGCAAACCCCTAGTCAGCTGCCTATGTAGGCTTAGCATCTACGTTTCGTAATTCCGCACTTTGATATTTATGTTGAAAAATGGTTATGTATTAGACTCTGTGGATGTCTTGGACATCTTGATGTAATAAAGTACCCTTCCGCTATTTATTTTGAGCATTGTGTGATGATGTCCAATTATGTAATCACTGTGTACGTGAATTTCTGATCCTGGCACGTACATGGTTCGCATTCGGTTTGCCTTCCAAAACCAGGTGTGACATAAGTGGTATCAAAGCCTTGCTGACTGTAGGACTGCTAACCTAGACTAGAATGGTCGCCCTAAGGACTATAGACCCCTACTCTTACCTTGACCTTAGAGTTCTTTCAAAAGTTGGTCATCTTGACCAACTCTATGTTATCTACTTATCTCAAAAAAATTTATCTCACTTTTCTTTCTGTTTACTTCCTGGTCTCATAGTTCCACTCTTACTCTTGTGCTTAAGATGTCTTTTGTAGATGGCACGTATCTGGTGCACTGCACGTAAGTCTGTGATCCCCTTTTTGCCTTCTCGCCTGGCGGAGCGTCCACTGTGTCGCACAGTGTCAGGTCAGTCCAGTCACCTGGAGAGACTGCATCATCGCCTGCACGAGGAGCAGGAGTGCCGACGCCAGGAGCAGGAGCAGGAGCAACAGGACCCTTCCCCCTCGCCTCAGCGGGAGGTGGAGTCTGAGAGGCCACCTTTCCCTGCACCTCAGCCAGAGATGCCCCCTGCACCACCACAGGGCATCCCGGCTGATAAAGGAGACCCTGATGGAGATAGAGACAACGACGACGCCGGTGGCAGTTCGAGCCACGGCACGGAGCGCTCAGAGGAGTCGGAGCCGGAGGGATGGATTGCTAGACCCATCACTCGTGACGCTGCTCGCGGGTGTCACTTCCACGATGCTCTCGATACCCTGTTGCATCGGGCCTTCGATCGACACACCTGGTCTATCGAGTACCGTTGTGTAGTCTACCAGCATAATCGCGGGCTATACCCGGACCAGTGGGAGGCTACTTGCTTGGTGCGCCGTCTGGACGATGATCTCCAGGGTGCAGAGGCCTTCTCAGAGCACTATTCTATTACTGAGAGGGATACTGCCGAGGCAGCCATGCAAGATGCAGCACGACGGGCACTTTCTCAGTATTGCTCGTTGTTCAGTGGGGTAGCTGATGGCCTTGACCTGAAGTACTACCCTCGCCGTTCGACCGGTAGTGCTGGAGGTGTGATTGTCTCGCTAGTTGGTGAGGGCAATCCCAGACTGAACAACATGGTCAATCTAGTCGCCGTGCTCAACACAGAGTTGGACCACGCTCTTGACGAGTTGGGCAAGGTTCGGGCGGAGGTTGCGGAGTTGCGTGCAGAGTGCACAACACACCACTATCTGGATGGTGGTTCTCCCACCCTTGTCGGAATTCAGCACCCTTACCGTTCAGCGCCCCGTGATCGCTTCGACTATGGTACCCTGGACTGCAGGACCCAGATAGATTTTGATCCCTAGATCGACAGTGTCGGAGTCTGTAATAATGCTTAGTTCAGTGTCTTAGTCTATTCAATCTTAGTTAGAGTTAATTTTTTTATCTTATGTTGGATGCTTGTTATGATGGACATGTACTGAAGTTGGATCTTTGTAATGATTGTCACCAAGGTGTGGATGTCCCCTGCAACTTGGTGTAGTTATTAATAAAGTCAGTTATTTAGTTGGGTAATCCATTTACTTCCACTTTTCTCTTTACCTGAGAAGCTGTCAGTGAAGATGGTCATTTGTTCAGTGCCATGAGGATTTTCTATACATCTTTTCTTATACTGAAAGACTACAGAGTCAGATTTGATATATATGTGTGATTTCCGCAGATGTCCGAGAACAGGTGCAGAGGTGCGAGGCGTGCTCAGCCCTGCAGCAGCATTTGCCACCGCCACCACCGATGACCATTGAGCAGATGTTCTTAATGCAGACTCAAGCAATTCAGGCAATCAGACAGACCTTAGCAGCTATGCAGCAGGTGCAGCAGCAGCCACCACCACCTCAGCCTCCAGTGCAAGTTCAGATGCCACAAGTGCCTAGAGATAAGCGGGCAGAATTCATGAGGGGCCATCCCCCAGTCTTTGCTCACTCTGCTGACCCCATGGACACCGAAGATTGGCTGCATATCGTGGAGCATGAGTTGCACACTGCTCAGTGCAACGATCGTGAGAAGGTGTTGTATGGTCCCTGACAGCTGAGGAGAGCAGCACAGTCTTGGTGGGAGTCTTACCTCGCCACCCATGCCAACCCTGAAGCTATCACTTGGGAAGAATTCAGGGACAACTTCCGTCGCTACCATGTGCCCGAGGGACTGATGATAGTGAGGAAGGAGGAGTTTCTCGCCCTGAAGCAAGGTCCCCTATCTGTCAGTGAGTATAGGGACAAGTTTCTGCAGCTGTCACGTTATGCCCCAAAAGATGTCAACACGGATGCCAAGAGGCAGTACCGCTTCTTGAGAGGATTGGTTCATCCCCCCATTATCAGCTGATGAACCACACCTTCCCTACCTTCTAGCATCTGATCGACAGAGAAATCATGACAGAAAGGAAGCGTCGAGAGAATGAGGACAGGAAGCGTAAGATTGGTGGATCTCAAGTTGGGAGTAGAAGCCGTCCTCACTACTCAGGCAACCCACCTCAGCCATTCAGGCAAGGTCACCAGCACCAGCATCAGCGTCAGAACCAGCAGCAGCAGAACCAGAGGTAGTTTCCTCAGCAGCAGCAGCAGTACCGTCAGAATATCCAGCAGGGAGGAAATCAATACCAGCGTGAGAGCAACCAGGCAGCCCATCTTCCTGACCCAGCAACCAACCAGAACAACCAAGCAGCGCCAGCGCAAGGAGGAAGTCGTGCATGTTTCCACTGTGGAGAACAAGGCCATTGGGCGAATCATTGCCCAAAGAAAGCAACTCAGAAGCAACCAGCTCCCAATACCCCAGTTAGACAGAATCCAATGCAGCAAGGAGGCAACAACCGTGGGCAACCTCGTGCCCAGTATGGAAAGGTGAACCACTTGGAGGCCGACACAATCCAGGAGACTCCAGGAGTGGCATTAGGTACGTTTTCAGTCGAGTACCATTCTGCAAATGTCTTATTTGATACTGGAGCAACGCATTCTTTTTTGACTGCATCATGGGTAGAATCACATAGGGAGTGTTTGGTTTGAGGTATCATTTCATCTAAAATGAGGTGGTGCATCATGGATCCATTCCTCAAATTTGGTGGGATGACCTCAATCCTCATATTAGTACTAACTTATTAACTATGAGGAATGAGGTGATGATGGATCAACTCATTCCATTCCACAAACCAAACAAAAAAGTGAGGAGTGAGAAGATGATGGACTAGCTCATCCTTCAAACCAAACACTCTAATAATATACCAGTAGTGTCGGCGTTTCGAGACCGGGGGGTCCCCGGGCCGACGAGTGAATGTCGCCGCGTGCCCCAGCCCAGATGGGTCGAGCGCGAGGGCGAGCGCGAGGGCGAGCGCGAAGGGGGAGAGCGAGGCGGCCGGAGACCGACGTGAGAGAGGTGGGAATCCCGCGGCCTTCGTGTTCATCCTGTGCCCAGGTCGGGTGCGCTTGCAGTAGGGGGTTACAAGCGTCCACGCGGGAGAGGGAGCGAGCGGCCCCAAGCGAGCGCCTGTCTCGTCCTCGTCCCCGCGCGGCCAACCCTCTCTAAGAGGGCCCTGGTCCTTCCTTTTATAGGCGTAAGGAGAGGATCCAGGTGTACAATGGGGGGTGTAGCAGAGTGCTACGTGTCTAGCGGAGGAGAGCTAGCGCCCTAAGTACATGCCGTTGTGGCAGCCGGAGAGATTTTGGCACCCAGCTGGTGTGATGTCGTGGCCGTCGGAGGAGCGATGGAGCCTGGTGGAGGGACAGCTGTCGGAGCGGTTGAGTCCTTGCTGACGTCCTCTTGCTTCCGTAAGGGGGCTGAGAGCCGCTGTCGTCACAGAGTATGCGGGGCGCCATCATTGCTTATCTGGCGGAGCGAACCAGATGGGACACCGGTCTTGTATCCTGCGGCCTGAGTCAGCTCGGGGTAGGGCGATGATGGTGCCTCCTGTTGACGTGGCTGGTCTGCGCCCTAGGTTGGGCGATGTGGAAGCTCCTCCGAAGCCGAGGTTGAGTCTGCCTTCCGTGGTCGAGGTCGAGTCCGAGCCCCTGGGTCGGGCGAGGCGGAGGCCGTCGGCTGAGGCCAGGGCGGAGTCCGAGCCCTGGGGTCGGGCGAAGCGGAGTTCGTCGTCTTCTGGGGCTGAGCCCGAGTCCGAGCCCTGGGTCGGGCGGAGCGGAGTTCGCCGTCTTCCGGGACTTAGCCCGAGTCCGAGCCCTGGGTCGGGCGGAGCGGAGTTCGCCGTCTTCCGGGACTTAGCCCGAGTCCGAGCCCTGGGTCGGGCGGAGCGGAGTTCGTCGTCTTCCGGGACTTAGCCCGAGTCCGAGCCCTGGGTCGGGCGGAGCGGAGTTCGCCGTCTTCCGGGACTTAGCCCGAGTCCGAGCCCTGGGTCGGGCGGAGCGGAGTTTGCCCGTCTTCCGGGACTTAGCCCGAGTCTGAGCCCTGGGTCGGGCGAAGCGGAGCTTCCTATGGTGCCTTCGGCCGGGCCTGACTGCCTGTCAGTCTCACTCTGTCAAGTGGCACCGCAGTCGGAGTGGCGCAGGCGGCGCTGTCCTTCTGTCAGGCCGGTCAGTGGAGCGGTGAAGTGACGGCGGTCACTTCGGCTCTGCCGGCTGGGGGGCGCGCGTCAGGATAAAGGTGTCAGGCCACCTTTGCATTAAATGCTCCTGCGATTTGGTCGGTTGGTGCGGCGATTTGGTCAGGGTTGCTTCTTAGCGAAGGCAGGGCCTCGGGCGAGCCGGAAATATGTTCGCCGTTGGAGGGGGGCCTCGGGCGAGACGGAAATCCTCCGGGGTCGGCTGCCCTTGTCCGAGGCTAGGCTCGGGCGAGGCGTGATCGAGTCGCTCGAATGGACTGATCCCTGACTTAGTCGCACCCATCAGGCCTTTGCAGCTTTATGCTGATGGGGGTTACCAGCTGAGAATTAGGAGCCTTGAGGGTACCCCTAATTATGGTCCCCGACAGTAGCCCCCGAGCCTCGAAGGGAGTGTTAGCACTCGCTTGGAGGCTTTCGTCGCACTTTTTTGCAAGGGGACCAGCCTTTCTCGGTTGCATTTTGTTCCGGTGGGTGCGCGCGAGCGCACCCGCCGGGTGTAGCCCCCGAGGCCTCGGAGGAGTGGTTTTACTCCTTCGAGGTCTTAATGCCTTGAGTAATGCATCGGCTGGTCTGGTTGTTCCCTCATGCGAGCTGGCTGTAGCCCGGGTGTACGGTCGGGTCCCAAGTTCTCGGGCTGGTATGTTGACGCTGTCAACGGTTTGGCCGGAGCCAGGTTTGCGAGAGCAGCCCCCGAGCCTCTGCACAGGGCGAGAGGGCGATCAGGGACAGACTCGACTTTTTTACATACGCCCCTGCATCGCCTTTCCGCAAGGAGGAGGGGGGAAAGCGCCATGTTGCCCTCGATGGGCGCCGAACATGGTGTCTCCGGTGAGCTGCAAGCGGGTAATCCGAGTGGACGTCCGTGCCCCGTTCGTTAGGGGTCGGCTAGGGGCCCAGAGGCACGCCCAAAAGTACCTGCGGGTGATCTGCCGGACCCGGTCCCCTGGCAACGGGGTCCGAGGGCTCGATGCCTCCCTCTGATGGGATTCCGTTACAAGATCGTTCCCGCTGGTCTCAGAAATGTCCTAGGGTACCTCGGGAGCGCAGCCCGAGCCTTGGTTATGTATCGAACGTACCCATGGTCATCCTTCGCTCGGCGTGTGAGGTGGCTGTGAACCCTTCGGAGGCCAGCCTTCGAACCCCTAATCAGTAATGGGCGCGGAGCCCGAGTAGCCTGAGGCGGCCGTGGAACCCTTCCGAGGTGCCGACCTTTGAACCTCTGACCAGTAGTGGGTGTAGGGCCCACGCGATCTGAGGCAGCTGTCGAACCCTTCCAGGGGGCCAGCCTTCGAACCTCTGATCAGTAGGGAGGCTCGAAGCCTGGTTCCTTCACGGGGAAGGATCCTTTTCGGGGTATCCCCCTTTCCCGGTCCCTGTTGCAAGAGAGAGAAAGAGGAAAAAGGAAACCCGGGAGAGGGTCTGGTGACGGTTCTTTGCTCCGCCTCCTGCCTCCCTCTTAGGTTTTCGCAACCCGAGAGACTTAGCCAGAGAAGAGGAAACCGCCCTCCCTGCCCCTTGCGCCGCCACCTCTTCCGCTCGGTGATGGCTGACCGGGTGACCATCATCTCGCCGCGCGACCCATGGCCTTTTTCCACGGTGACGGCGAGTGATCTGGAGGATCTTGTTGGCGAGGGTTTACTTCGCCCTCTCACCGATGAGCAGCGACCGAAATGGATCCCTCCTGTGGGCGGAGTCGCTCCGTCCCCACCGCCGGGGTACGTCGTGAGCTTCGTCTCCTTCCACGAGCGGGGATTTGGTGTGCCGGCGAGCCACTTCATGCGGGCGATCCTGTACCACTACGTGGTGGAGTTGCACAACCTCAGCCCCAACTCCATCTCGCAGGCCGCCATCTTCGTAGCGGTGTGCGAGGGGTACTTGGGGATCGACCCCCATTGGGATTTGTGGACCCATCTCTTTTTCGCGGAGCTTTTTGCCTCGCCGACGGGGGAGAGGAAGGTCCGCGCAGCGGTGCGGGCCAGCGGCTGCACCCTCCTGCTGAGGCAGTCGTGGGCGTCGCAGTATATTCCCGCCATCCTTGCGTCCTCAAACAAGGGGTGACAGCGCCGGTGGTTCTACCTCCGGAATGACGGCGAGTTGCTCCCGCCGTTCTCCCAGCGAGTAGTCACCACCGCCACCGATGCCTGGCGCCACGGGACCCCGCACGAAAGACAAAAGAACCTCGAACCCCTTCTCCAGGCCTTGGAGGCGTTGCGGAAGGGGGGACTCACCGCTGCGGGAGTGATTGCCGACATCCACCGTCGGAGGGTGCTTCCCTTGGCGGAGCGACGGCTGTCGCTTTGGGAGATGACCCCGGAGGCTGACTTGGAGGGCTCGCGGATGTCCTCTGATCCTCTTCCCTTCGACGCCCTCCACGGGCGGGTGTCCGTCGCGTTGGGGAAGCCGGACCCCCACGCTTTCTCCCAGCTTTTGATGCACCCCGACCGAGGGTGCGTGACTCTGGTGAGTGTCCGCTCCTTCCTTCTTCTTACATCGGGTCGCTCCTGGTTCTTACGATTGGGGTTTTCCCCCTTCTTCAGGAGGTGGGGTGGCACAAGCCTTCCCTGCCACGGGTCCCGCAGGATGCGGTGGACCGAGCAGCGCGGCGGGTCACCGCGGAGGAGAAGAAGAAGAAGAAGGACGCGGAGAAGGCCCGGGCCCACGAGCGGAGGCGGGCTCGAGACGCCTTGTAAAAGCTCCGTCGCCGGCAGGAGAGGGAGGGGCTCCCGAGGGAGCCATCGCCGAAAACGCCCGACGACGACGACGATGATGAAGATGATGACGAGGAGGATGACATGGCCGCCCGCCTTGGCCTCAGCCCCGGCTTGGGGTTTGGCCAGGAGCCGTCAAGCCAGCCCCCGAGCGGGCTGATGCCGTCGGTCCCCAGAGTCGGGACGTCGGGGTCCCGGCCCGAGGGGCAGGGGCAACCCGAGAGGGTACCTGACCCCTCGGCTAGAGGAGCTGAGGCGACCCCGGGGGGCCAGGCCAGGGCGTCTGCTCCCCGAGAGCCGCCGCTCGCGCCGGCAGCGCAGGGGGGCGACCCTCAGGTCGCCGTGACAGTGCCTGGGCAATCCGCCCCCGGGCGTCCAGGGCATTCAAAGCAAGGGTGGTGCCGAAGTTGCCGGCGAAGCGGATCTCGGCGGTGGTTCCGGGGTCGAGATCCAAGAGACTTCCCCCCAGGCACGGTGGATCATGGCCCGGAGCGGGTAATTATCTCGGAATGTCTTCGTCCTGGCTTTTCATTCATATGTCCCAGCCGTGATTTTTCTTTTTCCCTCAGCAAGCGAAGCCATGGTCTGACCGACCTGGCACCCCGGAAGGCCCTTAAGATGACGCTGGCCTGTGTGGCCAGCGCTGCTCCGGGCCTTGCCGTTCAGCCGACCTTCTCGCAAGGTGCTCCGCAGCAGGGGGCCCAAGCGGCACCAGTCACCGTGGAGCGGATTCCCGAGGCTGGCTCTTCTGCTGAGGCGGCCATTGTGATTGGGGAGGCGGCTGACGCGGACGTGGCCCCGTGCCCACCGGACGTGCCGGCCATGCCGGCGCCTGCTGCTACTGAAGTCGCCACCGTCCCAGTTGGGGGGCGACCGGTCACCGCCGACGTTGAGACGGCTGAGGCGTCGGCGCTTGGTGCCTCGGAAGAGGGGGGCGAGGTGACGCAATCCATCCCGCCGGGCGGCAGCCTCGTCGCTGTGCGGCGGAGCTCCGAGGGCCGGCACCAGCTGCTCCGGTTCCGGACCCGTGAGGCTTCGAATCCCGTCTTCGTTCTCGACGATGAACGGGAGGACCAGTCCTGGGATGAGCTCCGCGAGTGTGCCGAAGCAACGGTGGGGTCGCTCCGGTCGTCGCTGTAGGTTTTCTGCAGGGACGTCCCCAAAATCCTCCAGGTAACGGTTTCAAGCATACCTTTTTCTTTTGTGACCAAGGCGTCTTTCGTGACGCCCCGCCTCCTTCCCTCAGGATCTGACGGATCGGAGCGCCGCCAAGTCGTCGTTCATCCGCCGTGAGGTCGACGTCTGGGGCTCGCTGCGATCCCTGAGGACCTCGCTCGCTGGGGCTACTGCGCGCCTCTCTCAGCAGGGTGCCGAGGTAGCGGACCTTCAGTTGCTCTGCACCGATCTGAGAGCCGAGGCGACAGCGGCGCGCGCGGAGGCGGCCACGGCGCGCGCTGAAGCGCAACGACAGCAGTCGGAGTTCGACCAGGTCATCAAGGAGCGGGACCAATCTCGGGGCCGGGCAGCCGAGGCTGAAGGCCGGGCCGAAACCCTTGCGGCCGACTTAGCCGCAGCCCAGGTTGCAGCCTCGGAGCAGCGTGCCCGAGCCGGAGGTGCGCCTTGGCCATCCTTGGTTTTCGTTCCTGCTTGTTTCCTCTGCTTGTGTTTGATATCTTTCTTCTGGCTGTTCGCAGAGCTCGAGTCCGCCCTTGATGAGTCCTCCAAGGCGCTTGCCGAGGCGCTTGCCGGGGCGGCCGAGCAGAGGGAGGCCGACCACGCGGCCATGTCCGAGGCCGTCTCGGATGTTTACCGGGTCCTTGGCTCCGTCGACGTCCCCTCAGGAAGCTCCCCTCAAAGTCGCCTTCAAGCCTTGGGCGATCATGTGCGCGGCAGACTCCGCGAGGCGCTACACCACGGCGTCAGGCAGGCCTTCGCCGTGCTCGCTTCCCACTACGTTGTGGACCTGGAGCGGGTTAGTGAGGGGTATTGTCTTCCCGACGAAGATGAAGCTGCCTTGGCAGAAGTCCAGCGGCTCGATGCGGTCGCCGCGGGTCCGATCGCAGTGCTGGCGACCACCTTTGAGGCGGAGATCCTCCCACCTGCGCTGTCGCCGGAAGCCGAGATGGACTTTGCCGAAGGCGGGGACGGAGCTGAAGGCGCGGCTCCTTCCCAAGGCGACGCCTAACTCTGTTGGAACAGTTTCTGTTGGATGCGCGTGTGTCTTTCTGCGGCCGCTGAGGCCTGAACACTTTGTTACCGTTGCATGAAGTCGTACTCCTCTTCCTTTTATTTTGCGTGTCTGGCTTTGCCTGTTAGTAACAGGGTGGCTTCCCGAGTAGGGGTCACTTTTCGTGGCGGGTGACGAGCGAGGTGTCCCTAACCCGGAGGCATAGGAGTCCCTCGGCTCAGTCAGCCTTGCCACTTACATGCACCCACGTTCGCTCCTTGGGGCCCTGCTTCTGACATAGCCGGGGGAACGCAAAAGCCTTTTTGATCGAAAATTTTGGATGCGGAGAGGTTCCCCAATCTTGACGCAGAGGGGTTCCCCCCCTTTTTAGCCCCCGAGGGAGGGTCGGGCTCTGCCGAGGCGAGGCTGACCCTTCCTTGAGGACTAAGACTTGTGTGGGAGCGAGGTATACGAACAACTTGAAAACATCTTAAGGGTAGAAGCGACGTAGCTGTCGGATGTTCCAAGCGTTGCCGTAGACCTCGCCTTGACTGTTGGCCAGCTTGTACGTTCTGGGCTTCAGAACTTTGGCGATGACAAGCGGCCTTTCCCGGGGGTGCGTGTAGCCCCCGGGTGCCCCCAACAAGGGCTCGGGGTGCTGTGCGATGGTCGCGATCTTCTCCGGGTTGGCTTCGATGCCCCGCTTGGAGATGATGAACCCCAAGACCATGCCCTAGGGCACCCCGAAGACCCACCTTTCGGGGTTGAGCTTGACGCTTTTCGCCTCTTTGATGGACTTTGCCGCCATTAGCTTGTGGATCTCCTCGCCTATCGCTCTGTGCTTCTCCTCGACGAATCGGCGCAGAGGCTACTTGACGGGTAGGGCTTCGGCCCGAATATCCAGCGAGTGCTCGGCGACATCCCTCGGTATGCCGGGCATGTCCGAGGGACTCCACGCGAAGACGTCGGCGTTCACGCGGAGAAAGTCGACGAGCACTGCTTCCTATTTGGGATCGAGCCCGGAGCCGATCCGGATTTGCTTGGAGGCGTCGCCACTGGGGTCGAGGGGGACGGCCTTAACCGTCTCCACTGGCTCGAAGTTGCCGGCATGACGTTTCACGTCTGGCACCTCCTTAGAGAGGCTTTCCAGGTCGGCGATGAGGGCCTCGGACTCGGTGAGGGCCTCGGCGTACTCCACGCACTCCACGTCGCATTCGAACGCGTGTTTGTACGTGGGGCCGACGGTGATGACCCCGTTGGGGCCCGGCATCTTGAGCTTCAGGTAGGTGTAGTTGGGGGCGGCCATGAACTTCGCGTAGCATGGTCTTCCCAGTACCGCGTGGTAGGTTCCTCGGAACCCGACCACCTCGAACGTCAGGGTCTCCCTTCAGAAGTTGGAGGGTGTTCCGAAGCAGACGGGGAGGTCGAGTTGTCCGAGGGGCTGGACGCGCTTCCCGGGAATGATCCCATAGAAGGGCGCAGCGCCTGCTCGGACGGAGGACAGATCGACACGCAGGAGCCCGAGGGTCTCGGCGTAGATGATGTTGAGGCTGCTGCCTCCGTCCATGAGGACCTTGGTGAGCCTGACGTCGCCGATGACGGGGTCGACGACGAGCGGGTATTTCCCCGGGCTCGGCACGTGGTCGGGGTGGTCGGCTTGGTCGAAGGTGATGGGCTTGTCGGACCAGTCTAGATAGACTGGCGCCGCCACCTTCACCGAGCAGACCTCCCGACGCTCTTGCTTGCGGTGCCGAGCCGAGGCATTCGCCGCTAGCCCACCGTAGATCATGAAGCAGTCGCGGACCTCGGGGAACTCTCCTGCTTGGTGATCTTCCTTCTTGTCATCGTCGCGGGCCCTGCCACCCTCCACGGGTGGCCCGGCCCTGTGGAAGTGGCGCCGAAGCATGACGCACTCCTCAAGGGTGTGCTTGACGGGCCCCTGGTGATAGGGGCACGGCTCCTTGAGCATCTTGTCGAAGAGGTTGGCACCTCCGGGGGGTTTCCGAGGGTTCTTGTACTCGGCGGCGGCGACAAGGTCTGCGTCGGCGGCGTCGCATTTCGCTTGCGACTTCTTCTTGCCTTTCTTCTTGGCGCCGCGCTGAGTTGACGCCTCGGGAGCATCTTCCGATGGGCGGCCCTGGGGCTGCTTGTCCTTTCGGAAGATAGCCTCGACCGCCTCCTGGCCGGAGGCGAACTTAGTGGCGATGTCCATCAGCTCGCTCGCCCTGGTGGGGGTCTTGCGACCCAACTTGCTCACCAGGTCGCGGCAGGTGGTGCCGGCGAGGAACGCGCCGATGACATCCGAGTCGGTGATGTTGGGCAGCTCGGTGCGCTGCTTCGAGAATCGCCGGATGTAGTCCCGGAGAGACTCTCCCGGCTGCTGCCGGCAGCTTCGGAGGTCCCAGGAATTCCTGGGGCGCACGTATGTGCCCTGGAAATTGCCGGTGAAAGCTTGGACTAGGTCGTCCCAGTTGGAGATCTGCCCCGGAGGCAGGTGCTCCAACCAGGCGCGAGCGGTGTCGGAGAGGAATAGGGGGAGGTTGCGGATGATGAGGTTGTCATCGTCCGTTCCACCTAGTTGGCAGGCCAGACGGTAGTCCGCGAGCCACAGTTCCGGTCTCATCTCCCCCGAGTACTTGGTGATAGTAGTCGGGGGTCGGAACCGGGTCGGGAACGGTGCCCGTCGGATAGCCCGGCTGAAGGCCTGTGGACCGGGTGGTTCGGGCGAGGGACTCCGATCCTCCCCGCTATCGTAGCGTCCCCCACGCCTGGGGTGGTAGCCTCGGCGCACCCTCTCGTCGAGGTGGGCCCGACGATCACGGTGATGGTGCTCGTTGCCGAGGCGGCCCGGGGCCGCAGGCGCGGTGTTGCGCGTGCGGCCGGTGTAGACTGAGGCTTCCCGCATGAATCGGGAAGTCGTGGCATGAGGTTCCGAGGGGTATCCCTGCCTTCGGAAGGCAGAGCTCTCGGCCCGTCGGACCGCGGCGCCTTCCAGGAGATTCTTGAGCTCCCCCTGGATTCGCCGGCCCTCAGTGGTTGATGGCTCCGGCATCGCGCGGAGAAGCATCGCTGCTGCAGCCAGGTTCTGGCCGACCCCACTAGATGCGGGTGGTGGCCTGACCCTGACGTCGTCGGCGACGCGGTGCTGGAAGCCCTGGGGTAGATGACGTATTTCTCCGGCCGGGGGTTGGCCCGCCCATGCCTGCCCGACGTCCCGGCGGATCGGCTCAAGCGCTCCTGCTCCCTCGTCGAGCCTGGCCTGCACCCCGCGGATTTGCTCGAGCTGTGGGTCATGGCCCCCCGCCTGAACGGGGACCACAGCTAGCTCCCGTGGGATGTCAACGCGGGGCACTGGCCTAGGGGGATCACCATCTTCCGGCATGCCGAGATGATGGCCTTCGGTGGGACCCCCTTGATCGACGTGGAAACATTCGCGGCTTGGGCCGCAGTCCTCGTCGCCGAGGCTGCGGCTACCGTCGGAACAGTCGGAGAGACAGTAGTCACATGCGGTCATGAAGTCCCGCATGGCACTGGGGTTGCCAAGTCCAGAGAAATCCCAATAGATGCTGGGCTCGTCGTCTTCCTCGGGCCCAGAGGGCCCGTAGGTCGAGACGTCCGTCAGCCGGTCTCAAGGCGACCGCATGTGAAACCCCAGAGGGTTTGGACTCGCCCCTACGAGAGCGCCCGCCAAAGCGAGGTCGCTAGGCAGGTTGTGGCTGAATCCAAATGACGTGGGATGGGAATCGGTCGGTACCTCTTGGTCGACGAGCGGCGATAAAGTCACGTCGGGGACTGACTGCACCGTCATCTCAGGTACGAGGGTGACGTCCAGCAAGCTTTCCGCAAGCGTGCTGGCGTCGTCCGCTTGCTCGGGATTGGCGCGTCGCGGGGAGACGGCGCTCGTCTTCGTCTCAGGCGCGAAGTCGATACCCGGTGCGCCCCTCGTTGGGGTCCCTGTGCTGTCGACTCGCTCGACAGCCGACGAGGCGCTGCCTCTTGCTTGGCCTTGGTCGCCCTGCCTTCCCCTCCGTCGGCGGGGGAAAGGGCAGGATGAGCTCGAAGGTTGTTCTTCCACCACGCGGGGAAGACGTCGTCGATTCCGCCGCCAGCGGGCGGGCTGTCGGCCGCCATTGTTGTTGTCGCGCGGCGGTGGAAGGAGTATCATGTCGTAGCCGCCGTCGAGGGACATGAACTCAAGACTCCCGAAATGGAGCATCGTCCCGGGACGGAGAGGTTGCTGGAGACTGCCCATCTGGAGCTTGACGGGATGCTATTCGTCAACACGCAGCAGGCCCCTACCTGGCGCGCCAACTGTCGGTGTTTCGAGACCGGGGGGTCCCCGGGCCGATGAGTGAATGTCGTCGCGTGCCCCAGCCCAGATGGGTCGAGCGCGAGGGCGAGCGCGAAGGGGGGAGAGCGAGGCGGCCGGAGACCGACGTGAGAGAGGTGGGAATCCCGCGGCCTTCGTGTTCGTCCCGCGCCCAGGTCGAGTGCGCTTGCAGTAGGGGGTTACAAGCGTCCACGCGGGAGAGGGAGCGAGCGGACCCAAGCGAGCGCCTGTCTCGTCCTCGTCCCCGCGCGGCCAACCCTCTCTAAGAGGGCCCTGGTCCTTCCTTTTATAGGCGTAAGGAGAGGATCCAGGTGTACAATGGGGGGTGTAGCAGAGTGCTACGTGTCTAGCGGAGGAGAGCTAGCGCCCTAAGTACATGCCGTTGTGGCAGCCGGAGAGATTTTGGCACCCAGCTGGTGTGATGTCGTGGCCGTCGGAGGAGCGATGGAGCCTGGTGGAGGGACAGCTGTCAGAGCGGTTGAGTCCTTGCTGACGTCCTCTTGCTTCCGTAAGGGGGCTGAGAGCCGCCGTCGTCACAGAGTATGCGGGGCGCCATCATTGCCTATCTGGCGGAGCGAACCAGATGGGACACCGGTCTTGTATCCTGCGTCCCGAGTCAGCTCGGGGTAGGTCGATGATGGTGCCTCCTGTTGACGTGGCTGGTCTGCGCCCTAGGTTGGGCGATGTGGAAGCTCCTCCGAAGCCGAGGTTGAGTCTGCCTTCCGTGGTCGAGGTCGAGTCCGAGCCCCTGGGTCGGGCGAGGCGGAGGCCGTCGGCTGAGGCCAGGGCGGAGTCCGAGCCCTGGGGTCGGGCGAAGCGGAGTTCGTCGTCTTCTGGGGCTGAGCCCGAGTCCGAGCCCTGGGTCGGGCGGAGCGGAGTTCGCCGTCTTCCGGGACTTAGCCCGAGTCTGAGCCCTGGGTCGGGCGGAGCGGAGTTCGCCGTCTTCCGGGACTTAGCCCGAGTCCGAGCCCTGGGTCGGGCGGAGCGGAGTTCGTCGTCTTCCGGGACTTAGCCCGAGTCTGAGCCCTGGGTCGGGCGGAGCGGAGTTCGCCGTCTTCCGGGACTTAGCCCGAGTCCGAGCCCTGGGTCGGGCAGAGCGGAGTTCGCCGTCTTCCGGGACTTAGCCCGAGTCCAAGCCCTGGGTCGGGCGAAGCGGAGCTTCCTATGGTGCCTTCGGCCGGGCCTGACTGCCTGTCAGTCTCACTCTGTCAAGTGGCACCGCAGTCGGAGTGGCGCAGGCGGCGCTGTCCTTCTGTCAGGCCGGTCAGTGGAGCGGTGAAGTGACGGCGGTCACTTTGGCTTTGCCGGCTGGGGGGCGCGCGTCAGGATAAAGGTGTCAGGCCACCTTTGCATTAAATGCTCCTGCGATTTGGTCGGTTGGTGCGGCGATTTGGTCAGGGTTGCTTCTTAGCGAAGGCAGGGCCTCGGGCGAGCCGGAAATATGTTCGCCGTTGGAGGGGGGCCTCGGGCAAGACGGAAATCCTCCGGGGTCGGCTGCCCTTGTCCGAGGCTAGGCTCGGGCGAGGCGTGATCGAGTCGCTCGAATGGACTGATCCCTGACTTAGTCGCACCCATCAGGCCTTTGCAGCTTTATGCTGATGGGGGTTACCAGCTGAGAATTAGGAGCCTTGAGGGTACCCCTAATTATGGTCCCCGACAAGTAGCACCCATGTATCCATCTATGAGGGTAAGTTCAGTTGGTGGAAGAACCCAAACAGATAGATTTTGCCCTAGTGCAAGAGTTCAAATAAGGGGGATAGAGTTCCCTGCTGATCTAATAGTTATGGGTAACCAGGATACAACTATAGATGTCATCCTAGGGATGAATTGGTTAACTAAGTACCAATCCAGTCTTAGCTGTGACAAGAGAACGGTGAAGTTAGTGTCCCTATCAGGAGAAGAAGTGATAGTAGTGTTGGTCTTGTCTGGACCAAGGAAAGGAAGTTGTCACCAAGTCACCACCCATATTGAGGAGATTAAACCATCAGAGGCTATCAGTGTAGTATCAGATTTCCCAGTGTGTTTCCCGAGGAGTTACCAGGTATGCCACCTAAAAGGAAGGTTGAATTTGCCATAGAGTTTATACCGGACACCGCCCTTATTTCCAAGAGAGCCTATCGAGTGTCCGGACCAGAACTGGTGGAACTCAAGAAGCAAATTGATGAGTTGTTAGAGAAAGGCTACATCAGACCAAGTACCTCGCCTTGGGCAGCCCTAGTGCTATTTGTGGAGAAGAAGGATGGAACAAAGAGGATGTGCATTGACTACAAATCCTTGAATGAGGTCACTATCAAGAAGATTTATTTGATCAGTTGAGAGGAGCTAGTGTGTTCTCGAAGGTAGATCTGAGGTCAGGCTACCATCAGCTCAGAATCCGACCCTCGGATATACCGAAGACAACATTCATCACCAAGTATGGACTGTATGAGTTCACGGTCATGTCATTCGGTTTGACGAATGCGTAGGCTTACTTCATGTACTTGATGAACAGTGTGTTCATGGACTAACTCGACAAGTTCGTAGTGGTGTTCATTAATGATATCCTTATTGTCACACATGGTTTTGGAAGGTAAACCGAATGCGAACCATGTACGTGCCAGGATCAGAAACTCACGTACACATTGATTACATAATTGGACATCATCACACAATGCTCGAAATAAATAGCAGAAAAGTACTTTATTACATCAAGATGTCCAAGACATCCACAGAGTCTAATACATAACCATTGTTCAACATAAATATCAAAGTGCGGAATTACGAAACGTAGATGCTAAGCCTACACAGGCAGCTGACTGGGGGTTTGCCACTAAGAAAGAACTAGAACTCGTCATATTCCTGGAACTCCTCGAAGTCATCCATGTTGCCAGCATCACCTCCTGAGCATTGGGTACAGTGGGGACAACCTGGGGTGGGGGTGGTTTGTAAAGCAAGGGTGAGTACACATCAACGTACTCAGCAAATGTCCTGTTTGATTAAAGTGGACTAGCTGTATATGGGGTTGAGGTTAAGCAGTTGCTTTTAAGTTAGTCAAGTATATATTATTATTAGTAGAGCCAACTTTTAATAATAAACTAAGTTATTACCCTAAAGTATTTCCTCAAAAGAGGAAATACCAGAGATCAGATTTTATACCATCATTGTTAATCATCATCATAAAATTATCCTGAGTTCTTCTAATCAAAGAGGATCCCAAGGCTGCTCTTAACCGTGAGCTTGGCTGATATACCAGTTTTTAACACTCTGCAGAGGTTGTGCACTTTACCCACAAGTCGTGATCCCTTTGCAGCCTAGGTTGTACAGACCCGATCTTCACTACCAAGGTGAATGGCCAAGGATACACTACGTAGCCTTGACAAAGACTCCCCTGGTGCATAGCTGCTCGTTAGGTTTCGCCAGTCGTATAAACGCAATACACCTCCCCAAGGTGGGTGACTAACAAAACCAAATCGAAAGAACCTCTGCACCCCAACCTTGGCAGAGCGAGCACTACGCCCCGGTCCCCATTGACGGCCCTCCGGCAAAGCCAACTACACCCCCAGGTTCATCTAATTAATCAGCTAAGGGCGTCCCATTCCACCCTCATGGTTGTACTGTTATCCCGGGTGGTCACTCCACGAACAGGTCCTTACGGAGAGGTACTCAGGAAAAAGGCCTGAGCCCGCTAAGGTATCACAAGATCATCCACATAGTCAGGATAATAGTATCGTATCATAAATGTTCACATCATGTTCATTGATTAAGTTAAGGCAATAGCAACATGTTAACCATGATAACCCAAAAAGGAAAACAAGGATAAGGTAAATAGAAAGCTAGTCAATCCTTAGGTTTCATAAAGTAATGTGGGACAGTGAATTATAAAGTAAGTAGGACATATTGGGTCAAAGGACACTTGCCTTCACCAGGTTGCTGCTCAGGAAGGTCTCCAACAACACACTCAGGAACCTCGGACTGCTCGTTGTCTAAATAAAGCGAGCATGCATTCAATACATTTGGAAAGTACAAATGAACATCAAACCAAACATATACAAACATTGGAACACATCAAATAAAAGACACAATACTACATAAGGGATAATGGATTCAGAGTATAACATAAACTATAACATACATTAACTTTATTTGAAAATAGATTACTATTTCTCCTAAGTGTTACTTACAAGTACATAAACATGGCTCAACTTATTTTATTGTGACCTAAAATTTAGAACAGAAGTAAACTCATGTAATACACAATATTAATCTCACAAGTTTACACATGTTTAAATCTCTAAGGTTCTTCTTTTATTTATTTTATTAAGTAATTAAAAATGCATCTACATTAGTTCATATTCAATACTAAAAATTAGAGTGTGCAGACAATAGGTGAAACCATTTTATTTAAACAGAGAATAAATCTATGAACATTTTGCAATTTGAATCACTAAATTTGGAGTTCATATGCAAAAGTTATGAAATAAACAAGTTTGGGAATTCAAAATATGAAATTAGGGCTAATTCTGTGAATATTTAAAAGTCCAGGGCTAAATTTGCAAGATTACAGGGACCTGCGTGTGAAAACTAGGGACGATGGGTTGATTTCCAATAAACCGAGGGTCTCTTTAAGAAAACTATTGCGCGAAGGGGTATAGGGTGAATCTAACCGTCAGATCTAAAACCAATGGCTGAGATTAGATCTGTGGGCGAGCGCTCACAGGCAGGCCAGGGAGTGTCAGAGACAAAGGGGGAGAGTGCGCTGACCGAGCGGGCCCAGTGCCAGGGAGTCAGGGCACGCGTGCGCGAAGCGTTATCCGTGATCTGAGCCATTCGATCTGAATCGGACGGAGGGGATCGGACCAAGGGGGATGAATGGCTGCCGGTGGCGCCGCTCCTCTCCACGGCGGTGAGGTCGTCGGAGATGAGGCTGGCGCGTGCTAGGGTGGCTCCGGGGTCGCTGGAGTTGGGCAGAGAGGGAGAGGGCGCCACGTAGAACTCAATGGCGGGGAAGAGGCCATGAATCCATGGGCAGAGGGGAGAACGGCGGTGAGAAGGCCTCGGGTGGGCCGGATTAACTCCGGTGAGCAATTCTGGCCATGGGGAGGGGAATTAGGGCACGCTAAGGCCTTGGCTAACTTCAGCAGAGGCAGGGGCGACATAGGGACCTACTCCGGTGAACTAAACCGGGCTGAATTGGCCGGCCACCGCGCGAGCACGGCGGACCGCCGCGGCCGAGCACCGGCGAAGGTGAAATTGGCCGAACACAGGGTGCAATAGGGGAAATTAGGCACAGGGACGTGTGTCTCACCTCAGGGCGGAGCTCGGGAAGGCTTGGGGCAGTCTCTAGTGAGCTGGATGGCCGGGAACGCGGGCGTGGGTCTCCAGCGTCTGCTGGCGGCGTGGGCAGAGCGTGAGAGAGGGCGAAGCTGCGCGAAATGAGGTGAGGGGCGAGCGCGGGGCACTAGCGGGGCTCTAATAAGGGAGCTTGGGTGGGTGGGTGGCGTTGTGGCCGAGAAACCCAACGACGTGCGCGAGTGCGCACACGCCGGTCCACGGCGAGCGCGGAGGGGGCGGAGCTGACAGGGCTGGCCCACGGCACAGAGAGAGAGGAAAGGGTGCACAGGGGTAATGGCTTTGCGATTGGAAGCAGGGCCCGCGAGAGAGAGAGAGGGAGAGCGCGCGGGCGAAGGAAATTGGCGCTGACAGGTTGGCCTCAGTCGGTAGAGGGCGGGAGAGAGGGCTGCTGCTGACAGGCGGGGTCCGTCTGTTAGGCGGTGTGGGCGCGCGGGCGCGCGGCCTGGCTGGGCCGGCTAGGCTGCTGGGCTGCTTTCCTTTTTCCTTTTTCTCTGGATTTTATAATTCCTTTTCCATTTCTTTTCTATAGGGTTTTCAAATCCAAATTCAAACTAGGTTTCAAATTCAAATAAATTCAAACATGTGCAACACTTCAAAGAATACTTTAAGCTCAGCATGATGCAACATGTCATGACCCAAAGTGTTTAGCAAAAATAAATAAATCTCCCTAACTTAAGCTAAGTCTACTTAAAAAGGGAAAAGAGAGAGAGAATCTAGAGAGAGAAAGCCTAGAGTGATAATAGGAAGAGTAACACATGATTTTGGGTGATAATTAGAAAGAAATTTTATACCCCCAAAATCAGGGTGTTACAGACCTATCCCCATTAAAAGAATCTTGCCCTCAAGATTTAGGGCTGGCTAGAAAAGAGCTCAGGGTACTTGGCTTTCAAATCATCTTCTCTTTCCGAGGTGGCTTCTTCTTCTGAGTGGTGACCCCATTTGACTTTGCACATCCTGATGGTACTTCTCCGAGTGACCTGGTTTGCTGTCTCCAGAATCTGAGTTGGCTTCTCAATATAAGTCAGATCTTCTTGAACTTCAAGATCCTCTGCTGGTAACTGCTCTTCTGGCACTCTCAAGCATTTCTTCAACTGAGACACATGGAACACATCGTGTACAGTGGACAGATTCTCTGGTAAGCTGAGTTGATAAGCCACTTCTCCACGTCTGGCTTGAATCTTGTGACACCCCAGTGTCACCTAGGGTTTCTCTTAAAAAGCCAAACCAAGAACCATCATTTTATGTGAACCAAAGTAAGCATGAGCATCAAAACAATTTAAGTGAGAAAGAATTCACCAAGTATATACTTTAAGTGTCATGATCAAAACAATTGAGACTTTTGAAAGATAAGAATGTGCAACCCTAACTCAAAACCCTAAGGGAACCCCATGAACAAAATTCAAGGAAATATGAAAAAGAGAATGAAAAGTTTAAAATTTTGAGTTGAGCCAATTATATAAGTTAAAGTATATTTATTAAGCAACAAGAAAGGTTAAGAAGGCTTAGCCAAAATAACTCAATTAAATCCCCAAAATAGCCCTTGATCAATGAACCCTTAGAGAAATTCAGATTTCTGAGTTTCTGAATTTCAGACCTCTTCTCAAAGATCATCTGTGTTCTCTGCTTTTCCAAACTCAAAGCCAGAAGATCCAAATATCAAAGTCATGCCAAATTACCTTGAACACATTCTGGGAAAATTTGAACTCAAACCAAATCCATTTGACACGGTTTTGGCGCAGCTCAACCTCGGGACCAGGCATTCTGACACTGGCACCTTGGTGACGCTACAACTCCATGTCCCTAGCCTAAAACCGCACGTCGTCCATACACAAAAGACAAAGCTTGGTCTGGTGAACAAATCCCTTGCAGTGATCTTGCCCAAATTCACGAAGATTTGCTCCCAATCGGCGCTTGAACAGGGGCAGAGGCAACGGGAACACGTGTTCGACCGCGGCTGACACCCCTGGTTCACGCCCGTTCGCGCACCGCGCCTTCCCAGTGCACGCCCGCGCGCACTCGCCGGTCCACGACCGCCCGTGCACCGCGCCGTGCCTATAAAGCCTCCCCAGGCGCGCCCCACTTCGCCCCGCACTCACCCTCACCGAGCAGCCACCGTTCCTTAGCTCCGGCGAGCTTATTTCCGCCCGCCATTGCCACCAGAACTTAGGCCGCCGTGGCCAGCTCACTCCAGCCACCCCCAGCCCAGCCAGTGCTTCGGCTAGCTCCGCCAGTAGCCCGTGAAGCTCGCCAAGCCCTCGGACCCGACCGGACTTCACCGGAGGCCCGAGATCACCCTCACCGGACTTCGGTCTTCCGCCGCCGCGCGTGGACCGAGCTATCCTGTAAGTCTCCGCCCAATTCCTTTCGCTCATGTCTTCTCTGGCATCCCGTGGACCTCCCTGACCTATTTAATTGAACTACCTCGCCGTGACCAGGCCGGTCTCCTCGCCGCCGACGAGTATCCCCGCCTGCGCGCGTGGACCGACCAACTCCGGCCATCTCCGTCGACGTTCCGCACACCATTGTGATCCCCGCGACCTCCCCTTCATCCTCGACCACTTCACCGGAACAGTCTCGCCGCCGGTAAGCCCCTCCGCCCTTTTCTTCGCCGCGGCTACTGTTTGAGGTAGAAGAAGGACCTCGGGTTAGGTTTTGTAGAACCCGAGGGGTTTTCTGTAATGTCAGCGACTCATGTGAATAGTAACCTAAGGACTGATTCGCGAAGGAAAACTTAGAAAAACCGCCAGGGACCCCAGTGCAAAGTGGTTTTCCTTTTAATCAATTCTGTTATTCTTTTAAATAACCAGAGAACTTAGAAAATCCATAACTTGATGAAATCTTAATGAAAAGATGTCAAACCAATTTTGCTAGCTCTGGAATATTATGATCTATTATTTAAAATTATTGAACCATATGCTTTCTGTTCTAAATTTTAGAGTTTAAAATTAAAAACAGAAACCTCCTAAACCTTGTTTAATTAAGGAAAATTTGTTTTTCTTTTGTGCTGAGCTTAAGGAAATTTGTAGATGCTTATACCTTAATTAGACACTATTTAAAAATAGTAGGAGCCCCAGCATTAGAGATTATGATGTAGTTATTCATTTAAAGCCATTTTGTCCACAACTTAGAGAAAATCAGAAAAGCATTAGAAAATGTTGAACAGTGATTAGTAATATTTTTCCTAGTTTACTTATGCAACCAAGAACCTAGGAAAAATGCAGAGACCATTAATTAGGACCAGTTTCTAATTAAGATGCTTTAATTAGCCTTATGAAGACTGAAAATCAATTATTAAAATTGCAAAACCATAACCAAAGTGGTTAACAAAAATCCAGTGAACTTATAACCACCAGAGCCCCACTACAAAAATACAGAACACCCCAGCCTAACTTTTTAAGTAGGGAAAATAAATACAGAATGATAATAAGGCATTTTTCCAATAAATCATAAGCAACCCCTTTAATGTGATAATGGGCAACCAAAAATTAGCTAAGTCTATAATGAGATAAACCACCAGAGAAAAATGTAAACCCATGAAAAAGAAGTGAACGCATACCTTTTGCTAGTAATTTGTGAGAAAGGCCATTTAGCTCAAATAATGCATACCACCCCTTCCCTTAAGCAAAAAGAAGCCAAACTCCAGAATGATTGCTCTTGCACAAAATACTAGCTAAGAAAAATAAGAACTCTGTTGTTTGATGTTTTTCAAGTATAGTGGTAGTAGAAAGCACCCCTTTGGCTAGAAACCTTAAGAAAACCATAGGAAAAGAATTAAAAGGTATTAATGACTAGAAATTTGTATCAGGTCATGTTATGACACCTAAAAGCCAGCAAAAATAAGTTTTAAAGAATTACCCACTGTTAAATAATAGTTGTAGTTCAAAGTACCCCTTCTGCCCTAAAATTTGGTAATTTTGTCCAGAGAAAACCATTCACTTTCTGAACCCCAAATTTTGAGACAGAGAATCATACACCAGTAGCAAGCCACTGTAATTTTTGCAGAATTTTTGGAATTTCATAAAAGCAACTTGTAGTTCAAACCTACTCCAAAACATTAAAAAGAATAAAAGAAAAGAGAAGAAGGAATAAACCTCATCCCATTAAAACTAACCCAATTTACCGAGTGTACCACCCAAGGGTTTTACATAAGTAAAGTTAACTTGTTTAAACTCAAAAGACCATACACCTTTAAAGTGGTAATTTCTAAAAGCACATATCATATCATGCATATATCTTACGCATTGCATTCATTAGATTGTAATCTTGCCGACGGAGAGTACGTGCTCATCCCCGAGCAAGGACCTGTCCAAGAGGAGGACCAGGAGCAGGCTTCAGAGGCTGCTATTGAGGATCTCCCCGCAGCCCCAGCAATTGAAGGCAAGCCCCGGTTTTATGCATAACCATGTTAATATATGCTACTTTACTACACTTAATGCTTGTAGGACTGTAATGTGCACTTAAGTGTAGGAGTTGCTTGAAACCTCTAGTTGCATGAACTTAGGATTCCTTTTTGAGATGAATACTAGTATGCTAGGTCGAGTAGCTGCTTGCTAATCAGGATCTCGGTAGAAGTCGAGTGATTTTTCTAGCACTCGCGCGAGGTCAGGAATTGATTGTATTCATCTTGATAATGGGATATATATATATATATGTTGGTCTATGGACTTGGATCCAGGGAGGATGCCTTGTCCATGAGACGGGAAAAATGAATTAAGGATTAATGTGTGGATACCTGAGTCAAGCTTTTGAACGTACTAAGCACATGCCGGGAAAAATGGTAACCGGTAAACCTAGTACCTGAGTGAAGCCGGGCGCGGACTTTATCCCTCATGCGACCTGAGACAGGGTCTCCCATGCTAGCTATGGTGGGTACAAGTGCGGTCACTGCACGGCGGCAGCCGGGGTCAGTGGAGCATTGTATGCCAAGGCGGTGAGGCCTGGACGCGAACGGGGAATCGATGGGGACGGTTGTCATGTGTGGGGTCGGAGTACCCTGACATGCCGTGTGTTTAGGTTTACCTTGCAAGGTTAAAACTCGATTCGAATCGTCTGCTTCTCGCAGCTAATGAGACTGCTTGATTCCTTGTACTGCATCGAGTAAGAAGTGAAATGTGGATTACATGAGGTAACTTGTTGATTGAGCTAATTGCTTGTTACCATGTATGCTTAGAAGGAGCAAATCTAGCTAAGTTAATGATAGTAGAATCTGAAAAGCTAAAAGTTGATTTTAGAAACAGCTAGTGCTTTTGGCAAACCAAACCCCTCAGCCAAACAGCTGCATAGTCTAGAGGTAGAGGAGTAGACTCCTCACACCGGTTAAGTCTAGCTGAGTATTAGTATACTCAGCCTTGCTTGTGGCACCATTTTTGCAGGTACCATGCAGGATGTAGTTGATGGTGTGACTTGGCCTACCACCCTGCCACCGGGTTGGACGGTCGAGTGGGATGTTGCTCCGGCAGGAGAGGAGCATGAGGAATAGTGGGCTAGGCCTTGCCCATTTCCTCATTACCGACGACATCGATTATCCGCTGCACTTTAATTTGTGAACTTTATTTGCTACTCCAAAAACTCCGATTTATGTAATAACTCAGTACTTAATTTGAGATTTCCTGTTTTATTGTATTTCTTCTGTGACTCACCTTCGAGTGAGATTGTGGAATTTGATCCTGGTTAAGTGGCTCTATCAGACTAGATCTGAGGGACTGACGGGTTATTCCGATTTAAGTGTGTTACGGCCCCTGAGGCGTGACTTAGGCACTTAAGCTGGAATAATTCGGGTGGTTCTGCCACAGCTGGTATCGGAGCAAATTCCACCACAGAGAAGGACAATAAACCATGAATACCAATTTTCAAAACCTAAAACTTGCCTAGAAACTGTTACGGATCGTCAGGACTAGACCGCTAGACCTAGGACGAAAGGCCTTAGGCATAGAGGGAGAAATAGGTGGCTAATTAATTAGGCCCTGTGGGCCAATACTTATATTTTAGGATGCCCTAAAAACGCACCCTATTTTCCTTTTGAGAGGCAACGTTTCTTTCAGCATGCATGCATTATAAAACACAAAGAGGAATTAAAATTTGAGCTAACCCCCTTTTCTTCAAAATCATCCGGGCTCTCTTTTTCTTTTTCCTTCCACCATAATCTTTATCTTGATTCCCTTCCGCAGATGAATTCACCCACCCCCGCCAGTGGAGGAGACTCTCGTTTCAGTTCTGACTTCCTTTCTCGCGATGGCTTTCCTTCCATCTTGTGGGAAGTGCTTAACTCCGCCGGTTACCCTACGCCCCCTTTGTACACGGTGCAGTTGTATGAGGAGCATCGGGTACCTCGTTGTCGGGTCTGGCTAACTTTGGAGGCTCATCCCCTTCAGCCAGGTTGGCGTTCTCTTGACTCTGAGACGATTGGACTCAGGACGGACGACACCGTTGAGGCAGCAGCCATGAAGACTCTGACGACTTTCTGTGGCTACCATCCCTTGGAGATGGTGATGCACCCCTTGGGACTCTTCCCTGCTGAGAAGAAGGATGATCCCATGTGGTGTAACCGCGTGAGCCATGTGAAGGATGTGTGGGCAATGTATCCTGACTTGGTTGGGAGGGTCACTGTTCAGTGCATGAGTGCGCTGTACCGCCTCCAGGCCCTTCAGAGCGATGCTATGACACTTCTTGCTAACACCGCTCAGACTGCCAAGCTCACTCTCGACAATCGGGAAGATTTTGTGGTCGACCTATCCACAGAGTTGGTGGAGAAGGATCTGCAAGTGGAAAGGCTGAGCCAGCGTATTACCACCCTGGAGCAGCAAGTGGGGATCCGAGACAACACTATTGATGTCTTGGAGAACCAGCTTCACGACGTGCAGAGGGAACTCGAGGAAGCCAATGACCACTTGGACATGCACCACCTGGAGATGGAGGCCAATGAAGCAGGAAGCGAGGGAGAAGAGGCTCCCGAGGAGCTAGGACCAGCCCCTGGTGCCAATGGGACTACCTCCGTGATGCCTCCTTCACCCGTATCCAGTGTCGCTTCCACCGCTCAGGGTTAAGCAGTCGCTTTGACATTTTTAGGCGGATAGAAACCTATGCGAGCTTAGTAGTATCACATTTTGGACTAGGCTTGTGGGTACCTTCCCCTGATTAATGTAACCCTGTAAACTTTTGATATCTGTGGGATCCTTGTCACCATGTTATCTTCATTTTCGAACCTAATATTATGATTATGGCCTTTTCCTTCCATATGAGATGATATCTTGTCGTTCGGGAATGTGAGTTGGGATAACAATGGCGACAATCTCTGTTTTCAGATGGCAGCTAGGCAGCGTCGCGGGCAAAATGAGCAAGCTCCCCCGCCACCTCCTCCAGCTCCCACAGTGCAGGAGCTGATGGCCCAGCAGAATGAGATTCTGCGACAGCTCTTGCAGTGCCAGCCCCACCCTCAGCATCATGGTGGAGGCCAGCATCAGCGACCTCCGGCTATGGCAACATACCAGGAGTTTCTGAGCACGCAGCCGCCCTTGTTCACCAAGGCAGAGGATCCGTTGGACGCCGACGTGTGGCTTCGCGTCGTCGAGTCCAAGTTTCCCCTCCTCACGGGAGACTGCCCTGATGAGGCCAAGGCTCGCTTCGCCGCACAGCAGCTTCGCGGCCCAGCTCGGACTTGGTGGGATCACTTCCGTGCTATGCTCCCCGCTGATCGTGAGGTATCTTGGGAGGAATTCAAGACTGCCTTCAGAGGACACCACATTCCAGCTGGCATTCTTGATCGGAAGTTGAATGAATTCCTGGCCCTCAATCAAGGAACCCGCACGGTACTGCAGTATGCGCAAGCCTTCAACGACTTATGCCAGTATGCAGGGTATCATGCTGATTCTGATGAAAAGAAGAGGGATCGCTTCCGCAGGGGTCTCAATACCAAGCTGCGGGAACGACTCAACACTGTCCGGGCCGATAGCTTCAATGAGCTGGTCAACATGGCCATCTCTCAGGAGGATTGCATTGTTGCTCACCGGGCAGAGAAGAAGAGGAAGGCACCAATGGCAGCGCCATCCACTCAGGCTCAGAGGTTTCGGATTGTTTCTCACAATCAGAGCAGGGGTTTTCAGCAGCAGGCAGGCAGATGGGTGATCAGGCCACCTCAGCAGCAGCAGCAGCCGGCACCCAACCGCTATCCAGCTCCCGCCCCAAGGAACAATCAGCCTCCGCAGCAGCAGCAGTTCCGCCAGGGCAATGGGAACAAGTGTTTCACTTGTGGCAATGTGGGCCACTATGCCAAGAATTGTCCTAGGAACCAGCAGAGGCAGATGCCAGCACCGAATCAAGACAAGGGGAGAAAGCAAAAGGTGCAAGTCAGGCAAGGGAAGCTCAACTTCACTGCTCTAGAAGAAGTGCCAGAAGGAGCTCCTATCATGACCGGTACCTTTTCAGTTTATAATCAACCTGCTTTAATTCTGTTTGATTCTGGTGCATCTCATAGTTTCATTAGCCAAAAGTTCAGTGCTAATTGCAAACTGCCATTCTCTCACTCAAAAGGGTCATTCATGATAGTCACACCTGGGGGTAAAATTGCAACTAATCAATTAAACCAAAGTGTGCCTATTCAACTGGGAAGCCACATTATCAAAACCACTCTTCTTGTGTTGGGATTGGAAAATGTGGACATTATTCTAGGAGCAAATTGGATGACCTTGCACCAAGTTGTGCTTGATGTAGCCAGTCGTACCGTGGAAGTTAATTCTCCTTTCTGCGGGAATTTCTCTTTGATTCTGCCTAGTCAGGGTTCTTCTCAGTCATGTGCTTTCTCTATGACGGAGTTACCCCTGAAGAAGATCCCAGTGGTCTGTGAGTATGCAGATGTCTTTCCTGATGAATTGCCAGGAATGCCACCGGACCGGGATATTGAATTCGCCATCGAGTTGCAACCGGGAACGGCCCCAATTTCCAAGAGGCCCTACCGAATGCCACCCGCTGAGTTGGCAGAGTTGAAGAAGCAGTTGCAAGAGTTGCTGGATAAGGGATTCATTCGCCCAAGCACTTCGCCTTGGGGCTGTCCAGCACTATTTGTGAAGAAGAAGGATGAAAGCTTGAGGCTGTGTATAGATTACCGCCCTCTTAATGCGGTAACTATCAAGAACAAGTATCCTTTGCCTCGTATTGATGTTCTCTTTGACCAGTTGGTCGGGGCTAAGGTGTTTTCCAAAATAGACCTTCGCTCTGGCTACCATCAGATCAAAATACGAGCAAGTGATATTCCGAAAACGGCATTCTCAACCAGATATGGGCTATATGAATTCTTGGTGATGTCATTCGGGCTGACAAATGCACCAGCATACTTCATGTATCTGATGAATTCTGTTTTCATGCCGGAATTGGACAAGTTCATGG
The DNA here is from genome assembly GCF_902167145.1 of Zea mays. Taxonomy (NCBI): domain Eukaryota; kingdom Viridiplantae; phylum Streptophyta; class Magnoliopsida; order Poales; family Poaceae; genus Zea; species Zea mays. The sequence continues at coordinate 111,743,058 of NC_050101.1, read as the reverse complement.
TGGTTTTCATCGATGATATTCTGGTGTACTCAAAGAACGAAGAAGAACATGCTGGGCATTTGCATGTAGTGCTTCAACGTCTGCGAGAGCACCACCTTTATGCCAAGTTATCCAAGTGTGATTTTTGGCTAAAGGAAATCAAATTCTTGGGTCACACTATCTCTCAGGATGGAATAGCTGTTGATCCTGATAAAGTGCAAGAGGTGATGAACTGGAGGCCACCAACGACCGTTCGCCAGATTCGGAGTTTTCTGGGATTGGCCGGTTATTACCGAAGATTTATTCCGGACTTCTCTCGAATTGCGAAGCCTATTACTGAGTTGCTGAAGAAAGAAGTCAAGTTTGTGTGGAGTCAGAAGTGCGAAGACGCCTTCCATGCATTGAGGCAGTATCTGACCACAGCACCAGTTTTGGCGCAACCCGACAGCAGCAAGCCTTTTGATGTGTATTGCGATGCCTCTGGCACCGGGCTAGGTTGTGTCTTGATGCAAGACAACCGAGTCATTGCTTATGCCTCAAGAGCACTCAGGCCTCATGAGCAGAATTATCCCACTCATGACCTTGAGTTAGCAGCAGTGGTTCATGCATTGAAGATGTGGAGGCACTATCTGATGGGAACCCACTGCAACATCTTCACTGATCATAAGAGCCTTAAGTACATTTTTACTCAGGCTGATCTCAACATGAGGCAGAGAAGATGGCTAGAGCTGATCAAGGATTATGACCTGGAGGTACATTATCACCCAGGGAAAGCTAATGTGGTAGCAGATGCCTTGAGTCGGAAGTTGCAGTGCAACTGTATTCTGATGGATTCTCGTGTTAACACCTTGTGTGATGAGTTGAGCAAAATGCAAATTGAAGTGATTCCTTCTGGTTCTTTGTCTCACATTTCTGTTGAGCCAGCTTTGCAAGACCAGATTATCATGGCCCAGCTCAGTGACAAGGGAGTGCAGATTATCAAGAAGAATCTCCATCAGAAGGTTGAGAAGTATAATTGTTTCCGCCAGGATGAGAAGGGTGTGTTATGGTTCAAAAGCAGATTGGTAATTCCTAAGGACCAGGATCTCAAGAAGAAAATTTTGGATGAGGCTCATCTCTCCAAATTCTCTATGCATCCGGGAAGCACCAAGATGTACCATGATTTGAAGCTTTTGTACTGGTGGACCAGAATGAAGAGGGAGATAGCCCAGTATGTATCAGAGTGTGACACCTGTCAGAGGATAAAGGCAAGCCATTTGAAGTCCGCTGGAGCTTTGCGACCACTGTCCGTACCTTCGTGGAAGTGGGACGACATCAGCATGGATTTCATTGTGGGTCTACCCAACACCTCTCGTCGTCATGATTCGATTTGGGTTATTGTGGACCGATTGACGAAAGTGGTGCATTTTCTTCCTGTGCACACCACTGATAAGGCTCGGAAGTATGCAGAATTGTATATCGACCGGATCGTGTGTTTGCATGGATTACCTCGGACCATTGTTTCTGACCGAGGAGCCCAATTTGTTGCCAGATTTTGGGAACAATTGCAAGAGTCTTTGGGAACCAAGCTAATCAGGAGTTCAGCTTACCACCCACAGACTGATGGTCAGACGGAAAGGGTAAACCAGATTCTGGAAGATATGCTGAGAGCTTGTGCGATCGATTGTGGCAAGAACTGGGATAAGCACCTCTCCTTGGCAGAGTTTGCTTATAACAATAGTTATCAATCCAGCCTAAAGATGGCACCTTTTGAAGCTCTCTACGGAAGAAGGTGCAGGACACCACTCAATTGGTCTCAGCCTGGTGAAAGAGAAGTTTTTGGACCTGATTTGGTGACTGAAGCCGAAAGGAAGGTCAAGCTAATCAGGAAGAATCTAGAAGCTGCTCAGGCCAGACAGAAGAGCTACCATGATAGAAGAAGGAAACCTCTCCAGTTCGAGGTGGGAAGTTTTGTATACCTCAAGGTATCACCCACCAAGGGAGTGCAGAGGTTTGGGATCAAAGGCAAGCTAGCCCCTCGTTACATTGGACCTTATGAGATCATTGAAGCATGTGGACCCGTGGCATACAAGCTGAAGTTACCTTCAAGGATGTCTGCCATTCACAGCGTATTCCATGTATCTCAGCTGAAGAAGTGTGTTCGATTGCCGACTGAGATTCTAGCAGAGCCAGAATTGGAGATAGAGCCAGATCTCTCGTACCAAGAGTACCCCTCCAAGATTCTGGATTGCAAGGAAAGATCAACTCGGGCTAAATCGATCAAGATGTTTAAGGTCCAGTGGAGTAATCACTCAGAGGAGGAAGCTACTTGGGAAACCGAGGAATTCCTAAGATCCAACTTCTCCGATTGCCTACCTAAGGAAGCTGGTATGTAATCACCCCCAACCCCTCCTCCTGCCTTTCGAATCTAATTTCCAAAAATATGATCTTAATTCAGAATGAAGTAACTATAAAGTAAAACTTAAAAGGACTTCCTTCTGAAGTTGCAAAGAGAATGACATTCAAAGAGCAGTTTTGCCCTAATAATAACAATCCCCACCCTTTTCCTATCAGTCTCACCCTTCGCTTCACCCCGGGAGGACTCTGGCCCGAATCTCGGGACGAGATTCCTTTAAGGGGGGAAGGCTGTGACAACCCAGTGTCACCTAGGGTTTCTCTTAAAAAGCCAAACCAAGAACCATCATTTTATGTGAACCAAAGTAAGCATGAGCATCAAAACAATTTAAGTGAGAAAGAATTCACCAAGTATATACTTTAAGTGTCATGATCAAAACAATTGAGACTTTTGAAAGATAAGAATGTGCAACCCTAACTCAAAACCCTAAGTGAACCCCATGAACAAAATTCAAGGAAATATGAAAAAGAGAATGAAAAGTTTAAAATTTTGAGTTGAGCCAATTATATAAGTTAAAGTATATTTATTAAGCAACAAGAAAGGTTAAGAAGGCTTAGCCAAAATAACTCAATTAAATCCCCAAAATAGCCCTTGATCAATGAACCCTTAGAGAAATTCAGATTTCTGAGTTTCTGAATTTCAGACCTCTTCTCAAAGATCATCTGTGTTCTCTGCTTTTCCAAACTCAAAGCCAGAAGATCCAAATATCAAAGTCGTGCCAAATTACCTTGAACACATTCTGGGAAAATTTGAACTCAAACCAAATCCATTTGACACGGTTTTGGCGCAGCTCAACCTCGGGACCAGGCATTCTGACACTGGCACCTTGGTGACACTACAACTCCCTGTCCCTAGCCTAAAACCGCACGTCGTCCATACACAAAAGACAAAGCTTGGTCTGGTGAACAAATCCCTTGCAGTGATCTTGCCCAAATTCGCGAAGATTTGCTCCCAATCGGCGCTTGAACAGGGGCAGAGGCAACGTGAACACGTGTTCGACCGCGGCTGACACCCCTGGTTCACGCTCGTTCGCGCACCGCGCCTTCCCAGTGCACGCCCGCGCGCACTCGCCGGTCCACGACCGCCCGTGCACCGCGCCGTGCCTATAAAGCCTCCCCAGGCGCGCCCCACTTCGCCCCGCACTCACCCTCACCGAGCAGCCACCGTTCCTTAGCTCCGGCGAGCTTATTTCCGCCCGCCATTGCCGCCAGAACTTAGGCCGCCGTGGCCAGCTCACTCCAGCCACCCTCCAGCCCAGCCAGTGCTTCGGCTAGCTCCGCCAGTAGCCCGTGAAGCTCGCCAAGCCCTCGGACCCGACCGGACTTCACCGGAGGCCCGAGATCACCCTCACCGGACTTCGGTCTTCCGCCGCCGCGCGTGGACCGAGCTATCCAGTAAGTCTCCGCCCAATTCCTTTCGCTCATGTCTTCTCTGGCATCCTGTGGACCTCCCTGACCTATTTAATTGAACTACCTCGCCGTGACCAGGCCGGTCTCCTCGCCGCCGACGAGTATCCCCGCCTGCGCGCGTGGACCGACCAACTCCGGCCATCTCCGTCGACGTTCCGCACACCATTGTGATCCCCGCGACCTCCCCTTCATCCTCGACCACTTCACCGGAACAGTCTCGCCGCCGGTAAGCCCCTCCGCCCTTTTCTTCGCCGCGGCTACTGTTTGAGGTAGAAGAAGGACCTCGGGTTAGGTTTTGTAGAACCCGAGGGGTTTTCTGTAATGTCAGCGACTCATGACACAATTTTAGCGTCAAACAACTGATGGTAAAAATAGACGTTGTACGACAGACAGTCTGTCACAAAATATTACCATCACACTATCTGTCGGTAGTTATTGGATTGGAGTCAACAAATCTGTCGGCAATAATGTCGAGCTATTGTGGCAGTCCATCTGTCGGTAAAACTGATTATGTGTGGCGCAAAGTCTGTCGGGAAAAAGTAGCATCAGATCGTTTGTCGGTAAATGGATGTCATGATCCTATAGCGAAAAAATAATTAACGTAGCGTGAGTAGGAATCGAACTCGTGACCCTTTGCAAAAAGAGAAGACACATATCTAATAACTAGTGAGGATTGTTCACTCTATTCTCGGTATTATTCATTATAAAATTGTACACATTACTTATTGAAGGGCTACAACTCACATGCAATGTAACGACGTGAGCTGGCTGGCTGTGGATTGAAAAAATGTGAACTCGTTTAATTTGTCGCTGGATTGAAAAAATGTGCAATCCGATCAGATGAAAATGCTATATCAACAGTGATATATCATCTTTAATTTTAATTACACCCGGAGAGATTTGCATGAACTTGTTTAATTTGTCGCTAGCTTACCGTTGCAGCTAGTCCCTAGTGGATCAGGCTGGCTGGATTTTAATTACACCCAGAACGATTAGGCTGGCTGGATTGAAATTTCGGCCTAGTGGCCCACTTCACTTTGCCCAGTGGCCCAGCCCAGCTTCCTTTTTCCCAATTCCCACCACGTGAGTAGAAGCTGCACAACCAACAGCAAACAGCGCAACGCCCAGAGGCACACGCGCGATACGAACCAGCAGGCAACCAGCTGCCGAGGGAGAATCGGAGCCCTAGCTAGCGGAATAGGAGACGGCGGCGCGCTACCCTCCTCCATCTCCGGCGCCTCCTCCATCTCCGGTGCGGCGGCATCGTCCCGCTCGGCCCCTCCTCCATCTCCGGCGCGGCGGCGCCAGCAGCCGGCGTGCAGGTATGGTCTCCAGTCTTCGGTCTCCATAATCCAGATTCAGAGCTTGTCCCTGTTTTCTCTGGTGTGCTCTGTTGTACTATAGCTTGTAGGTATGTGCGTATGGCTGTTGGCCTGTTACTGCCCATGTCCATGTTTGTTGGTTTTCAGTTTTACTTAGATGCTGAAAGCCTTAAACCTTCTAGTGATTATTTGCTTCATGTTGTAGTATGGCTATTGGCCTATTGCTGCCCATGTCCCTGGGCATATCACCTTGATCTTATTCATCATTAGACGTATATCCATAGAAGTAGTAATATCAATTGATGTGGCAATGGGATTAACAGGTTCTGCATGGTCTTCCGTAATGAAGGAGCATCCCTGTATAAAATCATGTTCCTTCTCTCATGCCCATGAATTTAAAATAAATTTGTGCAATGGCACTTGCTTTGAGGCTGAAATCAAATTATATAACCCCAGTTTACACCATGACACACTTTTAGCGTAAAACAACTGACGGTAAAAATAGACGTTCTGCGACAGACAGTCTGTCACAAAATATTCCCATCACACTATCTGTCGGTAGTTATTGTATTGGAGTCAACAAATCTGTCGGCAATAATGTCGAGCTATTATGGCAGTGATGCAACTGTTAATATGTTGTTGATTTTTTAATTTATTGGTTATCATTTATTTGAGATGAGTTTTTAAAGCACAATGGATTTCTGAAGATTATTAATACTAAATAATGAAGATGAAACAAAATGAATGGACAAGTGTAAAAACAATGCTAAAACCAAACCTAGTAGAGGTATGTGTTGCAAACTTGTAGTTAGTAAATTTTGCTATAAAATAATTAGACGATCATTAGTTCAGCTTTTATCTTTGATACTTGTAATGATTCCCCTTTTTACACCTCTACTTTGAAACTAGGAAGGGTACATTTCATCTTATTATCTTTTAAGGTACAACATGGATAAAAGGTGGATGAATGAACCTAGGTATATTTCTAACAATGTTCTATAAACCATTATTTTGTAGTAATCACCTTTGACCAACATATCGTTTTTGTACCTAATATTTATAGGCACACGAAGGTCTACATAGATGGGGTAGCTGGATTTATTGAGTTTGCGTTTAGCAATTCTATAGGTGGAAATAGAATTCTATGTCCTTGTAGAAAATGTGTTAATTCTCTATGGAAAGATGAAAATGAAGTTCGTGCGCACTTGATATGTGATGGCTTTCAAGAGGGATACAAAAGGTGGACTTATCATGGAGAAACAGACTCTATGCCTATTAATAGTCATGACTATAGTGATATAGAGGCTGCAAACAATTCAGATGAAGATGACATAGCCAATTTGGTTCAAGACATGGCTGGTGGTCTAGATGATAAAGGGGATTTTGAAGTATCTGATGGTTCTGATGAAACTGATGTAGATTTAGAAGCCATCAATCAGTTAGTGATAGATAATACCCAAGAGCTATACCCAGGGTGTAAGAAGTTCTCAAAGTTGCATTTCTTAATAAGAATTCTTCACTTGAAATTGCTTGGAGGGTGGACAGATAAAAGTTTTGATATGCTACTAGATCTACTAATGGAGGCTTTCCCTGATGGCTTGGCATTGCCAAAAAATTTCAATGAAGCAAAGAAAGTAATTAAGTGTCTAGGACTCGGGTATATCAAAATTGATGCATGTGAAAATGATTGCATTTTGTTTAGGAAGGAGTATGCTAATTGTGATGCATGTCCCACATGTGAAAGGTCACGCTGGAAATCAAAAAGGAGAAGTTTAAATGGAAAACGTGTACACAAGGTTCCATGCAAAGTTCTTCGCTATTTTCCAATAAAAAGAAGGCTTCAGAGGTTATTTTATATCATCTAAGACAGCAAGTGACATGAGGTGGCATGATGAGGAGCGTATACAAGATGGATTACTAAGGCATCCTGCAGATTCACCTCTCTGGAAGGATTTTGACCAAAAGCACCCAGTGTTTGCTTCTGACAGTCGCAACATTAGACTTGCTTTAGCTACAGATGGTTTTAATCCGTTTAGGTCCATGAATGTTAGCTATAGCATTTGGCCTGTTATTCTCATCCCATATAACTTTGCACCATGGTTGTGTATGAAGCAAACAAATTTCATTATCTCATTGCTGATTCCGGGTCGTAGATCTCCTGGTAGTGATATAGATGTTTATTTTGAGCCACTAATTGATGATCTGCTAGATATGTTTGTTGAAGGGGTGAGAACATACGATTCTGCAAAGCATGAGTATTTTCAATTACGTGCTGCAATAATATGGACCATATCTGATTATCCAGGCCTAGGGTACATTGCAGCATGTACTACATCAGGTGAAGTAGCATGTATTGAATGCCACTCATATACATGTTCTCTACGATTGAAACAAGGTACAAAAAATTGTTATATGGGACACCGTAGATTCCTGGGCCCAAACCATCCATATAGATTTGATCTAGATTCGTTTGATGGTAAAGTTGAGGACAGGCCAGCGCCTAGACCACTTTCTGGAGAGGAAGTTTTATTGCAAACAGAGAATATGCACACAGTGCATGGGAAAGGTTGCCAACATAAAAAGAAAGCAAAAAAGAAGGAAGGGGAGCCTACTATCATATGGAAAAGGAGGTCTATTTTTTTTAGGCTTCCATATTGGAAGGATTTAATGTTACGACATAATTTAGATGTCATGCATATCGAGAAGAATGTGTGTGATAACATTGTCAACACCCTCCTAGGCATTCAACGAAAGTCCAAGGATAACTTGAAATATCGTTTGGATCTTCAGTCCCTAGGCATTCGAACTGAGCTTCATCCTATTCCAGTGGGTGACAAGTTATATTTACCACCAGCATCATATACAATGAGTGCGTCTGAGAAGACGTTATTTTGTGAGGTACTGAAAGGAGTAAAATTTCCAGATGGATATGCATCAGATATAAGAAACAATGTGGATGTGAAGGAGAAGAAGCTTGTTGGGCTAAAGAGCCATGATAACCATGTTTTGATACAATATTTACTCCCACTTGCTGTGAGAAGGATTTTACCAGAAATAGTTAGTGCTGCACTGATTCGTGTGAGCAATTTTTTCAAGCAAATCTATTCGACAGTTATTCGTATAAGCGATATGCATAAGCTAGAGTCAGAAATAGCTGAGACTCTAAGCATTCTTGAGGCTATATTCTTGCCATCCTTTTTTGATATTATGGTACACTTAATGGTTCATCTCCCTACTCAAGTCAGAATTGCTGGCCCTGTTCAATTTCGTAATATGTACCCAGTGGAGAGGTAAATTTTAATATATTTTAGCAATAAATTAAACTTAGTTTTACTCAAAGGAAGGTTTAACATATATGCCATTTCTCCTTTATAGGTTTTTAATGAGATGTAAGGGCCATGTTCGCACTAGGAGTCACCCAGAGGGGTCAATTGCAGAAAGTTATCTATTTGATGAGAGTCTCACATTCTGTTCTCGCTATTTACATGGTGAAACTAGATTTAACCGGAAAAAAAGAAATGATGATGGCTTGAATGTTGATTTAATCAATACCACCCCTTTCTTCCATAACATAGGTCGTGGATTGGTTGGTAAGCGTAGTGTCACATTAGACCACAAAACATGGCTTCAAGCACATAGATATGTCTTGTTCAACTATGACCATATAGAGCCTTACTTGAAGTAAGTTGAACATTATATTTTATAATCAATATCATCCATTTATTTCATGATTACTAAATTATAATGTTTGTTTAGTAAACATATAGAATACCTTTACTCTACTGGTCATCAAAATCAAAGAGCAATCAGTCGTTTACACTATGAGACTTTTCACGAGTGGTTTAAGTCACACGTAAGTATCTAGGAAAATGTTTATATAGAGTATAGTTCCACATTATTTTTTAGTGCAATAACAATCTTCAATATCATCAGGTGGAAACAACGAGTGAGGAAGTACCTGAGGAGATAACAATATTAGCTAAGGAGCCTAACATGGTTGCACATTCTTATGATAGTTATTCTATAAATGGGATAAATTTTCATACACATTCTTATGATGTGGGTAGGTCAGTGCAGTGTAGTGGTGTAGCCCTAGTTGCACATGCAACAAGTTTTGATGAGACAAACAATAATAACCCAGTATCAATGAGCAAAACTTATTATGGTGTTATAAAAGACATTCTTGAGCTGAACTACCATCACCAGGGAAAAATAGTATTGTTCAAATGTGATTGGATTGATAACCGAGTACGAGACAAATGGGTCAAAATAGACAAGTTTGGGGTGACAATGGTCAACTTCAAGCATTTATTCAATACCGGTGACAAGGAATTAGATGAGCCATTTATTTTTGCATCTCAGGCAACTCAAGTTTACTATGTGCAAGATCCTATTGATGCTGATTGGTTTGCTGTTTTAAAGTCAAAACAACGTGACATGTATGATATGGAAGAAAGGCTAGACAATAGTACAGAAATAGGTTCTTTCTTGCCAGATTTGGATGCACACACACAAGTTAATGTATCTATTGGTGGTAGTTGTGTTAGGACTGATATAGATGGAATAATGATTGCCGAAAACCAACCTAGCAAGTAAGATATGTTTATATCCGTTTACGCAAAAATGTTTCATTTTACGTTGTAATCTCTTTGTCTTGAATCTTGATTGTAATCTCTTTATGTTTTGATTCAGGAGGAAAGTTTGTAAGAGGAAGAGGAATGGGTAAAGAAACGGAGGTCAATGAATATGAACTACAAAGGGCTGCCAACATAAAAGAAAATTTGAAGAGGATGAGATCTCTTAATCTCCATGTACCTAGTACTATGGTTAATGAAGAAGCAAATGGATCACATCGAGCCAATAAGAAACATAAGGTTAATGTATTTCCCTATTTAATAAGTTCATGTTTTTTACATTTAATTTAATAGTACCACAATCTATCTCAATACATGCGGAACTAGAATTTTCTTTCTTGTAGAAGGAACTAGAATTATAGAAGGAACTAGAATTTTCTGCCATAGGCATATAAATTAACCTGTGCATTCTGTAGTCTCTACTTCTTGTACTGTTTTCAATATTTCAGTTTCAGACTTTCAGTTCTTGTACTGTTGTCTCTAGACCAGCACTAGTGAGCAGTGACGAAGAACAGTGACCAACACCAGTTAGCATTACTGCTTGTAATTTCATTCTCAGTCGTCCATGCCAGTTAAAACTTAAGGTTCAGACTTTCATTTTGGTTCAGACTTTCATTTCATGCCAATTCCAAACCACCTCAAATTGGCTTGATATGTACCAAGAATATAATGTGCCTTTGCAGTTTTCAGTCTTGCATACTAATAATACTGAAAAAGATTACATCGGCTATATGAAGCCGTCCACCTCCCCCGTTGCACGTCGCCCCCTTCATCGCCATATTTCTAGGATCAGCGACTAGGACTTGCTCCGGTCGTGATATACCGGATTCTTACTTAATTCTATTGCAGCTTCTATCTGTTGACTATGATGTTTGCCTATCTGCTTGCCTCCAGTCCGAACACTATTGGTCACCGTTCACTGTTTCTCTGTGCCCTTCGACATATGTGGTGTCCGCGCAGTAGTGAAGCTAGATGTGCTGGCTCTGGCTCCCTCCATATTAAGCTCCAATAAGGCCACGAGAACTCGGTTTCTGTTAACTCTCCGTTATCGTAGTCTCGGGTTCGGGCTGAACTTCGCTGTTCCTGTGCCCCATCGCTTCGTTTGGTGCTCACCATCCCTTTACGCTTGTGTTAACCCCCTAAGTCCCTGTGACTGGTGACCGCGCTATAGCAGAGAGTATCTATAAAAACATATTGTACCAATCAAAGCTATTCCTGTTTATTGTGTTGAAATATATTTCAAGCCAGCTAGTACCCTATCCTTTCATAAACAGTTTCTGGTGATGCATTGTCTGTAGACAGTGTAATCAAATAAAAAGCTAAATTATTGACCACTAATTAAGGTGTAGTGAAAAATATGCCTATCCACATGAACGGAGCTGCTAGTTAAATCCATTTTCTGGCATTTTCTAGTGATCCACATGAACAGAGCTGCTACAGTCCGACATATACAATTTCGCATGCTAGATCTATTGATTCTCTCATTATTACTCGGGCATGTACTCCTCATTATTAGTAATGTTTTCATTTCTTTGAGTGTAGACAAGGACATTAGCAGCTTCAACTATCATTGAAGATCACTTTGTTGCATGCTTCTCTGTAGTTTTGCCTCCATACTCACATGATCTGGTTGTTTCCTTTCAAAACCTCTGTAAAGATTTGTAGCAGTCCCGTTTCAAAAGAAAGTCACACTTGAGGGATAACTGAATGTAGTGAGTTCATTCCCTCATGTTTGCGTCTTTGAGTGCAAACTTGACCATACAACTGGTGAGCAAATTAGATGCTCGTATTCATGGCTATTGCATTGTTGGTCATAAAAAAAGTTGATTGTATCATTTACATTTTCCAATTTCTTATGATTGCTGTCGTTTCATTTTGGCATTTGGAAAGTAGTTATGAATTCAGGTTATATGCAACTGTTAATATGAGTTTGTTGGAGTTGATTTAATGTTAATATAATGTTTTAATGTTAATATAATGTATTCATGATGTTAGCCCCGCCTATTGCAGTGATGCAACTGTTAATATGAATTCATGATGCATCTGGGTAAGCTGGGGATAAGTGTTTGTGCTGGCAGGATGAGGGTGGGATAACTTGGGATAGTTTCACTGCCAAGGATTGGATTGAAGAGGTTCGGGCTGAACTTCGCTGTTCCTGTGCCCCATCGCTTCGTTTGGTGCTCACCATCCCTTTACGCTTGTGTTAACCCCCTAAGTCACCCCAGTTTCTTTGTCCAAGTTTGGTGCTCGAAGCCGTCCCTGTGACTGGTGACCGCGCTGGCTGTTCTGCCCCTCCTTACCGTCCATGTGGCATGTGTTCTATGATAATTTTACTATCCCTGTGTTTAGTGTGTTTTGCTCAGAGTACTCCAGATTTGCCCCGATAGGAAAATTTGGGTTTCTTTGTGTTTGTAACTTCTATTATTCACATTATAGCAGAGAGTATCTATAAAAACATATTGTACCAATCAAAGCTATTCCTGTTTATTGTGTTGAAATATATTTCAAGACAGCTAGTACCCTATCCACATGAACAGAGCTGCTAGTTAAATCCACATGAACAGAGCTGCTAGTTAAATCCACATGAACTATCTTCAAAACTGGACAAAAGGGATATTTGTGTTGAAGCATGAGCTGGAGGTACCTCGTTGATCAGTTTGGTCTTCACTCAATAAATCATGTCAGGAACATTCACAGACAGCAATGCGACCATCAACCTTGATTGGAGGTACCTCGTTGATCAGTTCCATTGGCCAGTTTGGTCTTCAGTTTGGTCTTCAAATTGGAGGTACCTCGTTGATCAGTTTGGTCTTCACTCAATAAATCATGTCAGGAACATTCAGCATTCAGGATAGTGCTTGATGTTAAGTCATCATAATACTAAATGAAAAACAAAATATGAGAGCCATGTTGAGAACCGGCTTGCTCTGCAACAACCACCAAGCTTTCCAAAGTGAAAAAACTTGTTTCACGTGATCAACGTGTGGCACTAAACTGTGCAGTTCAAACATTTGATGTTGAGCTCCCATTCATCAGCTGAAACCTATATACACATTGCATGAAGATGATAGTTTCCTTAAGAACCGTCTAAATAAAACCTAAATCTCATCCAAGCATAACTGAAGTCTGCATACCTATATAAAATAAATTACTTACTTCAGAAAACATTATTTATATTTTATATTACCCAAAGGTGCACCCTTCGAATTCAGCTAAATAAAACTTAAACCTAAACCAAGCATAACTGAATTCAGGGGTTCGCATACAGCTATATTACTGTCATGCTACAGCTATACAGGTATATTACAGCTATACTGTCATGCTACAGCTATATAGGTATATTACTGCTAGACAGGTATAGTGTATTGCTGTCATGCTACAGCTATATTATATTACAACTATATTACTGCTTGAAATTTCTGCTGCTTCACTGGCAATTGGTTGACTGCTTTAATTTCTGAACCTTAAGTTTTAATGTTTTCATTTCTTTGAGTGTAGACAAGGACATTAGCAGCTTCAACTGATGGACCTACTTTGCGATCAAGGACTGAAAGGGATATTGTTGATGAAGAATCTGAAAATAGTTACGAAGAATCTGAAAATCCCATCAATGATGAAGGTAAAAATCAAACAAACTTTAAATTTATTGTAGCAATTTTGAAAATAGTTATCAACAAAGGTTTTCATCTGTTTTATCTCCTGTAATAAGCAGAGCAACCTATTGGGCATCAAAATATAAGGAAAGGAAGGGGCCCAACCTTGAAGAAGAACATATATTCAAGTAGTGGTGGGCCTAAAATCTGCATTACCCTTAATGAATATGGACAACCAGTTGGTAGGAACAGCAAAGAGTTTGGTAATTTCATAGGAACTTTGGTGAGGAAAAATATCCCTGTTTCTTGTGAGGATTGGAGACTAGTTGATTCTAAAAAGAAGTTTGAGTTATGGACAAAAGTGAAGGTAATCTGATTTAGTGAGATAATTTGTCTTAGCCTATTGTCAGTAGATTTGGTAATCAACTACATTTTTGTTGAAACAGGAATACTATGAAGTGGATGAATCTGGTATAGATTATGTTATAACATCTGCAGCAAAAAAGTGGAGAGAGTTTAAGGCTGACCTAAAGAACAAATATTTTGATGAAACATTGAGTTTTGAAGAGCTTATTGCTAAAAGGGATGAAAGGGTGAAAGAATCTGATTGGGAGTGGTTGATAACTTATTGGATGTCTCCAGAAGCCGAGGTACATGCTGATTTGTTTTGAATTCTTTTTTGAGATATACACCTTCATTAAACTATTGTATGAATGATTTTGTATTATTGTTTTGATAGATTCATATGTATGTTGTAGGTTCGTACAAACAGAGGTAAAGATAACCGTTCAAAGCTGACTATGTCGCATGCAGCTGGCAGCAAGAGTTATGCTCGTGTGGGGCATGAACTGGTAAAAAAATTTATAATCACTAGTTTGTATAATCATTAGTTTAATTTATGAAAAATCTAGTCAATTACTGGACCAAATCATTTTTTCTTGTAGGCCGAGCAACAAGGACGCCCTGCGAGAAGAGATGAAATATATGTTAGAACACACACGCGTAAGAACAAAGAAGGGGATATTGTGCCTCTACCTGGAGCAGAAATATTCATTGTGAGTACACACATATTTTTGATTTATGTAATAATTAAAATATAAGTGAACAAAATATAATATATGTGTGGTCCTCTTAAGAATAAATTTGAAGAAGCTGTTGCTGAGAACCCAGAACTGAAGGACAGAAGTATTGAAGATGGTGATTTATATGCACATGTTTTTGGAGAGAAAGAACCAAGAGGTCGTATTCGTGGTTTAGGCTTAGGACCAACTCCACAAGATGTAGGCACCCCTGGAACTCAAATGAAAATATCAACAAAGCTTCAAATGGCATTGCAAGCTCGCAGTCAGTCTGAGCAAGAGGTTAGAGCCTTAAGACAGGATATGAATCAAATGAAAGAAAAAATGGATCAAATTTATCAAATGATGGTAGCAGCTCAAGGGGTGCAACATATAGAAAGCCCATCACAACATGGGTCTAATTCTCGACAGGTGATATAATATTGCATATGTTTAGTCAGTGTAGCATATATCGAGCAGTTCGGCGTCTATCATGTTAATTAATTAGGCTTGTTTCCTTTATCTCACTAACACTTTTTCCCTTTTTATTTTCTTTAGAACTCAAGGGTGCATCGTTCAGATGAGGTGGCACATGATTACAATGGTAATAACCATTCACAAAATATGGTTGAAGATGACTTGCAACTTACTAGGCGAGTTGCAAGCACTGTGGGTCGTCTAAGGAATCGTGAAGATGTTAATACTATTGAAGAGCAAAGTCGCAGGCGAGACATTGCAACAATGGTACCTCAAAGAAATCATGGATCATCTCAAAATTCAGATGATAATCCTGTAATTTTCTCATCTATCACTTCATATTTATGTTTCATTATTTGAACTTTGTAATCTTAGTTCGCATATTTTATTAGGTTGGTAAAGAAGTGATATTATATTCTATGATGAGATCAGAAGTTCCTGTTGCAATAGCAAATATTATCTCAACCGACCCAACCACTAAAGTGGGAGATGTTCCTCTTGGAAGGGAGTTCACACAGGTTTTTGTGACTCGCGTGCTAAAACGGGAAAGTACTCTGCCACGACCATACTTAGGTGTAGAGAGTATGGGGGATGCTCTTTTTATGCCCGTTGCATGGCCAACAAACAAGGTAATATACTACAACCTTGTACTTTATTTATGTAATTAATAGAACAAGCTTCTAATGTTCTATATTTTTAGATGGGTCGTAACAAAAAATCAATGTTGAACCAAGGTTCTACAGCAGCAGGTAAATATTTGCTTCTAATGGAACTAGCTATTATTTTTGAACTTTGTAATCTTACTTCGTATATTTTTGTTTTGTCTGTCCATGATTCAATTGGGCTTCTAATGGAACTAGCTATTATTTTTGAACTTTGTCAATCTTCAATTCTGATGATGCCTAGCTGCCTCCTTAGCTCTGCAAAACGGATCCTTCCCAGTGGTTTTGTTAGTATATGCCAGCTGTTCTTCAGAACTCACATGACTGATTTCCAGTCTCCCTCGCTAACACACTCCCTGATGTAGTGATATCTTGTATCAATCTGCTTACTCCTCTCATGATAAACTGGATTTTTACTCAGCTATTGAGCAGATCTGTTGTCATTTCGGAGGTTGAATTTCTTCACTTCAGTGCCCAACAGATCCCCTATAAGTCTGCTCAGCCACACTCCCTGACAGGCTGTCGTGGCTGCTGCTATATATTCTTCATCTGCTGCTTGAACACAGAGACATCTCTTGTATTAGGCCCACAAATTATGAGATCATCCACATATACACCTACTAGCAGCAGTGATCCACCAATCCCCTTTCTATACACTGCATGTTCTTCTGTGCTCCTTCTGAATCCCAGCTTGGTAAGTTCCATATCAAGCCTGGCATTCCAGGCTCTTGGGGCCTGTTTGAGGCCATACACAGGGGCTTTTTCACGCTGACCAGGCTCAACAGCTGGGAATCTGTTTTGGTATTTGAAGCCTGTTAACTATATAGCTTGACTAGTATTCCTGCTCAAGAAAATGCATTTGCACTTCAATAGCTGGGAATCTGTTTTGGTATTTCTCTGTTTTCAGCTAGCAGTTTTTGATATTTGAAACTTTGAATACATATAAACACTCCATAAATTTTCAGCCAGCATTTTCCTTATAGAAATTGAAGCATACATGGCATACATATCATATATTCCCTTCATGAAACCGAAGCTGTCATACAAAAATTTAAGCATTTTCCGTACAGAAATTTTCAGTCAACATTATCCCTTCATTTTCAGCCAACAATGTTCAGATTACTCAAAGTTCAAATTAGTAACGGAGGATTGTGACCTTCGTTAGCTCATAACCTGTATAGATATTACTCAAATTTCAGATTACTCAAAGCACTAACAGCCAACGTGTAGACCTCTGAACGTATAGTTTTTTTCATGTGGCCAATCATCTAGACATCTGAACGTGTAGACCTCTGTATGTGATATTTGGTCATACTGAATCCCCATGTTTGAACATGTAAGTTTCTGCACATTCAGCATTCAGCATTCGAAATTGAAAAGTAAGAAAAAAATAGAAGAAAAGCGAGAAGAAAACCGGAAATAGGAGGATACAGGAACAAGCTGAACCTGGGCTGAAAATTCATGCGGCCACAACAGGAATATGTTCACATGAATTCAGATTTACAGTTTATAAAAGTTCAGATTTACCTACTGTGTCACTTTATATGTTATCTTATTTTTTTTCTTAGCTCTGAAAACTTTGTTCACATCTGGTGCAGGAAAAGGTGCTGGAAACACAAATGATCGGAGTTGATTCTTGAAGTGCGTGAGAAAATATTATTCGCATGCATGGTACGGTGGCCGTTGGTAACACCCAACTGTTGGAGAGATTTTAGTTTATTAGATAAATCTAGAGACTTTTGTATGTAATAGAACTGAAAGGTCACTTCGGAATTTAGAAAACATGTATACTACTTATATTTATAAGTTCATCAGGCAAATTGTGTTCCAAACAAATGTATGCGGGGACTCTAAAGTCATGGATCTATCTCTTTTAGTAATCAAATTTCTTATATTCTGAGCTACATATTATTCAAGTTGCCTCGAAGTGTGTATTGTAACCAGTTTATTAATTGTTTCATTTAGAATATATATATTTGTATGCATGCATATATTTTTTTTACCGGACACAAAGAACAACGACAAACAATCTGTCGCCATATAGACTTTTAGCGACAGACTTGTTGTCGATACAGTAATTACGGCGTCCAGAATGTGTCTGTCGGCAAAGACCTGTCTGTCGGCAATAACAAACACATTACCGACAGATAGGTAGTCGGTATTCATATGTCTGTCGGTAAACATTATTGCCGACACGACTTTTAGCGACACACATTATCTGTCGGGAAAACTCATTGCCAACAGACTGTGTGACGCTATTTAGGTGTATTACCATCAGATAGTCTGCCGGCAATAATGTGTCACGGTGTAGTGTAGTGGGCTAGGCCTTGCCCATTTCCTCATTACCGACGACATCGATTATCCGCTGCACTTTAATTTGTGAACTTTATTTGCTACTCCAAAAACTCCGATTTATGTAATAACTCAGTACTTAATTTGAGATTTCCTGTTTTATTGTATTTCTTCTGTGACTCACCTTCGAGTGAGATTGTGGAATTTGATCCTGGTTAAGTGGCTCTATCAGACTAGATCTGAGGGACTGACGGGTTATTCCGATTTAAGTGTGTTACGGCCCCTGAGGCGTGACTTAGGCACTTAAGCTGGAATAATTCGGGTGGTTCTGCCACAGCTGGTATCGGAGCAAATTCCACCACAGAGAAGGACAATAAACCATGAATACCAATTTTCAAAACCTAAAACTTGCCTAGAAACTGTTACGGATCGTCAGGACTAGACCGCTAGACCTAGGACGAAAGGCCTTAGGCATAGAGGGAGAAATAGGTGGCTAATTAATTAGGCCCTGTGGGCCAATACTTATATTTTAGGATGCCCTAAAAAGGCACCCTATTTTCCTTTTGAGAGGCAACGTTTCTTTCAGCATGCATGCATTATAAAACACAAAGAGGAATTAAAATTTGAGCTAACCCCCTTTTCTTCAAAATCATCCGGGCTCTCTTTTTCTTTTTCCTTCCACCATAATCTTTATCTTGATTCCCTTCCGCAGATGAATTCACCCACCCCCGCCAGTGGAGGAGACTCTCGTTTCAGTTCTGACTTCCTTTCTCGCGATGGCTTTCCTTCCATCTTGTGGGAAGTGCTTAACTCCGCCGGTTACCCTACGCCCCCTTTGTACACGGTGCAGTTGTATGAGGAGCATCGGGTACCTCGTTGTCGGGTCTGGCTAACTTTGGAGGCTCATCCCCTTCAGCCGGGTTGGCGTTCTCTTGACTCTGAGACGATTGGACTCAGGACGGACGACACCGTTGAGGCAGCAGCCATGAAGACTCTGACGACTTTCTGTGGCTACCATCCCCTGGAGATGGTGATGCACCCCTTGGGACTCTTCCCTGCTGAGAAGAAGGATGATCCCATGTGGTGTAACCGCGTGAGCCATGTGAAGGATGTGTGGGCAATGTATCCTGACTTGGTTGGGAGGGTCACTGTTCAGTGCATGAGTGCGCTGTACCGCCTCCAGGCCCTTCAGAGCGATGCTATGACACTTCTTGCTAACACCGCTCAGACTGCCAAGCTCACTCTCGACAATCGGGAAGATTTTGTGGTCGACCTATCCACAGAGTTGGTGGAGAAGGATCTGCAAGTGGGAAAGGCTGAGCCAGCGTATTACCACCCTGGAGCAGCAAGTGGAGATCCGAGACAACACTATTGATGTCTTGGAGAACCAGCTTCACGACGTGCAGAGGGAACTCGAGGAAGCCAATGACCACTTGGACATGCACCACCTGGAGATGGAGGCCAATGAAGCAGGAAGCGAGGGAGAAGAGGCTCCCGAGGAGCTAGGACCAGCCCCTGGTGCCAATGGGACTACCTCCGCGATGCCTCCTTCACCCGTATCCAGTGTCGCTTCCACCGCTCAGGGTTAAGCAGTCGCTTTGACATTTTTAGGCGGATAGAAACCTATGCGAGCTTAGTAGTATCACATTTTGGACTAGGCTTGTGGGTACCTTCCCCTGATTAATGTAACCCTGTAAACTTTTGATATCTGTGGGATCCTTGTCACCATGTTATCTTCATTTTCGAACCTAATATTATGATTATGGCCTTTTCCTTCCATATGAGATGATATCTTGTCGTTCGGGAATGTGAGTTGGGATAACAATGGCGACAATCTCTGTTTTCAGATGGCAGCTAGGCAGCGTCGCGGGCAAAATGAGCAAGCTCCCCCGCCACCTCCTCCAGCTCCCACAGTGCAGGAGCTGATGGCCCAGCAGAATGAGATTCTGCGACAGCTCTTGCAGCGCCAGTCCCACCCTCAGCATCATGGTGGAGGCCAGCATCAGCGACCTCCAGCTATGGCAACATACCAGGAGTTTCTGAGCACGCAGCCGCCCTTGTTCACCAAGGCAGAGGATCCGTTGGACGCCGACGTGTGGCTTCGCGTCGTCGAGTCCAAGTTTCCCCTCCTCACGGGAGACTGCCCTGATGAGGCCAAGGCTCGCTTCGCCGCACAGCAGCTTCGCGGCCCAGCTCGGACTTGGTGGGATCACTTCCGTGCTATGCTCCCCGCTGATCGTGAGGTATCTTGGGAGGAATTCAAGACTGCCTTCAGAGGACACCACATTCCAGCTGGCATTCTTGATCGGAAGTTGAATGAATTCCTGGCCCTCAATCAAGGAACCCGCACGGTACTGCAGTATGCGCAAGCCTTCAACGACTTATGCCAGTATGCAGGGTATCATGCTGATTCTGATGAAAAGAAGAGGGATCGCTTCCGTAGGGGTCTCAATACCAAGCTGCGGGAACGACTCAACACTGTCCGGGCCGATAGCTTCAATGAGCTGGTCAACATGGCCATCTCTCAGGAGGATTGCATTGTTGCTCACCGGGCAGAGAAGAAGAGGAAGGCACCAATGGCAGCGCCATCCACTCAGGCTCAGAGGTTTCGGATTGTTTCTCACAATCAGAGCAGGGGTTTTCATCAGCAGGCAGGCAGATGGGTAATCAGGCCACCTCAGCAGCAGCCGGCACCCAACCGCTATCCAGCTCCCGCCCCAAGGAACAATCAGCCTCCGCAGCAGCAGCAGTTCCGCCAGGGCAATGGGAACAAGTGTTTCACTTGTGGCAATGTGGGCCACTATGCCAAGAATTGTCCCAGGAACCAGCAGAGGCAGATGCCAGCACCGAATCAAGACAAGGGGAGAAAGCAAAAGGTGCAAGTCAGGCAAGGGAAGCTCAACTTCACTGCTCTAGAAGAAGTGCCAGAAGGAGCTCCTATCATGACCGGTACCTTTTCAGTTTATAATCAACCTGCTTTAATTCTGTTTGATTCTGGTGCATCTCATAGTTTCATTAGCCAAAAGTTCATTGCTAATTGCAAACTGCCATTCTCTCACTCAAAAGGGTCATTCATGATAGTCACACCTGGGGGTAAAATTGCAACTAATCAATTAAACCAAAGTGTGCCTATTCAACTGGGAAGCCACATTATCAAAACCACTCTTCTTGTGTTGGGATTGGAAAATGTGGACATTATTCTAGGAGCAAATTGGATGACCTTGCACCAAGTTGTGCTTGATGTAGCCAGTCGTACCGTGGAAGTTAATTCTCCTTTCTGCGGGAATTTCTCTTTGATTCTGCCTAGTCAGGGTTCTTCTCAGTCATGTGCTTTCTCTATGACGGAGTTACCCCTGAAGAAGATCCCAGTGGTCTGTGAGTATGCAGATGTCTTTCCTGATGAATTGCCAGGAATGCCACCGGACCGGGATATTGAATTCGCCATCGAGTTGCAACCGGGAACGGCCCCAATTTCCAAGAGGCCCTACCGAATGCCACCCGCTGAGTTGGCAGAGTTGAAGAAGCAGTTGCAAGAGTTGCTGGATAAGGGATTCATTCGCCCAAGCACTTCGCCTTGGGGCTGTCCAGCACTATTTGTGAAGAAGAAGGATGAAAGCTTGAGGCTGTGTATAGATTACCGCCCTCTTAATGCGGTAACTATCAAGAACAAGTATCCTTTGCCTCGTATTGATGTTCTCTTTGACCAGTTGGTCGGGGCTAAGGTGTTTTCCAAAATAGACCTTCGCTCTGGCTACCATCAGATCAAAATACGAGCAAGTGATATTCCGAAAACGGCATTCTCAACCAGATATGGGCTATATGAATTCTTGGTGATGTCATTCGGGCTGACAAATGCACCAGCATACTTCATGTATCTGATGAATTCTGTTTTCATGCCGGAATTGGACAAGTTCATGGTGGTTTTCATCGATGATATTCTGGTGTACTCAAAGAACGAAGAAGAACATGCTGGGCATTTGCATGTAGTGCTTCAACGTCTGCGAGAGCACCACCTTTATGCCAAGTTATCCAAGTGTGATTTTTGGCTAAAGGAAATCAAATTCTTGGGTCACACTATCTCTCAGGATGGAATAGCTGTTGATCCTGATAAAGTGCAAGAGGTGATGAACTGGAGGCCACCAACGACCGTTCGCCAGATTCGGAGTTTTCTGGGATTGGCCGGTTATTACCGAAGATTTATTCCGGACTTCTCTCGAATTGCGAAGCCTATTACTGAGTTGCTGAAGAAAGAAGTAAAGTTTGTGTGGAGTCAGAAGTGCGAAGACGCCTTCCATGCATTGAGGCAGTATCTGACCACAGCACCAGTTTTGGCGCAACCCGACAGCAGCAAGCCTTTTGATGTGTATTGCGATGCCTCTGGCACCGGGCTAGGTTGTGTCTTGATGCAAGACAACCGAGTCATTGCTTATGCCTCAAGAGCACTCAGGCCTCATGAGCAGAATTATCCCACTCATGACCTTGAGTTAGCAGCAGTGGTTCATGCATTGAAGATGTGGAGGCACTATCTGATGGGAACCCACTGCAACATCTTCACTGATCATAAGATCCTTAAGTACATTTTTACTCAGGCTGATCTCAACATGAGGCAGAGAAGATGGCTAGAGCTGATCAAGGATTATGACCTGGAGGTACATTATCACCCAGGGAAAGCTAATGTGGTAGCAGATGCCTTGAGTCGGAAGTTGCAGTGCAACTGTATTCTGATGGATTCTCGTGTTAACACCTTGTGTGATGAGTTGAGCAAAATGCAAATTGAAGTGATTCCTTCTGGTTCTTTGTCTCACATTTCTGTTGAGCCAGCTTTGCAAGACCAGATTATCATGGCCCAGCTCAGTGACAAGGGAGTGCAGATTATCAAGAAGAATCTCCATCAGAAGGTTGAGAAGTATAATTGTTTCCGCCAGGATGAGAAGGGTGTGTTATGGTTCAAAAGCAGATTGGTAATTCCTAAGGACCAGGATCTCAAGAAGAAAATTTTGGATGAGGCTCATCTCTCCAAATTCTCTATGCATCCGGGAAGCACCAAGATGTACCATGATTTGAAGCTTTTGTACTGGTGGACCAGAATGAAGAGGGAGATAGCCCAGTATGTATCAGAGTGTGACACCTGTCAGAGGATAAAGGCAAGCCATTTGAAGTCCGCTGGAGCTTTGCGACCACTGTCCGTACCTTCGTGGAAGTGGGACGACATCAGCATGGATTTCATTGTGGGTCTACCCAACACCTCTCGTCGTCATGATTCGATTTGGGTTATTGTGGACCGATTGACGAAAGTGGCGCATTTTCTTCCTGTGCATACCACTGATAAGGCTCGGAAGTATGCAGAATTGTATATCGACCGGATCGTGTGTTTGCATGGATTACCTCGGACCATTGTTTCTGACCGAGGAGCCCAATTTGTTGCCAGATTTTGGGAACAATTGCAAGAGTCTTTGGGAACCAAGCTAATCAGGAGTTCAGCTTACCACCCACAGACTGATGGTCAGACGGAAAGGGTAAACCAGATTCTGGAAGATATGCTGAGAGCTTGTGCGATCGATTGTGGCAAGAACTGGGATAAGCACCTCTCCTTGGCAGAGTTTGCTTATAACAATAGTTATCAATCCAGCCTAAAGATGGCACCTTTTGAAGCTCTCTACGGAAGAAGGTGCAGGACACCACTCAATTGGTCTCAGCCTGGTGAAAGAGAAGTTTTTGGACCTGATTTGGTGACTGAAGCCGAAAGGAAGGTCAAGCTAATCAGGAAGAATCTAGAAGCTGCTCAGGCCAGACAGAAGAGCTACCATGATAGAAGAAGGAAACCTCTCCAGTTCGAGGTGGGAAGTTTTGTATACCTCAAGGTATCACCCACCAAGGGAGTGCAGAGGTTTGGGATCAAAGGCAAGCTAGCCCCTCGTTACATTGGACCTTATGAGATCATTGAAGCATGTGGACCCGTGGCATACAAGCTGAAGTTACCTTCAAGGATGTCTGCCATTCACAGCGTATTCCATGTATCTCAGCTGAAGAAGTGTGTTCGATTGCCGACTGAGATTCTAGCAGAGCCAGAATTGGAGATAGAGCCAGATCTCTCGTACCAAGAGTACCCCTCCAAGATTCTGGATTGCAAGGAAAGATCAACTCGGGCTAAATCGATCAAGATGTTTAAGGTCCAGTGGAGTAATCACTCAGAGGAGGAAGCTACTTGGGAAACCGAGGAATTCCTAAGATCCAACTTCTCCGATTGCCTACCTAAGGAAGCTGGTATGTAATCACCCCCAACCCCTCCTCCTGCCTTTCGAATCTAATTTCCAAAAATATGATCTTAATTCAGAATGAAGTAACTATAAAGTAAAACTTAAAAGGACTTCCTTCTGAAGTTGCAAAGAGAATGACATTCAAAGAGCAGTTTTGCCCTAATAATAACAATCCCCACCCTTTTCCTATCAGTCTCACCCTTCGCTTCACCCCGGGAGGACTCTGGCCCGAATCTCGGGACGAGATTCCTTTAAGGGGGGAAGGCTGTGACACCCCAGTGTCACCTAGGGTTTCTCTTAAAAAGCCAAACCAAGAACCATCATTTTATGTGAACCAAAGTAAGCATGAGCATCAAAACAATTTAAGTGAGAAAGAATTCACCAAGTATATACTTTAAGTGTCATGATCAAAACAATTGAGACTTTTGAAAGATAAGAATGTGCAACCCTAACTCAAAACCCTAAGTGAACCCCATGAACAAAATTCAAGGAAATATGAAAAAGAGAATGAAAAGTTTAAAATTTTGAGTTGAGCCAATTATATAAGTTAAAGTATATTTATTAAGAAACAAGAAAGGTTAAGAAGGCTTAGCCAAAATAACTCAATTAAATCCCCAAAATAGCCCTTGATCAATGAACCCTTAGAGAAATTCAGATTTCTGAGTTTCTGAATTTCAGACCTCTTCTCAAAGATCATCTGTGTTCTCTGCATTTCCAAACTCAAAGCCAGAAGATCCAAATATCAAAGTCGTGCCAAATTACCTTGAACACATTCTGGGAAAATTTGAACTCAAACCAAATCCATTTGACACGGTTTTGGCGCAGCTCAACCTCGGGACCAGGCATTCTGACACTGGCACCTTGGTGACACTACAACTCCCTGTCCCTAGCCTAAAACCGCACGTCGTCCATACACAAAAGACAAAGCTTGGTCTGGTGAACAAATCCCTTGCAGTGATCTTGCCCAAATTCGCGAAGATTTGCTCCCAATCGGCGCTTGAACAGGGGCAGAGGCAACGGGAACACGTGTTCGACCGCGGCTGACACCCCTGGTTCACGCCCGTTCGCGCACCGCGCCTTCCCAGTGCACGCCCGCGCGCACTCGCCGGTCCACGACCGCCCGTGCACCGCGCCGTGCCTATAAAGCCTCCCCAGGCGCGCCCCACTTCGCCCCGCACTCACCCTCACCGAGCAGCCACCGTTCCTTAGCTCCGGCGAGCTTATTTCCGCCCGCCATTGCCGCCAGAACTTAGGCCGCCGTGGCCAGCTCACTCCAGCCACCCTCCAGCCCAGCCAGTGCTTCGGCTAGCTCCGCCAGTAGCCCGTGAAGCTCGCCAAGCCCTCGGACCCGACCGGACTTCACCGGAGGCCCGAGATCACCCTCACCGGACTTCGGTCTTCCGCCGCCGCGCGTGGACCGAGCTATCCAGTAAGTCTCCGCCCAATTCCTTTCGCTCATGTCTTCTCTGGCATCCTGTGGACCTCCCTGACCTATTTAATTGAACTACCTCGCCGTGACCAGGCCGGTCTCCTCGCCGCCGACGAGTATCCCCGCCTGCGCGCGTGGACCGACCAACTCCGGCCATCTCTGTCGACGTTCCGCACACCATTGTGATCCCCGCGACCTCCCCTTCATCCTCGACCACTTCACCGGAACAGTCTCGCCGCCGGTAAGCCCCTCCGCCCTTTTCTTCGCCGCGGCTACTGTTTGAGGTAGAAGAAGGACCTCGGGTTAGGTTTTGTAGAACCCGAGGGGTTTTCTGTAATGTCAGCGACTCATGTGAATAGTAACCTAAGGACTGATTCGCGAAGGAAAACTTAGAAAAACCGCCAGGGACCCCAGTGCAAAGTGGTTTTCCTTTTAATCAATTATGTTATTCTTTTAAATAACCAGAGAACTTAGAAAATCCATAACTTGATGAAATCTTAATGAAAAGCTGTCAAACCAATTTTGCTAGCTCTGGAATATTATGATCTATCATTTAAAATTATTGAACCATATGCTTTCTGTTCTAAATTTTAGAGTTTAAAATTAAAAACAGAAACCCCCTAAACCTTGTTTAATTAAGGAAAATTTGTTTTTCTTTTGTGCTAAGCTTAAGAAAATTTGTAGATGCTTATACCTTAATTAGACACTATTTAAAAATAGTAGGAGCCCCAGCATTAGAGATTATGATGTAGTTATTCATTTAAAGCCATTTTGTCCACAACTTAGAGAAAATCAGAAAAGCATTAGAAAATGTTGAACAGTGATTAGTAATATTTTTCCTAGTTTACTTATGCAACCAAGAACCTAGGAAAAATGCAGAGACCATTAATTAGGACCAGTTTCTAATTAAGATGCTTTAATTAGCCTTATGAAGACTGAAAATCAATTATTAAAATTGCAAAACCATAACCAAAGTGGTTAACAAAAATCCAGTGAACTTATAACCACCAGAGCCCCACTACAAAAATACAGAACACCCCAGCCTAACTTTTTAAGTAGGGAAAATAAATACAGAATGATAATAAGGCATTTTTCCAATAAATCATAAGCAACCCCTTTTAATGTGATAATGGGCAACCAAAAATTAGCTAAGTCTATAATGAGATAAACCACCAGAGAAAAATGCAAACCCATGAAAAAGAAGTGAACGCATACCTTTTGCTAGTAATTTGTGAGAAAGGCCATTTAGCTCAAATAATGCATACCACCCCTTCCCTTAAGCAAAAAGAAGCCAAACTCCAGAATGATTGCTCTTGCACAAAATACTAGCTAAGAAAAATAAGAACTCTGTTGTTTGATGTTTTTCAAGTATAGTGGTAGTAGAAAGCACCCCTTTGGCTAGAAACCTTAAGAAAACCATAGGAAAAGAATTAAAAGGTATTAATGACTAGAAATTTGTATCAAGTCATGTTATGACACCTAAAAGCCAGCAAAAATAAGTTTTAAAGAATTACCCACTGTTAAATAATAGTTGTAGTTCAAAGTACCCCTTCTGCCCTAAAATTTGGTAATTTTGTCCAGAGAAAACCATTCACTTTCTGAACCCCAAATTTTGAGACAGAGAATCATACACCAGTAGCAAGCCACTGTAATTTTTGCAGAATTTTTGGAATTTTATAAAAGCAACTTGTAGTTCAAACCTACTCCAAAACATTAAAAAGAATAAAAGAAAAGAGAAGAAGGAATAAACCTCATCCCATTAAAACTAACCCAATTTACCGAGTGTACCACCCAAGGGTTTTACATAAGTAAAGTTAACTTGTTTAAACTCAAAAGACCATACACCTTGAAAGTGGTAATTTCTAAAAGCACATATCATATCATGCATATATCTTACGCATTGCATTCATTAGATTGTAATCTTGCCGACGGAGAGTACGTGCTCATCCCCGAGCAAGGACCTGTCCAAGAGGAGGACCAGGAGCAGGCTTCAGAGGCTGCTATTGAGGATCTCCCCGCAGCCCCAGCAATTGAAGGCAAGCCCCGGTTTTATGCATAACCATGTTAATATATGCTACTTTACTACACTTAATGCTTGTAGGACTGTAATGTGCACTTAAGTGTAGGAGTTGCTTGAAACCTCTAGTTGCATGAACTTAGGATTCCTTTTTGAGATGAATACTAGTATGCTAGGTCGAGTAGCTGCTTGCTAATCAGGATCTCGGTAGAAGTCGAGTGATTTTTCTAGCACTCGCGCGAGGTCAGGAATTGATTGTATTCATCTTGATAATGGGATATATATATATATATGTTGGTCTATGGACTTGGATCCAGGGAGGATGCCTTGTCCATGAGACGGGAAAAATGAATTAAGGATTAATGTGTGGATACCTGAGTCAAGCTTTTGAACGTACTAAGCACATGCCGGGAAAAATGGTAACCGGTAAACCTAGTACCTGAGTGAAGCCGGGCGCGGACTTTATCCCTCATGCGACCTGAGACAGGGTCTCCCATGCTAGCTATGGTGGGTACAAGTGCGGTCACTGCACGGCGGCAGCCGGGGTCAGTGGAGCATTGTATGCCAAGGCGGTGAGGCCTGGACGCGAACGGGGAATCGATGGGGACGGTTGTCATGTGTGGGGTCGGAGTACCCTGACATGCCGTGTGTTTAGGTTTACCTTGCAAGGTTAAAACTCGATTCGAATCGTCTGCTTCTCGCAGCTAATGAGACTGCTTGATTCCTTGTACTGCATCGAGTAAGAAGTGAAATGTGGATTACATGAGGTAACTTGTTGATTGAGCTAATTGCTTGTTACCATGTATGCTTAGAAGGAGCAAATCTAGCTAAGTTAATGATAGTAGAATCTGAAAAGCTAAAAGTTGATTTTAGAAACAGCTAGTGCTTTTGGCAAACCAAACCCCTCAGCCAAACAGCTGCATAGTCTAGAGGTAGAGGAGTAGACTCCTCACACCGGTTAAGTCTAGCTGAGTATTAGTATACTCAGCCTTGCTTGTGGCACCATTTTTGCAGGTACCATGCAGGATGTAGTTGATGGTGTGACTTGGCCTACCACCCTGCCACCGGGTTGGACGGTCGAGTGGGATGTTGCTCCGGCAGGAGAGGAGCATGAGGAATAGTGGGCTAGGCCTTGCCCATTTCCTCATTACCGACGACATCGATTATCCGCTGCACTTTAATTTGTGAACTTTATTTGCTACTCCAAAAACTCCGATTTATGTAATAACTCAGTACTTAATTTGAGATTTCCTGTTTTATTGTATTTCTTCTGTGACTCACCTTCGAGTGAGATTGTGGAATTTGATCCTGGTTAAGTGGCTCTATCAGACTAGATCTGAGGGACTGACGGGTTATTCCGATTTAAGTGTGTTACGGCCCCTGAGGCGTGACATAGGCACTTAAGCTGGAATAATTCGGGTGGTTCTGCCACAAATCTGATACGGTCCAATATAACGAGGTGCTAGCTTGCCTTTGACTCCAAACCTTTTGGTTCCTCTGATTGGTGACACCTTAAAATAGACGTAGTCTCCCACTTCAAAACTGAGTTCCCTTCTTCTGGTGTTAGCATAGCTTCACTGTCTGGACTGCGCTGCCTTCAAATTCTCTCGTACCATTCTGATGTTCTCTTTGGCTTCAAGCAAAATATCTGGACCGAACACCTGTCTTTCACCAGGTTGGTCCCAATGCAATGGGGTTCTGCAATTCCTCCCATAAAGCGCTTCGAATGGTGACATCTTCAAACTGGCTTGATAGCTGTTGTTGTAAGAGAATTCTGCATATAGTAGTCTCTTGTCCCAACCTATCTTGTCTTGCAAAGCACAAACTCTCAACATATCCTCCAGAATCTGATTGGTTCTCTCTGTTTGACCATCTGTCTGCAGGTGATAAGCTGAGCTGAACTTCAAATGTATGCCCAAAGCTTCATGCAACTGCTGCCAAAAATGAGAGGTGAAATGAGTGCCTCTATCGGATACTATCTTCTTCGAAACGCCATGCAAGCACACAATCCGAGCCATGTATAGTTCGACCAACATTGCACTATTGTAGGTGGTCTTGACTGGTATGAAATGGGCCGCCTTTGTCAAACGGTCCACTACTACCCAGATGGAGTCATAACCAGTACGAGTGCGAGACAACCCGACTATGAAATCCATTCCGATCTCATCCCACTTCCACTGAGGAATCTGCAACAGTTTCAACAAACCTGCAGGTCTCTGATGTTCTGCTTTAATCCTCTGAACACTGTCACATACAACCACATACTCTTCTATCTCCCTTTTCATACCATGCCACCAGAATCTTTTCTTCAGGTCTTGGTACATCTTCTCACTACAGGGTGTATAGAGTATGCTGTCTCATGAGCTTCCTTGAGAATTAGTTCCCGAATCGATCTGATGTCGGGAACACACAATCTATCCTTGAACCATACCACTCCTTCAGCATCTTCACGGAAATTCTTGCCTTTTCCATCTATGATCAGCTGCCGGATCTCGTTGATTTTCTCATCATCCTTCTGACCTTTCCTGATGTCTTGCTCTAGTGTGGGTTCCAACTCGTTTGTCACTCCTTGAGTGTTGTTCAGAAATCCAAGGCTCAATCTGTCGAACTCCTTCGCTAGCTCATATGGCATCGGGTAAGCGGCCAACATATTAACTTGACTTTTTCTACTTAGGGCATCTGCAACCACATTTGCTTTGCCTGGGTGATAATGAATCTCTAGCTCATAATCTTTGATCAACTCTAGCCATCTTCGCTGCCTCATGTTTAGCTCTGACTGAGTGAATATATATTTGAGACTCTTGTGGTCCGTGTAGATATCACACTTCTGCCCATAAAGATAATGCCTCCAGGTCTTCAATGCATGAACCACGGCTGCTAATTCCAGATCATGAGTAGGGTAATTCTTCTCATGAACCTTCAACTGTCGGGGCGAGTATGCCACTACTCTCCCTTCCTGCATTAACACGCATCCTAGTCCGGTATACGAAACATCGCAATACACTAAGAACGGCTTGTGAACATCTGGCAGAATCAGTACTGGTGCCGTTGTCAACTTCTCTTTCAATGTCACAAAGGACTTCTGGCATGCTGGGGTCCACTTGAATTCAACCTTCTTTTCCAACAAGGCTGTCATTGGCCTGACAATCTTGGAGAAACCTTCAATGAAACGCCGATAATAACCGGCCATTCCGATGAAACTCTTGATTCCTCGGACATCTTTTGGTGTTTTCCAGTCCAAGATAGATGTTACCTTCTTTGAATCTATAGCCAATCCCTCTCGGTTTATAATGTGACCCAAGAATAGGACTTCACTGATCTAGAACTCACACTTGCTAAGCTTGGCATACAACTGACAATCTCGTAGCCTCTGAAGTACTTTCCTCAAGTGCTCCTCGTGCTCTTACTCGTTCTAGGAATATATAAGGATATCATCAATGAACACCACAACGAACTTATCGAGGTAGTCCATGAATACACTGTTCATCAAATACATGAAGTAAGCTGGCGCATTCGTCAAACTGAATGACATGACCGTTAACTCATACAGTCCATACTTGGTGATAAATGCTGTCTTCGGTATATCCGAAGGTCGGATTCTGAGCTGATGATAGCCTGACCTAAGATCTATCTTCGAGAACACACTAAGACATTGAACTAAGCATTATTACAGACTCTGACTCTATCAATCTAGGGATCCAAATCTATCCGGGTCCTGCAGTCTGGGGTACCATAGTCGAAGCGACCACGGGGCGGTGAACGGTAAGGGTGCTGAATCCCGACAGAGGCGGGAGAACCACCATCCAGATAGTGACGTGCTGCGCACTCAGCACGCAATTCCTCAACCTCCGCCCGAACCTTACCTAGCTCGTCAAGGGCGTGGTCCAACTCTGTGTTGAGCACGGCGACCAGATTGACCATGCTGCTCAGCCTGGGATTGCCCTCACCCACTGGCGAGGCAATCACACTTCCAGCACTGCCGGTCGAACGGCGAGGGTAGTACTTCAGGTCAAGGCCGTCAGCTACCCCACTGAACAACGAGCAATATTGAGAAAGTGCTCGTCGTGCTGCATCTTGCATGGCTGCCTCGGCAGTATCCCTCTCCGTAATAGAATAGTGCTCTGAGAAGGCCTCTGCACCTCGGAGATCATTGTCCGAACGACACACCAAGCAAGTAGCCTCCCACTGGTCTGGGTATAGCCTGCGACGATGCTGGTAGACTACACAACGGTACTCGATAGACCACGTGTGTCGGTCAAAGGCCCGACGCAACAGGGTATCGAGAGCGTCGTGGAAGTGACACCCGCGAGCAGCGTCACGAGTGATGGGTCTAGCGATCCATCCCTCCGGCTCCGGCTCCTCCGAGCGCTCCGTGCTGTGGCTCGAACTGCCACCGTCATCGTCATCGTCTCTGTTTCCGTCTCCATCGGGGTCTCCTCCAGCAGCCGGGATGTCCTATGGTGGTGCAGGGGGCATCTCTGGCTGAGGTGCAGGGGAAGGTGGCCTCTCAGACTCCACCTCCTACTGAGGCAAGGGGGAAGAGTCCTGATGCTCCTGGTCCTAGTCCTGCTCCTGGTGTCGGCGCTCTTGCTCCTCGTGCAGGCAACGATGCAGTCTCTCCAGTTGGCTGGACTGTCCTGACACTGTGCGGCGCAGTGGATGCTCCGCCAGACGAGAAGGCAAAAAGGGGATCACAGACTTACATGCAGTGCACCTAAGACGAGCCATCTACAAAAGACATCATAAGCACAAGAGTAAGAGTAGAACTATGAGACCAGAAAGTAAACAGAAAGAAAAGTGAGACAAAACTTTTGAGATAAGTGAATAACATAGAGTTGGTCAAGATGACCAACTTTTGAAAAGACATTAAGGTCAAGGTAAGAATAGGGGTCTATAGTCCTTAGGTCGACCATTCTAGTCTAGGTTAGCGGTCCTACAGTCAGCAAGGCTTTGATACCACTTATGTCACACCCGGTTTTGGAAGGTAAATCGAAGGCGAACCATGTACGTGCCAGGAGCAGAAACTAACGTACATATATAGTGATTACATAATTGGACATCATCACACGATGCTCGAAATAAATAGCAGAAAAGTACTTTATTACATCAAGATGTCTAAGACATCCACAGAGTCTAATACATAACCATTGTTCAACATAAATATCAAAGTGCAGAATTACGAAACGTAGATGCTAAGCCTACATAGGCAGCTGACTGGGGGTTTGCCACTAAGAAAGAACTAGAACTCGTCATATTCCTGGAACTCCTCGAAGTCATCCATGTTGCCAGCATCACCTCCTGAGCATTGGGTACAGTGGGGACAACCTGGGGTGGGGGTGGTTTGTAAAGCAAGGGTGAGTACACATCAACGTACTCAGCAAATGTCCCGTTTGGCTAAAGTGGACTAGCTGTATATGGGGTTGAGGTTAAGCAGTTGCTTTTAAGTTAGTCAAGTATTTATTATTAGTAGTAGAGCCAACTTTTAATAATAAACCCAGTTATTACCCAAAAGTACTTCCTCAAAAGAGGAAATACCAGAGATCAGATTTTATATCATCATTGTTAATCATCATCATAAAAGTATCCTGAGTTCTTCTAATCAAAGAGGATCCCAAAGATGCTCTTAACCGTAAGCTCGACTGATATACCAGTTTTTAACACTCTGCGGAGGTTGTACACTTTACCCACAAGTCGTGATTGTTGGAACTCGCTCTTCTGGGCAAGATGATCCAACGGGGGAGTAAATGAAGGTCAAACAGGTTTTAGCTCGAAATGACAATAGCTCTGTTAACCTAGCCTCTCAAGGGCACTGTGCGGGGGTATTTATAGGTGCCTGAGTGCCCAGCGTTCTGGATTAAGGACGATGTGCCCTTAGGCACCTGGGTCACCCCCGGAATATTCCCATAAAGCAGGGTTACAGATTGTCATTACAGAAAAGTCTATACAAATCGGGCCCATAATACACATAGCCGCGCAGGGCCTGTTACATTGGGCCGAATTCCACATGGGCCTTCGAGGTCGACGTCCTCGCGGGATGGTGTGACCTCGCCGTAGGCCTTCGTCTTGCAGTGTGTTGGACAAAGGGTGCAAGCAGCCAGTCGCTTTGCCTCTGTTGGTACAGCGAGGTTGGCGAAGGCCTCGAGCGAAGGGTAGCGTCTTTGCCTTCGCCCCACCATTTGCCCTCCAAGGGACCAGTTCGACTAAGTCATCTGGTGCCGAAGACATCGCTAGATGGTGGAGACGCTGCCCTCGCTCGAAGTGGTTCCGCGGGGGTTTTTGATGTGACCGTTGATGGACGTGGTACTGTTGGACTGCGGGCTTCCCGAAGCGTCGTGTCCTGTGTATAAAAGGGGGAGCAGTGCGGCGTGGGCCAGTACTCTTTGTGCGCGCCACGAAACCCTAGTCTCCTTTTGAAACCGTACATCTGCTCGCTTTCCCTCCTTGCTCCTGCTTGTCGGAGATCTGGCCCGTGTGAAGCAGACAGCTCGTCGCCGCCACCGGTACGTAGCCATGCCGTCCTCTTCTTCATCTGCTGCCGATAAATCGCCGGCCGGCGTCTCTTCTGAGGACACGTTGAGTGACGTGGCGGCGGAGGGTTGCATCCTGGTGACACAGTGGAGTTTGGCGTGTCGCGGATTTCTTCGGTCCGTGTTCAAGACATGCAGCAGCTTGGGTATTTTGGCAGCGGAGTGGGGCGTGTTCCAGGGGCGGAGGAGATCCCCGAGCCGAAAGGCGAGTTGGTTGATTTCGAGGCTTTTTTCACTGCCGGCCTTCGTCTGCCTGCGCATCGATTTATGGTGGAGGTCCTGCGAAAGTACGAGGTCCAGGTCCACCAGGTGATGCCGAATGCTGTGGTGGCCCTGGCGAAGTACGTCTGGGCGACGACTTCGTATGGCGGGCAGCCCTCTGTGGAAGTCTTCGCAAAGCATTATTGTCTGCATTGGCAGAAGAGGAAGATTGGGGATGAGATTGCACAGTTTGGATCATGCACGTTCACGCCGAAGTCTGGGAAGACTTCGATGGAAGTTGTTGAGTTGGTTCCCTGCGCCCGCAATAAATGGGGCAATTGGTGGGATTTCTGGTTTTACGTTTCCGAAGGCGCAATCGAAGACCACCCAGGGCTCCCCGTGGCCGTCATGTGTTCCTATTATTATGTAGCGTACCCACAGTTTGAGGTAGGGGAGGATGATGAAAACGAAGTGACCTTTCGGAGCACTGCCCGCATGAGTAGCGGGCGCGATTTGGTCGAGGAGTTTGTTGGGTATGGGGTGTGGCCCTTGGCGCATGGCTGGGCGCTGGGCGAAGTATGCCCTCGCGAGATGCCCTCTTGGGGCGGGCAGCTGGTGCGAAGTCCTGCTTTCGCGCTGGATTTGCGTAGTCGAGATCCTGCCGCATTTTTGCGTGAAGCGGAGGATGGTGCGGTGAGGATCGTGGGGCGCTACGTGCCGAAGACGGAGGGCCTACGGAGCTGGGATATCTGTGGGTCTAATTATAGGTTGAACCGGGTCTTCGACCTGAACCGCCTTCCGTACTGTGGCTACCACGGTGTGGACGCTGCTGACCGCCGCGGGAAGAAACCGATGGGCGGAGCCAAGGAGGAGACTCCGCAGGATGCTGCCCCCGCCGTTAAGAAGAGGAAATTAGGTACTATAGTTGGGGGAACGAGGGTGTCTGGTAATTTTGCTATGGAATTGATGGGGACATGCACGACCGCCGGAGGAAGGATGTCTTCGCCCGAGCTTCGGGAGTCTTCGGCGCGAATGCTGGAGGTTACTAGGGGTCGATGGCCAAAGAATCTTCCGATCCCCTGGGTGGAAGGCGAAGACATGTCTACCTCTCGTATAGCTCGTGGCTTGAGGATTTTCCCTTACGGGCGGAATATTGCGCTGTTGTGTCGGCAGTGATGAACAAGGACCGTCAGGATGCCGCGCAGAAGCACCGGGCGGTTATCCGGCCCGTGGACCCGAGGCGTGAGGTGAAGAAAGCGTGGGGGAGCGCGAAGGCTGCTGGCTCCGGCGGTAGCCAGCAGGCCGTGTCCGCGAGCGGCAAGGCGTCGGCGACGTCCGTTGCTGGCGGAACCAAGCCTCCCCCGGGCGACTCTATGAAAGGGCGGGAGCTGCCCTCGCCGGGGAAGCGGGTTGCTGACTTCGGCACAAACATAAGCGTGAACGACTATTTTGTTGGTAAGTTTTTTTTTTGTTTTTTTTGAGGTCAGCTGACCGGTGATATGTTGTAGGGTCGGGCGAGGGGCAGGGGATTGTTGTCCCGCCTCTTGTAGCGACCACTTCGCCAGCGGCGGTGGTATGGGCAAAGGGAGCCGCGCCGGACCCATGGGCTGCTTTCTGCGCGAGCGGCGAGGTCCTGACAGCCGCTGCCGCTGAGGATGTGGCGGGCGTCATGGCCCAGCGGTTGAGGGAGGCATCACAGCGGCTGTCTCAGCAGCTGGGGCAAGTAAGTTGAGCTAGACTTCAGTTTATGTTGTTTCTATGAGGACTTTGGTCTCATGTGTGCTTGCCAGGCGGCCGACTTCGCTGAACGCGTTGCGTCTGGTGTCCTGACGGCGGACGTGGCTGCCAAAGTCGAGAGACTTCGAACGCAGCACGCGGATGCCGTCCGAGAGAAGTCGGCCACGGAGAGAAAGTTGCCGCCTTGGAGGCCGAGAAGACGGACCTTCGGCGCAAGCTGGCAGAGGAGCGGAGGGAGGCGAATAAGGCTGTTGCCGAGGCGCAGGCTACGGAGGCAGAGGCCAAGGTGGCACGGGCGGAGGGGAGCCTTGCCAGCCAGCGCGCCGAGGAGTGGGAGGTCTAAACGACGCGCCGCCCGAGGCTGCAGGGGATAATCCGGTGCTGCCCTGAAAGGGAAATGTGCCTTTGGGCCATTTCTAAGTATTTTGGTGATTGAGTGCCAACACAAGTGCGTAAGTGTTAAAGTATGCCTAGGACTCAACAAAATGCAAATCAAGAGTAAAGGTATGTTTCTAGACTTAGTACATTGTTTTATGGACTAATGTGTTGTGTCTAAGTGCTAGAAACAGGAGAAATCAAGTTGGAAAAGATTTGGCTCGAGCAGCAAAGTCTCTGCTCAGTCTGGGTGCACCGGACTGTCCGGTGGTACACCGGACAGTGTCCGGTGCGCCAGGCTGGCTCTAGCGAACTTGCTGCTCTCGGGACTTGGACGGCGGTGTACGGCTATAAATCACCGGACCATCCGGTGGTGCACCGGACTATCCGGTGAGCCGTTCACAGGCGAACTCGTCGCTCTCGGGAATGGATCAACGGCGTACGTCTATAATTCACCGGACTGTCCGGTGTGCACCGGACTGTCCGGTGAGCCAACGGTCGGCCGGGCCAACGGTCGGCCGCGCGATCCGCGCGGGACACGTGGCCGAGCCAACGGTCGTAAGGGGGCACTGGACTAACGGCTCCAAATCGCCAACGGTCGGCTTCGCCAAATAAGGAAAGAGATCTGCACCAGACTGTCCGGTGCGCCAGGCGACAGAAGTCAAGAATTGCCTTCCTGGAATGCTCTCAACGGCTCCTAGCTGCCTTGGGGCTATAAAAGGGACTCCTAGGCGCATGGAGAAGAAAACCAAACAACCTTTGAGCATTGTTGATCACTCACACTTCATTCTTGCGCACTTGTTCGACATTCTTAGTGATTTGAGCTCCGTTCTAGTGAGAACCTCAAGATACTGTTTTGAGCTCAAGTCTTGATCTTGTGTGTGCGTATTTGCTGTGGATTTGAGTGTGTTGCTTCCCTCCCTTACTCTTGTGTTCATATTGATTCTTACTGTAAGGGCGAGAGACTCCAAGTTGTGGAGATTCCTCGCAAACGGGAAAATAGTAAAGTAAAGAAGAACATCGTGGTATTCAAGTTGATCATTGGATCACTTGAGAGGAGTTGAGTGCAACTCTCGTCCGTTGGGACGCCATAACGTGGAGTAGGCAAGTTTTGTACTTGGCCGAACCACGGGATAAATCCTTGTGTCTCTTGTGCTTGTTCTTACTGTGTCTATTGTGATTCACAAGAGAACTCCTCTCTAGCCACTTGGATTTATTGTGCTAACACTTAATCAAGTTTTTGTGGCTTTAAGTTTAAGTTTTTACAAGATCACCTATTCACCCCCCCTCTAGGTGCTCTCAATTGGTATCAGAGCCACTCTCTTCGAGAAAGGGACTAATCGCCCGAAGAGATGGATCCTAAGGGCAAGGGGATGGTGGTCAATGATAAGGAGGAGTCCTTCGTTAATGATCCAAAGGATGACAAGCCTACGGACTCGGGCTCAAGCCATAAGAGAAAAGACGGGAGGAAGAAGAAAACAAGGTGCATCAAGGAGATAGTCTACTACGACAGCGACGAATCTTCCTCCTCCCAAAAGGACGACGACAACGACTACGAGAAAAGGAAGACGGTTAATTCAAACTTCTCTTTTGACTAATCTCGTATTCCTCATAGTACCAATGCTCATTTACTCTCCATTCCACTTGGTAAGCCTCCTCATTTTGGTGGAGAGGACTACGGATTTTGGAGTCACAAAATGCGTAGTCACTTGTTCTCTCTCCATCCTAGCATATGGGAGATAGTAGAGAGTGGAATGAAGTTTGATAGTACTGATAGTCCCATGTTTATTAATGAGCAAATTCATAAAAATGCACAAGCTACTACTATGTTGCTAGCCTCATTGTGCAGGGACGAGTACCATAAGGTGAGCGGCTTGGACAATGCCAAGCAGATCTGGGACACCCTCAAGATCTCACATGAGGGCAACGACGTCACCATGCTCACAAAGATGGAGTTGGTGGAGGGCGAACTCGGGAGATTCGCTATGATAAGGGGGGAGGAGCCAACCCAAACATACAACAGGCTCAAGACCCTCATCAACAAGATAAGGAGATATGGAAGCACGCGATGGACGGACCACGACGTAGTCCGCCTAATGCTAAGGTCCTTTACTGTACTTGATCCTCATCTTGTGAACAATATTCGTGAGAATCCTAGGTACACCAAGATGACGCCCGAGGAGATACTTGGAAAATTCGTAAGCGGGCGGATGATGATCAAGGAGGCTAGATACGTGGATGATGCATTGAATGGCCCAATCCAAGAGCCTCAAACTATTTCTCTCAAAGCAACGAGGAGCAAGGAGGCGCTACCTAGCAAGGTAGCACAAGTCGAGGCGCCCGGGCTTAATGATGAAGAAATGGCCCTCATCATCAAGCGTTTCAAGACGGCGCTAAGGGGTCGCAAGGAGCATCCCAAGAAGAACAAGACGAAGGGGAAGCGCTCATGCTTCAAATGTGGTAAGATTGGTCATTTTATCGCTAATTGTCCCGATAACGATAGTGACCAGGAACAAGAGAAGAAGAGGGAAAAGAAGAAATCTTACAAGAAGGCTAAGGGCGAGGCACACCTTGGCAAAGAGTGGGACTCGGATTGTTCATCATTCGACTTCGACGATGAAGGACTAGCCGCCACCGCCTTCAACAAGTCATCCCTCTTCCCCAACGAGCATCACACATGCCTCATGGCTAAGGAGAAGAAAGTAAGTACTCGAAACTCTACTTATGCTTCGTCTAGTGAGGATGAGTCTAGTGATGATGATGAAATAGATTATTCATGTTTATTCAAGGGCTTAGATAGAACTAAGATTGACAAGATAAATGAATTGATTGATGCTTTAAATGATAAGAATAGATTATTAGAAAAGCAAGAGGACCTTTTATATGAAGAGCATGATAAATTTGTTAGTGCGCAAAATTCTCTTGCTCTAGAAATTAAAAGGAATGAAATGCTTTCTTGTGAACTATCTACTTGTCATGAAACCATTTCTACTTTAAAAGGTGTTAATGATGATTTAAATGCTAAACTAGAAGTAGCAAATAAATCTAACTCTTGTGTAGAACATGTCATGATTTGCAATAGGTGTAAAGATTTCGATATTAATGCTTGTAGTGAACACATAGTTTCTATTGCAAAGTTAAATGATGAAATGGCTAGTCTTAATGCCCAACTTAAGACTAGCAAAAGTGAATTTGATAAGTTAAAATTTGCAAGGGATGCCTACACGATTGGTAGACACCCCTCAATTAAGGATGGACTTGGCTTCAAGAGGGAAGTCAAGAACTTAACAAGCCATAAGGCTCCCATTCCCGCCAAGGAGAAAGGGAAGGCCCCTATGGCTAATAGTGCTCAAAAGAACCATGCTTTCATGTATCATAATAGGAGACATTCTAGGAATGTTTATAGAAGTTATGATGCTTTTGATTCTCATGCCATGGTTGCTTCTAGTTCTTCTATTATGCATGATAGAAATTTGGCTAGGAGAAATGTTATTAATCACATGCCTAGAAGAAATGTTGTTCATGTTTCTAGGAAAGTAATTAATGAACCTTCTACAATTTATCATGCTTGCAATGCTTCATTTGCAATTTGTAGAAAGAATAGGAAAGTGATTGCTAGGAAACTAGGGGCAAAATGCAAGGGAGATAAAACTTGCATTTGGGTCCCTAAGGATATTGTCACTAACCTTGTAGGACCCAACAAGAGTTGGGTACCTAAGACCCAAGCCTAAATTTGCCTTGCAGGTTTATGCATCCGGAGGATCAAGCTGGATTATCGACAGCGGATGCACAAACCACATGACGGGGGAGAAGAAGATGTTCTCTTCCTACGTCAAGAACAAAGACTCCCAAGACTCAATCATATTCGGTGATGGGAATCAAGGCAAGGTGAAAGGGTTAGGGAAAATTGCTATTTCATCCGAGCACTCTATTTCTAATGTGTTTTTAGTTGAGTCACTTGGATATAATTTGTTATCTGTAAGTCAATTATGTAATATGGGATATAATTGTTTATTCACAAATGTAGATGTGTCTGTCTTTAGAAGAAGTGAGGGTTCACTAGCTTTTAAGGGTGTATTAGACGGCAAACTTTATTTAGTTGATTTTGCAAAAGAGGAGGCCGGTCTAGATGCATGCTTAATTGCTAAGACTAGCATGGGCTGGCTGTGGCATTGCCGCTTAGCACATGTGGGGATGAAGAACCTTCACAAGCTTCTAAAGGGAGAACACGTGATAGGTCTAACTAATGTCACTTTCGAAAAAGATAGACCTTGTGCAGCTTGTCAAGCAGGGAAACAGGTGGGAGGCTCTCATCATGCCAAAAATGTGATGACCACATCAAGACCTTTGGAGCTGCTTCATATGGACCTTTTCGGACCCGTCGCCTATCTAAGTATAGGAGGAAGTAAGTATGGTCTTGTTATAGTTGATGATTTTTCCCGCTTCACTTGGGTATTCTTTTTGCAGGATAAATCTGAAACCCAAGGGACCCTCAAGCGCTTCCTAAGGAGAGCTCAAAATGAGTTTGAGCTCAAGGTGAAGAAGATAAGGAGCGACAACGGGTCCGAGTTCAAGAACCTTCAAGTGGAGGAGTTCCTTGAGGAGGAAGGGATCAAGCACGAGTTCTCCGCTCCCTACACACCACAGCAAAACGGTGTGGTAGAGAGGAAGAACAGGACACTTATAGACATGGCGAGGACGATGCTTGGAGAGTTCAAGACCCCCGAGCGCTTTTGGTCGGAAGCTGTGAACACGGCTTGCCACGCCATCAACAGGATCTACCTTCATCGCCTCCTCAAGAAGATGTCATACGAGCTACTAACTGGTAACAAACCCAATGTTTCGTATTTCCGAGTTTTTGGGAGTAAATGCTACATTCTAGTGAAGAAGGGTAGGAATTCTAAATTTGCTCCCAAAGCGGTAGAAGGGTTTTTGTTAGGTTATGACTCAAATACAAAGGCATATAGAGTCTTCAACAAATCATCGGGTTTGGTTGAAGTCTCTAGCGACGTTGTATTTGATGAGACTAATGGCTCTCCAAGAGAGCAAGTTTGTGATCTTGATGATGTAGATGAAGAAGATGTTCCAACGGCCGCAATACGTACTATGGCGATTGGAGATGTGCGGCCACAGGAACAAAAGGAGCAAGATCAACCTTCCTCCTCAACTATGGTGCATCCCCCAACTCAAGACGATGAACAGGTTCATCAAGAGGAGGCGTGTGTTCAAGGGGGAGCACAAAGTGATCATGAGATGGAGGAAGAAGCACAACCGGCACCTCCAACCCAAGTTCGAGCGACGATTCAAAGGAATCATCCCGTCGACCAAATTTTGGGTGACATTAGCAAGGGAGTAACTACTCGCTCTAGATTAGTTAACTTTTGTGAGCATTACTCTTTTGTCTCTTCTATTGAGCCTCTCAGGGTAGAAGAGGCCTTGCTAGATCCAGACTGGGTGTTGGCCATGCAGGAAGAGCTCAACAACTTCAAGAGGAATGAAGTTTGGACACTGGTGCCTCGTCCCAAGCAAAATGTTGTGGGAACCAAGTGGGTGTTTCGCAACAAACAAGACGAGCACGGGGTGGTGACAAGGAACAAGGCTCGACTTGTGGCAAAAGGTTATGCCCAAGTCGTAGGTTTGGACTTTGAGGAGACTTTTGCTCCTGTGGCTAGGCTAGAGTCTATTCGTATTTTGCTAGCATATGCCGCTCACCATTCTTTCAGGTTGTTCCAAATGGATGTGAAGAGCGCTTTCCTCAATGGGCCAATCAAGGAGGAGGTGTACGTGGAGCAACCCCCTGGCTTCGAGGATGAACGGTACCCCGACCACGTATGTAAGCTCTCTAAGGCGCTCTATGGACTTAAGCAAGCCCCAAGAGCATGGTATGAATGCCTTAGAGACTTTTTAATTGCTAATGCTTTCAAGGTTGGGAAAGCCGATCCAACTCTTTTTACTAAGACTTGCGATGGTGATCTTTTTGTGTGCCAAATTTATGTCGATGACATAATATTTGGTTCTACTAATCTAAAGTCTTGTGAAGAGTTTAGCAGGGTGATGACGCAGAAATTTGAGATGTCGATGATGGGCGAGTTGAACTACTTCCTTGGGTTCCAAGTGAAGCAACTCAAGGACAGCACCTTCATCTCCCAAATGAAGTACATGCAAGACTTGCTAAAGCGGTTTGGGATGAAGGACGCCAAGCCCGCGAAGACTCCGATGGGAACTGACGGACACACCGACCTCAACAAAGGAGGTAAGTCAGTTGATCAAAAAGCATACCTGAAAGGGAATTAGGCTTACACCTAGTTCCTAAATAATTTTGGTGGTTGAATTGCCCAACACAAATAATTGGACTAACTAGTTTGCTCTAGTGTATAAGTTATACAGGTGCCAAAGGTTCACAACAAGCCAATTAAAAAGACCAACGTTGGGTCCAAAATGGAGAGCTAAAAGCATACTGAAGTGTGCCCTGGTCTGGCGCACCGGACATGTCCGGTGCACCACCGGACACTCTACAGTACCTGTCCGGTGCACCAGGGGACTCTGCGCTGAACTCCTCCGCCTCGGGATTTTTTCAGAGCCGGCGCGTTATAATTCACCGGACTGTCCGGTGTACACCGGACAGTGTCCGGTGCTCCAAAGGAACGCGGCTCTGGAACTTGGCAGCCTCAGGAAATCGCAGCACCTGCTCGGCTATAATTCACCGGACTGACCGGTGTACACCGGACTGTCCGGTGAACCAGCAGAGAAATGGCTACTTCGCGCCAACGGTCACCTGCAGGCGCATTAAATGTGTGCCAGAAGCGCGCAGAAGTCAGGCACGCGCGCGCTGGCACACCGGACATTGAACAATACATGTCTGGTGTGCACCGGACATCCAGACGGGACCAGAAGACAGAACCTCCAACGGTCGGAATCCAACGGCATTGGTGACGTGGCTGGCACACTGGACATGTCCGGTGTACACCGGACTGTCCGGTGCACCATACGACAGTCAGCCTCCACCAAACGGCTAGTTTGGTGGTTGGGGCTATAAATACCCCCAACCACCCACCATTCATTGCATCCAAGTTTTCTAGCTTCCAACCACTATACAAGAGCTAGCATTCATTGCAAAGCACACCAAAGAGATCAAATCCTCTCCCAACTCCACACAAAGCTTTAGTGACTAGAGAGAGTGATTTGTAGTGTTCATTTGAGCTCTTGCGCTTGGATCGCCTCTTTTCTTTCGCATTCTTTCTTGAGATCATACTCACTTGTAATTGAGGCAAGAGACACCAATTGTGTGGTGGTCCTTGCGGGAAGTTTGATTCCCAAGTGATTTGAGAAGAGAAGCTCACTCGGTCCAAGGGACCGTTTGAGAGAGGGAAGGGTTGAAAGAGACCCGGCCTTTGTGGCCTCCTCAACGGGGAGTAGGTTTGAGAGAACCGAACCTCGGTAAAACAAATCCACGTGTCTCACTTCATTATTCGCTTGCGATTTGTTTTCACGCCCTCTCTCGGACTCGTGTTTATTTCTAACGCTAACCCGGCTTGTAGTTGTGTTTATATTTGTAAATTTCAGTTTCGCCCTATTCACCCCCCCTCTAGGCGACTATCAATTGGTATCGGAGCCCGGTGCTTCATTAGAGCCTAACCGCTCGAAGTGATGTCGGGAGATCACGCCAAGAAGGAGATGGAGACCGGCGAAAAGCCCACTACAAGCCACGGGAGCACTTCATCAGGAGAGTCCCGCACCAAGAGGAAGGAGAAGAAAGACTCCTCCAAAGGGAAGGAGAAGAAGAAGGACTCCTCCAAAGGGAAGGAGAAGAAATCTTCTTCACACAAAGAGAATAAAGAAAAATCCTCTTCTCACAAGCCGCATCGGAGTGGGGACAAGAAAAAGAAGATGAGGAAAGTGGTCTACTACGAGACCGACTCTTCATCAACATCCACCTCCGGCTCCGACGCGGCGTCCGTCACTTCTAAGCGCCAAGAGCGCAAGAAGTATAGTAAGATCCCCCTACGCTACCCTCGCATTTCTAAACATACA
Organism: Zea mays; assembly: GCF_902167145.1. Classification (NCBI taxonomy): domain Eukaryota; kingdom Viridiplantae; phylum Streptophyta; class Magnoliopsida; order Poales; family Poaceae; genus Zea; species Zea mays. The sequence continues at coordinate 111,698,663 of NC_050101.1, read as the reverse complement.
CCTTTACTTTCCGTCCCATTAGGCAAACCACCAACATTTGATGGTGAAGACTATGCTAGGTGGAGTGATTTAATGCGATTTCATCTAACCTCACTCCACAAAAGTATATGGGATGTTGTTGAGTTTGGTGCACAGGTACCATCCGTAGAGGATGAAGACTATGATGAGGATGAGGTGGCCCAAATCGAGCACTTCAACTCCCAAGCCACAACCATACTCCTCGCCTCTCTAAGTAGAGAGGAATATAACAAGGTGCAAGGGTTGAAGAATGCGAAGGAGATTTGGGATCTACTCAAGACCGCGCACGAGGGTGATGAACTCACCAAAATCACCAAGCAGGAAATGATCGAGGGGGAGCTCGGTCGCTTCCGTCTTCGCCAAGGGACGGAGCCACAAGATATGTACAACCGGCTCAAAACCTTGGTGAACCAAGTGCGCAACCTTGGGAGCAAGAAATGGGATGACCACGAGGTGGTTAAGGTTATTCTTAGATCACTCATCTTCCTTAACCCCACTCAAGTTCAATTAATTCGTGGTAATCCTAGATATACACTAATGTCTCCCGAGGAAGTTATCGGGAATTTTGTGAGCTTTGAATGTATGATCAAGGGCTCAAAGAAGATCAACGAGCTTGATGATCCCTCCACATCCGAAGCACAACCGGTGGCGTTCAAGGCAACGGAGGAGAAGAAGGAGGAGTCTACACCAAGTAGACAACCAATCGACGCTTCAAAGCTCGACAACGAGGAGATGGCTTTAATCATCAAAAGCTTTCGCCAAATCCTCAAGCAACGGAAGGGGAAGGATTACAAATCCCGTTCCAAGAAGGTTTGCTACAAGTGTGGTAAGCCCGGTCACTTTATTGCTAAATGTCCATTGTCAAGTGACAGTGACAGGGATAACGACAAGAAGGGCAAGAGGAGAGAAAAGAAGAGGCACTACAAGAAGAAGAGCGGCGATGCCCATGTTTGTCGGGAGTGGGACTCCGACGAAAGCTCTAGCGACTCCTCCGACGACGAGGACGCCGCCAACATCGCCGTCACCAAGGGACTTCTCTTCTCCAACGTCGGCCACAAGTACCTCATGGCAAAGGACGGCAAAAGGAAGATGGTTAAATCAAAATCCTCCTCTAAATATGAATCTTCTAGTGATGATGATGCTAGTAATGAGGAAGATAATTTGCGTACACTTTTTGCCAACCTTAACATGGAACAAAAGGAAAAATTAAATGAGCTAATTAGTGCCATCCATGAAAAGGATGATCTCTTGGATTCTCAAGAGGACTTCCTAATCAAGGAAAATAAAAAGCATGTTAAGGTTAAGAATGCTTATGCTCTAGAGGTAGAAAAATGTGAGAAATTATCTAGTGAGCTAAGCACATGCCATGACACTATTGCCAACCTTAGAAATGAAAATATCAAATTAATTGCTAAGGTTGATTCTCATGTTTGTAATGTCTCAACTTCCAATTCTAGAGATGATAATGTTGATTTACTTGCTAGGATTGATGAGTTGAATGTTTCTCTTGCTAGCCTTAGAATTGAAAATAAAAAATTGCTTGCTAAGGCTAAAGATTTTGATGTTTGCAATGTTACTATTTCTAACCTTAGAAGTGAGAACGATATATTACATGCTAAGGTTGTAGAATTAAAATCTTGCAAACCCTCTACATCTATAGTTGAGCATGTATCTATTTGTACTAGATGTAGAGATGTTGATATTAATGCTATTCATGATCACATGTCTTTAATTAAACAACAAAATGATCACATAGCAAAATTAGATGCTAAAATTGCCGAGCATAACTTAGAGAATGAAAAATTTAAATTTACTCGTAGCATGCTTTATAATGGGAGACGCCCTGGCATCAAGGATGGCATTGGCTTCCAAAGGGGAGACAATGTCAAACTTAATGCTCCTCCTAAGAAATTATCTAACTTTGTTAAGGGCAAGGCTCCCATGCCTCAGGATAACAAGGGTTACATTTTATACCCTGCCGGTTATCCCGAGGACAAAATTAGAAGAATTCATTCTAGGAAGTCTCACTCTGGCCCTAATCATGCATTTATGTATAAGGGTGAGACATATAGTTCTAGGCGACCAACTCATGCTAAGTTGCCTAAAAAGAAAACTCCTAGTGCATCAAATGAACATAGCATTTCATTTAATACTTTTGATGCATCGTATGTTTTGACTAACAAATCCGGCAAGGTCGTTGCCAAGTATGATGGGGGCAAACACAAGAGCTCGAAAACTTGTGTTTGGGTTCCCAAAGTTCTTGTTTCTAATGCCAAAGGACCCAAAACCGTTTGGGTACCTAAATTCAAGAACTAAAAATGTTTTGTAGGTTTATGCATCCGGGGGCTCAAGTTGGATACTCGACAGCGGGTGCACAAACCATATGACAGGGGAGAAGAAGATGTTCTCCTCCTACGAGAAAAACCAAGATCCCCAACGAGCTATCACATTCGGGGATGGAAATCAAGGTTTGGTCAAAGGTCTTGGTAAAATAGCTATATCTCCTGACCATTCTATTTCCAATGTTTTTCTTGTAGATTCATTAGATTACAATTTGCTTTCTGTATCTCAATTATGCAAAATGGGCTACAACTGTCTCTTTACTGATGTAGGTGTCACTGTCTTTAGAAGAAGTGATGATTCAATAGCATTTAAGGGTGTGTTAGAGGGTCAGCTATACTTAGTAGATTTTGATAGAGCTGAACTCGACACATGCTTAATTGCTAAGACTAACATGGGTTGGCTCTGGCACCGCCGACTAGCCCATGTTGGGATGAAGAATCTTCATAAACTTCTAAAGGGAGAGCACATTTTAGGATTAACCAATGTTCATTTTGAGAAAGACAGGGTTTGTAGCGCATGCCAGGCAGGAAAGCAAGTTGGAGCCCATCATCCACACAAGAACATCATGACGACCGACAGGCCGCTTGAGCTACTTCACATGGATCTATTCGGCCCGATTGCTTACATAAGCATCGGCGGGAGTAAGTATTGTCTTGTGATAGTGGATGATTATTCTCGCTTCACTTGGGTGTTCTTTTTGCAGGAAAAATCTCAAACCCAAGAAACCTTAAAGGGATTCTTAAGACGAGCTCAAAACGAGTTCGGCTTAAGGATCAAGAAAATTAGAAGCGACAACGGGACGGAGTTCAAGAACTCTCAAATCGAAGGCTTCCTTGAGGAGGAGGGCATCAAGCATGAGTTCTCTTCTCCCTACACGCCACAACAAAATGGTGTAGTGGAGAGGAAGAATCGAACTCTATTGGACATGGCAAGGACCATGCTTGATGAGTACAAGACTTCAGATCGGTTTTGGGCCGAGGCGGTCAACACCGCCTGCTACGCCATCAACCGGTTGTATTTACACCGAATCCTCAAGAAGACATCTTATGAACTCCTAACCGGTAAAAAGCCCAATATTTCATACTTTAGAGTCTTTGGTAGCAAATGTTTTATTCTTGTTAAAAGAGGTAGAAAATCTAAATTTGCTCCTAAGACTGTAGAAGGCTTTTTACTAGGATATGATTCAAACACAAGGGCATATATAGTCTTTAACAAGTCCACTGGACAAGTTGAAGTTTCTTGTGACGTTGTGTTTGATGAGACTAACGGCTCTCAAGTAGAGCAAGTTGATCTTGATGAGATAGGTAATGAAGAGGCTCCATGCATCGCGCTAAGGAACATGTCCATTGGGGATGTGTGTCCTAAGGAATCCGAAGGGCCTCCAAATGCACAAGATCAACCATCCTCCTCCACGCAAGCATCTCCACCGACTCAAAATGAGGATGAAGCTCAAGTTGATGAAGTAGAAGATCAAGCAAATGAGCCACCTCAAGATGACGACAATGATCAAGGGGGGGATGCAAATGATCAAGACAAGAAGGATGAAGAGCAAAGGCCGCCACACCCAAGAGTCCACCAAGCAATCCAACGAGATCACCCCATCGACACCATCCTCGGTGACATTCATAAGGGGGTAACTACTAGATCTCGTGTTGCACATTTTTGTGAACATTACTCTTTTGTTTCCTCTATTGAGCCACACAGGATAGAGGAAGCACTTCAAGATTCGGATTGGGTGGTGGCGATGCAAGAGGAGCTCAACAACTTCACTAGGAATGAGGTATGGCATTTAGTTCCACGTCCTAATCAAAATGTTGTAGGAACCAAATGGGTCTTCCACAACAAGCAAGATGAGCATGGTGTGGTGACAAGGAACAAAGCTCGACTTGTGGCCAAGGGATACTCCCAAGTCGAAGGTTTGGATTTCGGTGAAACCTATGCACCCGTAGCTAGGCTTGAGTCAATTCGCATATTATTGGCCTATGCTACTTACCATGGCTTTAAGCTTTATCAAATGGATGTGAAAAGTGCCTTCCTCAATGGACCGATCAAGGAAGAGGTCTATGTTGAGCAACCTCCCGGCTTTGAAGACAGTGAGTACCCTAACCATGTTTATAAACTCTCTAAGGCGCTTTATGGGCTCAAGCAAGCCCCAAGAGCATGGTATGAATGCCTTAGGGATTTTCTCATCGCTAATGGCTTCAAAGTCGGAAAGGCCGATCCTACTCTATTTACTAAAACTCTTGAAAATGACTTGTTTGTATGCCAAATTTATGTTGATGATATTATCTTTGGGTCTACTAACGAGTCTACTTGTGAAGAATTTAGTAGGATCATGACACAAAAGTTCAAGATGTCTATGATGGGGGAGTCGAAGTATTTCTTAGGATTTCAAGTGAAGCAACTCCAAGAAGGCACCTTCCTAAGCCAAACTAAGTACACTCAAGATATTCTAAGCAAGTTTGGAATGAAGGATGCCAAACCCATCAAGACACCCATGGGAACCAATGGGCATCTCGACCTCGACACGGGAGGTAAATCCGTCGATCAAAAGGTATACCGATCGATGATAGGTTCATTACTCTATTTATGTGCATCTTGACCGAACATTATGCTTTCCGTTTGCATGTGTGCAAGATTCCAATCCGACCCTAAGGAATCTCACCTTACGGCCGTAAAACGAATCTTGAGATATTTGGCTAATACCCCTAAGTTTGGGCTTTGGTACCCTCGGGGATCCACATTTGATTTGATTGGTTATTCGGATGCCGATTGGGCGGGGTGTAAAATCAATAGGAAGAGCACATCGGGGACTTGCCAGTTCTTGGGAAGATCCTTGGTGTCTTGGGCTTCAAAGAAGCAAAATTCGGTCGCTCTTTCTACCGCCGAAGCCGAGTATATTGCCGCAGGCCATTGTTGCGCGCAATTGCTTTGGATGAGGCAAACCCTGCGGGACTACGGTTACAAATTAACCAAAGTCCCTTTGCTATGTGATAATGAGAGTGCAATCAAGATGGCGGATAATCCCGTCGAACATAGCCGCACTAAACACATAGCCATTCGGTATCATTTTCTTAGGGATCACCAACAAAAGGGAGATATCGAGATTTCTTACATTAACACTAAAAACCAATTAGCTGATATCTTTACCAAGCCTCTTGATGAACAAACTTTTAACAAACTTAGGCATGAGCTCAATATTCTTGATTCGCGCAATTTCTTTTGCTAAAATTGCACACATAGCTCATTTGTATACCTTTAATCATATCTCGCTCATATGCTATGACTAATGTGTTTTCAAGTCTATTTCAAACCAAGTCATAGGTGTATTAAAAGGGAATTGGAGTCTTCGGCGAAGACAAAGGCTTCCACTTCATAACTCATCCTTCGCCATCACTCCACGCTTCTCTCCATCTTTTGGGGAGAGTTCAAAGCAAAAGGACTTCGTCTTTGGTACAATCTTCACTTAGTTATTATGACCAAAGGGAAAGAAAGTACTTCGAGGGCTCTAATGATACCGTTTTTGGCGATTCATGCCAAAGGGGGAGAAAGTATGAGCCCAAAGCAAAAGGACCGCACCACCACCAATTTCAAAAACTTAGTTTTTCAAAGAGTATTTTCAATTGGTATCTTATTGTGTTCAAAAGGGGGAGAAAGTAGTATTTCAAAACGGATATATCAAAACCCTCTTGAACACTAAGAGGTGGATCTCATTTAGGGGGAGTTTTGTTTAGTCAAAGGAAAAGCATTTGAAACAGGGAGAGAAAATTTCAAATCTTGAAAATGCTTTGCAATACATTTACCTTTGGCTATTTGCAAAAGAACCTTGAAAAGGATTTACAAAAGAATTTGCAAAAACAAAACATGTGGTGCAAGCGTCGTCCAAAATGTTAAAAATGAAGAAACAATCCATGCACATCTTGTAAGTATTTATATTGGCTCAATTCCAAGGAACCTTTGCACTTACATTATGCAAACTAGTTCAATTATGCACTTCTATTTTTGCTTTGGTTTGTGTTGGCATCAATCACCAAAAAGGGGGAGATTGAAAGGGAATTAGGCTTACACCTAGTTCCTAAATAATTTTGGTGGTTGAATTGCCCAACACAAATAATTGGACTAACTAGTTTGCTCTAGTGTATAAGTTATACAGGTGCCAAAGGTTCACAACAAGCCAATTAAAAAGACCAACGTTGGGTCCAAAATGGAGAGCTAAAAGCATACCGAAGTGTGCCCTGGTCTGGCGCACCGGACATGTCCGGTGCACCACCGGACACTCTACAGTACCTGTCTGGTGCACCAGGGGACTCTGCGCTGAACTCCTCCGCCTCGGGATTTTTTCAGAGCCGGCGCGCTATAATTCACCGGACTGTCCGGTGTACACCGGCCAGTGTCCGGTGCTCCAAAGGAACGCGGCTCTGGAACTTGGCAGCCTCGGGAAATCGCAGCACCTGCTCCGCTATAATTCACCGGACTGTCCGGTGTACACCGGACTATCCGGTGAACCAGCAGAGCAATGGCTACTTCGCGCCAACGGTCACCTGCAGGCGCATTAAATGCGCGCCAGAAGCACGCAGAAGTCAGGCACTCGCGCGCTGGCACACCGGACATTGAACAGTACATGTCCGGTGTGCACCGGACATCCAGACGGGACCAGAAGACAGAAGCTCCAACGGTCGGAATCCAACGGCATTGGTGACGTGGCTGGCACACCGGACATGTCCGGTGTACACCAGACTGTCCGGTGCACCATACGACAGTCAGCCTCCACCAAACGGCTAGTTTGGTGGTTGGGGCTATAAATACCCCCAACCACCCACCATTCATTGCATCCAAGTTTTCCAGCTTCCAACCACTATACAAGAGCTAGCATTCATTGCAAAACACACCAAAGAGATCAAATCCTCTCCCAACTCCACACAAAGCTTTAGTGACTAGAGAGAGTGATTTGTAGTGTTCATTTGAGCTCTTGCGCTTGGATCGCCTCTTTTCTTTCGCATTCTTTCTTGAGATCATACTCACTTGTAATTGAGGCAAGAGACACCAATTGTGTGGTGGTCCTTGCGGGAAGTTTGATTCCCAAGTGATTTGAGAAGAGAAGCTCACTCGATCCAAGGGACCGTTTGAGAGAGGGAAGGGTTGAAAGAGACCCGGCCTTTGTGGCCTCCTCAACGGGGAGTAGGTTTGAGAGAACCGAACCTCGGTAAAACAAATCCACGTGTCTCACTTCATTATTCGCTTGCGATTTGTTTTCACGCCCTCTCTCGGACTCGTGTTTATTTCTAACGCTAACCCGACTTGTAGTTGTGTTTATATTTGTAAATTTCAGTTTCGCCCTATTCACCCCCCTCTAGGCGACTATCAATACCGATCTATGATAGGGTCTTTACTTTATTTATGTGCTAGTAGACCGGAAATTATGCTTAGCGTATGCATGTGTGCTAGATTTCAATCTGATCCAATGGAGTGTCACTTAGTGGCCGTGAAGCGAATTCTTAGATATTTAGTCGCTACGCCTTGCTTCGGGATCTGGTATCCAAAGGGGTCTACCTTTGACTTGATTGGATATTCAAATTCTGAGTATGCTGGATGTAAGGTCGATAGGAAGAGTACATCGGGGACATGCCAATTCTTAGGAAGGTCCCTGGTGTCTTGAAACTCTAAGAAACAAACTTACGTTGCCCTATCCACCGCCGAGGCCGAGTACGTTGCCGCAGGACAGTGTTGCGCGCAACTACTTTGGATGAGGCAAACCCTCAGGGACTTTGGCTACAATTTGAGCAAAGTCCCACTCCTATGTGATAATGAGAGTGATATCCGCATGGCAGAAAATCCTGTTGAACACAGCCGCACAAAGCACATAGACATCCGGCATCACTTTTTGAGAGACCACCAGCAAAAGAGGGATATTGAAGTGTTTCATGTTAGCACCGAGAACCAGCTAGCCGATATCTTTACCAAGCCTCTAGATGAGCAGACCTTTTGCAGGTTGCGTAGTGAGCTAAATGTCTTAGATTCGCGGAACTTGGATTGATTTATAGCATACATGTGTTTATGCCTTTGATCATGTTCCTTATGCATTTTGTTGCTTATTATGATGCTCAAGTTGTACAAGCACTCCCCGGACCTCACAAGTCCTTTGCAAGTGATGCACATATTTAGGGGGAGATGTGCTACAACTTGACCCTTTGAGACTAACCATGTGCTTGAGTTCTCTAGATTTAGTCTCAAAGAAGATGTGAAAGGGAAAACGTGGACTTGGACCATGAAAGACTTCCACTGCACTCCGATGAGAGGGTAACTTATTCCAAGTTCATCTCATGTATTCTTATTGCCTTTGTGTTCTTATTTGAATATTTTGGTGAGGCAATGGGGTTCGAAGGCCAAGATTGATCCCGTTTTGGTGCTTGATGCCAAAGGAAGAGAAAATAAGGCCAAAGCAATAAATGGATCAGCTACCACTTGAGAAATTTTGAAAATAGTAGAATAGAGCTTTTGGTTTGTCAAAACTCTTTTGTTGTCTCTTTTGTCAAAAGTTGGCCTCTTGTGGGGAGAATGGTTGATTATGGGAAAAGGGGGGAGTTTTTTGAAATCCTTGATCAATTTCTATTGGAACAATCTCTTTATGTCTCTACAAGTGTGTTTAACTTAGAGATAGGAATTTGAGTTTGATTTGCAAAAACAAACCAAGTGGTGGCAAAGAATGATCCATATATGCCAAATCTGAATCAAAACAATCTTGATTTCTTATTTGCATTGGTTTTGCACTTGTTCGAGTTGCCTTATGTTGGGTTGGCATAAATCACCAAAAAGGGGGAGATTGAAAGGGAAATGTGCCTTTGAGCCATTTCTAAGTATTTTGGTGATTGAGTGCCAACACAAGTGCGTAAGTGTTAAATTATGCCTAGGACTCAACAAAGTGCAAATCAAGAGTAAAGGTATGTTTCTAGACTTAGTACATTGTTTTATGGACTAATGTGTTGTGTCTAAGTGCTAGAAACAGGAGAAATCAAGTTGGAAAAGAATTGGCTCGAGTAGCAAAGTCTCTGCTCAATCTGGGTGCACCGGACTGTCCGGTGGTACACCGGACAGTGACCGGTGGTGCACTGGACAGTGTCCGGTGCGCCAGGCTGGCTCTGGCGAACTTGCTGCTCTCGGGACTTGGACGACGGTGTACGGCTATAAATCACCGGACTGTCCGGTGGTGCACCGGACTATCCGGTGAGCCGTGCATAGGCGAACTCGTCGCTCTCGGGAATTGATCTACGGCGTACGGCTATAATTCACCGGACTGTCCGGTGTGCACCGGACTGTCCGGTGAGCCAACGGTCGGCCGTGCGATCCGCGCGGGACACGTGGCCGAGCCAACGGTCGGAAGGGGGCACCGGACTGTCCGGTGTGCACCGGACAGTGTCCGATGCGCCAACGGCTCCAAATCGCCAACGGTCGGCTTCGCCAAATAAGGAAAGAGATCTGCACCGGACAGTGTCCGGTGGTGCACCGGACACTGTCCGGTGCGCCAGGCGACAGAAGGCAAGAATTGCCTTCCTGGAATGCTCTCAATGACTCCTAGCTGCCTTGGGGCTATAAAAGGGACTCCTAGGCGCATGGAGAAGAAAACCAAGCAACCTTTGAGCATTGTTGATCACTCACACTTCATTTTTGCGCACTTGTTCGACATTCTTAGTGATTTGAGCTCCGTTCTAGTGAGAACCTCGAGATACTGTTTTGAGCTCAATTCTTGATCTTGTGTGTGCGTATTTGCTGTGGATTTGAGTGTGTTGCTTCCCTCCCTTACTCTTGTGCTTCATATTGATTCTTATTGTAACGGCGAGAGACTCCAAGTTGTGGAGATTCCTCGCAAACGGGAAAAGAGTAAAGTAAAGAAGAACACCGTGGTATTCAAGTTGATCATTGGATCACTTGAGAGGAGTTGAGTGCAACTCTCGTCCGTTGGGACGCCACAACGTGGAGTAGGCAAGTTTTGTACTTGGCCGAACCACGGGATAAATCCTTGTGTCTCTTGTGCTTGTTCTTACTGTGTCTATTGTGATTCACAAGAGAACTCCTCTCTAGCCACTTGGATTTATTGTGCTAACACTTAATCAAGTTTTTGTGGCTTTAAGTTTAAGTTTTTACAAGGTCACCTATTCACCCCCCCCCCCTCTAGGTGCTCTCATGCCCTCGGATGCCGGTGAAGGCCCCTCGGCCGTGCCCGTGCCTGCTGCGGCCAGCGAAGACCCTGTGCCGGTCCCTGTGCCGACTGAGGAAGGTGCCCTCAAGGCGGTGGCCGAGCCGTCAGTCGAAGACCCTACGGCCGAGTCCGGGCCTTCGCAGGTGGCTAAGTAGGAAAATAGGTGTAGAGTGGTGTGTATATTTTGTCTGTGTGTTACTGAACCTCGGTTGTTGCCCAGGTTCAGGGTTTTTGGCCTGCGTATGAAACCGCTACTGACAATGATAATTTTGCGGCGGCTTCGACCGTAGTCGTTGAAGATGTTTTGGATGATTCTGTGTCTAAGTTTTTTGAGTCAGATGATTCTGGGAGTTCGGTTGAGTGGACGGAAGAGTCTTCGGACGAAGACCTGGATTATTTTGCGGCTTTGGATGTGGCTGTGGCGGAGGCTTCTCCGCGCGTGATGGGTGTTGAAGTTCTGCCTGTTGCGAGTGGTGGGCGCAGGCGGCGGAGGACGGTGGCGAAGCGGAGGGTGAGTGAGGTGGAGGCGGGTCGTCTTCGTGTGGACGGGGCCAACAAATGGGAATTGTTGTCCTCGCCGGCTTGGGTGAGTGTAGGTGAAGGGGAGTTGCGGGATCTTTTTGAGGGTGAGGAGTTGAGGATAATGTTGTTCAACTACAGGGAGATGGGTATTATCCCGAAGGTTGAACCAATGTAAAGTGTGATGCCCTCGCTGTAATTAAGATTTGTATGAGTCTGCTTGCCTTCGCTGATCTGGTTGTGCCTATGGGCAACTTGTGTGTGGTTCGGTTTGCGGGGAATACGTTGATTTTGTTCCCTTGTGCTAATCTGGCTGCACCTGTAGGCGACGTTTGCACGGGGAGTGTTTTGGGTAAGACTTCGGTTTTGCACATTTGTTGTGCTATTCCGGCTGCACCTTTAGGCGACTTTTGCACGGGGAGTCTTTTGGGGAAGACTTCGGTTTTTCGCACTTATTGTGCAGTTCCGGCTGCACCCTTAGGCGACTTTTGCACGGAGAGTCTTTTGGGGAAGACTTTGGTTTTTTGCACTTATTGTGCTGTTCCGGCTGCACCCTTAGGCGACTTTTGCATGGAGAGTCTTTAGGGGAAGACTTCGATTTTTCGCACTTATTGTGCTATTCCGGCTGCACCCTTAGGCGACTTTTGCACGGAGAGTCTTTTGGGGAAGACTTCGATTTTTCGCACTTATTATGCTGTTCCAGCTGCACCCTTAGGCGACTTTTGCACGTAGAGTCTTTTGGGGAAGACTTCGATTTTTCGCACTTATTGTGCTGTTCCGGCTGCACCCTTAGGCGACTTTGGCGTGGAGTGTCGCACACGAGGGCGGCTAGCATTGCCCCTCGCGGTGACTTTGGTGTGGTCGAATGCCGAAGACCGTTGATGCGGTCTTTTTCGACATAGGCTTATTTTCTTGCGGGGGATTTTTGCTTGTATATTACATGGCTCCGCCTCATTAAAAACCTCACCCCCTGGGAGGAAAAGAGTGCGGGCCTGAAATAATAATGTTGAGTTACAAGGGCGTGATTGCCCTGAGGGTTCAAACAAAAAATTTGCGAAGATTGTCTACATTCCATGAATGCTCCAGGTCTTCGCCAGATTGAGTTGTTAGTCTGTATGCGCTGGGAGACGACTTCGTTTTGACGATATATGGTCCTTCACACTTTGGCTCCAGCTTACCCTGTGACTATGTCTGGGTTGTGCGGATGAGTACGAGGTCCCCTTCGTTGAATTCTCTTGGGACGACTGTGTGGTCGCGCCAGGCTTTCATTTGGGCTTGATATTTGTTGAGGGCCTGCAGGGCGAAGACGCGGTCTCCGTCGATGAGGTCTTTGGAGGTTGGCTCGTCTACGTCGGGTGCTGCTGAAGCGCTTGTCCGCGGGGACCCGTGTTTGATTTCCTGCGGGGTCATGGCCTCCGATCCGTATAGCACGCGAAAGGGAGTAAATCCGGTCGCCCGACACTCGGTCGTGTTCAGTGCCCAGACTGCTTCGGGTAGCAGGTCGGCCCATTTCCCTTCTTGTCGTCGAGGAGCATTTTCTTGATTGCTGTGAAAATTTTGCCCTTGGCGCGCTCCACGGTGCCGTTGGTTTGTGGGTGGTACACTGAGGTGAAGGCAAGCTTGGTGCCAATGGAGAAACAGAAATCCCTGAAGTCTTGGCTGTCAAATTGCTTGCCATTGTCAACTGTGAGCTCAGACGGGACTCCGAATCTACAAACAATGTTTTGCCAGAAGAATTTCTGGGCAGTCTTCGATGTTATCGTTGATACTGCCCTCGCTTCAATCCACTTGGTGAAATATTCGACGGCGACGAAAGTGAACTTGAGGTTTCCTTGGGCCGTGGGTAGTGGTCCGACAATGTCGAGGCCCCAGCGCTGAAGGGGCCACGTGTGGGCGATTAGCTTTGTGAATTGCGAAGGGTTGCCCGATCGTGGGGAAAACTTCTGACAGGCTTCGCACGACCTTGTGACCCGATTTGCGGCGCAGATCATGGTGGGCTAGTAGAAGCCTTGACGGACCACTTTTGCAGCTAGGGCCCTAGGCCCTGCGTGAGAACCGCAAGTCCCGCTGTGGACGTCACGCAGGATTTGGACGCCTTCGACCTCAATGACACATTTAAGCATGGGTTGGCTGACCCCTTTTTTTGTAAAGCTGGCCTTCGAAGAGCGCGAAGTCCCGGCTTCGGTGCTTGAGGCACTTGGCTTCATTGATGTCGGTTGGATGGTAGTATCCCTGCAGGTACAGGATTATTGGTGCCTGCCAGTCTTCGGTCATAATGAGGTTGACTATGCGGTGGCCCTCATTGTCATTGGTTATTTGGAGGCTTTCTGGGCTGCGGACGGCTGGTGTGCCGATGACATGGTAGAACACGTCGGAGGGCAGGGCATTGCCTCTGGCGGCTGCCTTGGCCAATGCATCGGCTTCCTCATTCTTGGCTCGGTCCACATGATGTAAGGTAAAGCCCTTGAATTGACGCTCGAGGCTACGTATAGCCGCGAGATATTGCATGAGTGCGGGGTCCTTTGCTGCGTAGTCCTTTTTGACCTGGCCGGCGACTACCTTGGAGTCTGTTATGATTATACAGGTGGTGACACCGAGTGCCCTTAGCTTGCGAAGGCCGAGGATGATAGCTTCGTATTCTGCGATATTGTTGGTGCACCTGTCGAACTCCAAGGCGAAGCTGAGTCGTGCTGCATATCTGTGCTTGACCCCCGTGGGTGAAGTAATGACTGCGGCTGGGCCTGCCCCCGCATGGCACCATGCGCCGTCGCAATGGATGGTCCAAACCTTCTCTGCATGTGTGTCCAGCTGCGTTATTGGCCCGGTCCAGTCGACGATGAAGTCTGCCAGGACTTGCAATTTGATGGCTGTCTGGGGCTCGAAGGTGATGTGGTAGCCGGAGACCTCGGCTGCCCACTTTGCGGTCCAGACAGATGCCTCCGGATTTCTAAACAATTCGCCAAGTCCCCTATCCGAGGTGACTCGGACCTTGAATGCTTCAAAATAATGGCGCAATTTGCGCGAAGCCATAACAACTGCATAGGCGATTTTCTCCAGTTCTGTCATGTTGCATTTTGATGCCGTGAGTACTTCGGAGACGTAGTAAACTGGACATTGCCTGATCGTGCCCTCCCTGTCCTGCTCTTGAACCAGTGCTGCACTGACCGCGTGCGGCGAAGCTGCGATGTAGAGCAATAGGGGTAGCGAGGGGTTGGGGCTGGTAAGAATCGCCAGCTCTGACATGTAATGCTTTAGCGAGGCGAAGGTCGTCGCTTGCTCTGGTCCCCATGTGAAGTCTTTTGTGCCGCGTAGCATTTTGAGAAAAGGTAGGCTTCGCTCTGCGGACTTAGAGATGAATCTGTTGAGGGCGGCTAATCTGCCTGTCAGTCGTTGGACATCTCTGGCTGACTGTGGGGGCGTCATGTTGATGATGGCCTGGATTTTGGTCGGGTTGGCTTCGATCCCGCGGTGCGATACCAGGTAACCCAGTATTTTCCCCTGGCGAACGCCGAAGACGCACTTTTCGGGGTTTAGGCGAAGACATGCATCCCGCATGTTTGCAAATGTTTCTGCGAGGTCAGCCAGATGGTCTTCTTTGCTCCTGCTGGTGACGACGATGTCGTCCACATACGTAAATATGTTTTTGCCGACTTGGTTCTCGAGCACCGTTTTGGTGAGGCGAGAGAATGTGGACCCAGCGTTCTTGAGTCCCGCCGGCATTCTGATGAAACAATACGTGCCGAAGGTTGTTATGAAACTGGTGCTGGCCTTGTCTTCCTCCTTCATATATATTTGGTGGTAGCCGGAGAAGCAATCAAGGAGTGACATGACTTCGCACCCTGCTGTACTATCGACGATTTTGTCAATCCGAGGTAGCGGGAAGTTGTCCTTGGGGCAGGCCTTGTTAAGGTTGGTGAAATCGATGCACATCCGCCACTTGCCATTCTTCTTCTGCACCATCACTAAGTTGGTGAGCCACATAGGGTAGGCGACCGGCTCGATAAAATTGGCCTCCAGCAGGCGGTGTACTTCGGCCTTGGCGGCTTCTGTCTTCTCGTCAGACATCTTGCGCAGCCGCTGCTTTTTCGGCCTCATCGAAGGGTCGATTCCCAAGCTGTGCTCGATGATGGAGCGACTGACTCCGACCAGGTCGAGAGCGGACCAGGCGAAGACGTCTTTATTCTTGGACAGGCAGGAGAGGAGTCTCTCCTCATCGTGCGAAGTGAGGTCTTCGCTTATATTGACTGTTTGCTTGGGCGTTGCTTGGTCAAGAGGAATAGTCTTGGTCCCGTCGTTGCTTTGCAGCTGTGCCTTCTCATGCTCTTTGGCAGTTGGGCTGGTAGACTCCGGGACTTCGCGCTGCGCCGTGAGGCAGTGTACATTCCGTTGCCCTGGAACGAAATCTCTTTCTATGTTGCGAGCGGCCTACTGGTTGCCGTAGACTGTGATTGCGCCCTGCGGACCCGGGATCTTCATGCACAGATAAAGTCCGTGAATGGCTGCCTCAAACTTGTTGATGGAACCCCTACCCATGATTGCATTGTACGAGTACACCATGTCGATGATGTCGAAGGTGACTTGCTCAATTCGCGCATTGGGTGCTACGCCGAAGGAGAGGGGTAATTGTATTTTGCCGATAGGAAAGGTGCCCTTGCCGCCGAAGCCGTACAGTGGATTGTCTGAAGGTTTAAGCAGACTGTGGCTGATGCCCATGCGGTCGAAGGCGTGGAGGAAGATGATATCCGCCTGGCTGCCATTGTCAACTAGGACCTTGTGTAGGTCCCAACCTGCCACGCTGCAGTTGATGACCATGGCATCGATGTGTGGTGCGCTGCGCAGGTCGACGTCTCTTGCGTCGAAGGTTAGTGGTACATGGGACCACTTTGTTTGCACGACTGGACCGGTGACGGCGACGTGGTTGATGCTGCGGTAGTGGTCTCTCTTCTGCCGCTTCGTGTCGAAGTCTGTGCTGGACCCCCTAGTGATCATGTGGATGACTCCGCGATACGGCTGATCGGCGAAGTCTTCTTGTTTTGGTGCCTGGGGGTGGTTGGGGTGGTGGATGTTTGGGTGTTGCGGGTGTGGCGGTGGGGGCGGGGGAGGTACGATTTGTACCTCCTGGTGGTGCTGGTAGGTGTGGTTGGGTGGATGCGGAGCGGGGCCGTGGTTGTATGGCGGAGGGAGTTGTTGGTATGTGTGCGCGACAACCCTTGGGTTATCGGCTGGTTGAGCCCGAGACATCCTGTCTCTGGTGGCCTTCGTTTCTGGGCAGTCCCTTGTTGGGTGCGCGCAGTCTTCGCCATGGAACAGGCAGTAAAACCTGCGAGGTTGCTGTGCTCGTCCTCGGCCCCGACCACGTGTTCCATTGCCGCGGCCCTGGGGGGTAATCTTGGCGGCGAGGTGGCTCGCCGGCAGGGTGCTGGTTGGCGATGTTGTGTACCTGCTGCTGACTGCGGCTGTCCCGACCGGAGTCTGCCTACGAAGGTCTCGTCCAGGTGCGGCTAGACTGTGGAGGGTCTTTGGGTTTCCTCTAGGACTCGACCTTACGCTGGTGGAGCTCTTCGGATCTGGCGTATTTTTCGAACAGCTGATATAGTTCCTGGAGGTTCTCTGGTGGATCTCTGATATAGTGGCTATAAAGGACGCCAGCCCGCAGACCGCTGATGGCGTAGTGAATGGCGATTTGATCATCAACCGAAGGCAGTTGAGACTTGAGGGTCAGAAACTTGCGGTAATACTCCCGCAGAGTTTCTCTTTCCAGCTGCTTGCAAAGTGATAGTTCGGCCAAGGCGTCGGTGTCAGGGCGGTACCCTTGGAAGTTGAGCAAAAACTTGTCTCGTAGACTTCTCTAGGAATCGATGGACAAAGGGGGAACCTGGTGTACCAAGTGAAAGCCGAGCCTTCGAGAGCAATGATGAATGATTTGGCCATCGTGGTGTCGTCTCCGCCGGATGATGCAACAGCGACTTGATAGCTCATGATGTACTGTGCTGGGTCACTGCTGCCGTTGTACTTGGGGTAGGACCCTGCCCTGAAGTTGGTGGGCCATGGTGACACTTGTAGGTGTGGCGCGAGGGGGCTTCGCTCGTCAAGGTAATTTACACCTTGGAATGCAGCGGTAGGCGGGATGGCGTGTCCGCGCTGAGGAGCGAACAGGTCTTCGAATGGCGCGCGCTGCTGGAGGGGTGGTCCGTGCTGCAGATCGAGTTGGCCTTCGCGCTGCATGCGCGCTATCTCCTGTTCAAGCTCCTGAGCCCTCTGCTCTTCGTCGCGTATCATCTGGCGCACCTTGGCCTGCACAGAGAGACATTGTCGCTTGGCCTCGAGGATTTCCTTCTGTTTCTGGAGGTTACGGTTCTTGATGCGCAAGGCCCGCAGCTGTAGTTGTTCCCCTGCCGAAACGCCGATGACTTCGCCATCTTCAGCGGCGTCGACGCCCTCCGGTGGTGCGAAGCCTGGGGGAGGTTGTTGTTGTCCTCCGGAGCTGCAGGTGCGAAGACTACCTTCGGGTGTAGGTTGTTCGTTGCGTTGCCTCTTGCTGAGTGCGTTGTCCTCACTGACTTCTTGGTGGGTGGTATCGACAAGGGCCTTGCCCTTCGTGGTCAGCAGCGCTGCCTTAGCTGCTTCATCAACGGATGGGGCTGCCTTCGAATTAGCTCTCTTGGCTACCATCACAGGTGGTTGTTTCGTAGCACGAACGGTGGGCGCCAAATGTTGGAACTCGCTCTTCTGGGCAAGATGATCCAACGGGGGAGTAATTGAAGGTCAAACAGGTTTTAGCTCGAAATGACAATAGCTCTGTTAACCTAGCCTCTCAAGGGCAATGTGCGAGGGTATTTATAGGTGCCTAAGTGCCCAGCGTTCTGGATTAAGGACGCATGTGCCCTCAGGCACCTGGGTCACCCCCGGAATATTCCCATAAAGCAGGGTTACAGACTGTCATTACAGAAAAGTCTATACAAATCGGGCCCGTAATACACACAGCCGCGCAGGGCCTGTTACAATGGGCCGAATTCCACATGGGCCGTCGAGGTCGACGTCCTCGCGAGACGGTGCGACCTCGCCGTTGGCCTTCATCTTGCAGTGTGTTGGACGAAGGGTGCAAGCAGTCAGTCGCTTTGCCTCTGTTGGTACAGCGAGGTTGGCGAAGGCCTCGAGCGAAGGGTAGCGTCTTCGCCTTCGCCCCAACAGTGATCCCTTTCCAGCCTGGGTTGTACAGACCCGATCTTCACTACCAAGGTGAATGGCCAAGGATACACTATGTAGCCTTTACAAAGACTCCCCTGGTGCATAGCTGCTCGTTAGGTTTCGCCAGTCGTACAAATGGAGTACACCTCCCCAAGGTGGGTGACTAACAAAACCAAATCGAAAGAACCTCTGCACCCTAACCTTGGCAGAGCGAGCACTATGCCCCGGCCCCCATTGATGGCCCTCCGGCAAAGCCAACTACACCCCCAGGTTCATCTAATTAATCAGCTAAGGGCGTCCCATTCCACATCCCGGGTGGTCACTCCATGAACAGGCCCTTACGGAGAGGTACTCAGGAAAAAGGCCTGAGCCCCCTAAGGTATCACAAGATCATCCACATAGTCAGGATAACAGTATCGTATCATAAATGTTCACATCATGTACATTGATTAAGTTAAGGCAATAGCAACATGCTAACCATGATAACCCAAAAAGGAAAACAAGGATAAGGTAAATAGAAAGCTAGCCAATCCTTAGGTTTCATAAAGTAATGCAGGACAATGAATTATAAAGTAAGTAGGACATATTGGGTCAAAGGACACTTGCCTTCACTAGGTTGCTGCTCAGGAAGGTCTCCAACAACACACTCAGGAACCTCGGACAGCTCGTTGTCTAAATAAAGCGAGCATGCATTCAATACATTTGGAAAGTACAAATGAACATCACACCAAACATATACAAACATTGGAACACATAAAAAAAGACACAATACTACATGGGATAATGGATTCAGAGTATAACATAAACTATAACATAAATTAACTTTATTTGAAAATAGATTACTGTTTCTCCTAAGTGTTACTTACAAGTACATAAACATGGCTCAACTTATTTTATTGTGACCTAAAATTTAGAATCGAAGTAAACTCATGTAATACACATTATTAATCTCACAAGTTTACACATGTTTAAATCTCTAAGGTTCTTCTTTTATTTATTTTATTAAGTAATTAAAAATGCATCTACATTAGTTCATATTCAATACTAAAAATTAGAGTGTGCAGACAATAGGTGAAACCATTTTATTTAAACAGAGAATAATTCTATGAACATTTTGCAATTTGAATCACTAAATTTAGAGTTCATATGCAAAAGTTATGAAATAAACAAGTTTGGGATTTCAAAATATGAAATTAGGGCTAATTCAGTGAATATTTAAAAGTCCAGGGCTAAATCTGCAAGATTACAGGGACCTGCGCGCGAAAACCAAGGACGGCGGGTTGATTTCCAATAAACAGAGGGTCTCTTTAAGAAAACTACCGCGCGAAGGGGTATTGGGTGAATCTAACCGTCAGATCTAAAACCAACGACTGAGATTAGATCTGTGGGCAAGGGCGCGCGCTCGCGAGCGGGCGAGCGCTGATAGGTGGGCCAGGGAGTGTCAGCGACAGAGGGGGAGAGCGCGCTAACCGAGCAGGCCCAGCGCTAGGGGGTTTGGGCGCTGACAGGCGGGCCAGGGAGTCAGGGTGCGCGTGCGCGAAGCGTTATCCGTGATCTGAGCCGTTCGATCTAAATCGAACAGAGGGGATCAGACTGAGGGGGTTGAATGGTTGCGGGCGGCGCCGCTCCTCTCCGCGACGGTGAGGTCGCCGGAGTTGAGGCTGCCGCGTGCTAGGGTGGCTCCGGGGTCGCCGGAGTTGGGCAAAGAGGGAGAGGGCACCACGGCGAACTCAATGGCGGGTAAGAGGCCATGAATCCACGGGCAGAGAGGGGAGAACGGCGGTGAGAAGGCCTCAGGCGGGCTGGATTAACTCCGGTGAGCCATTCCGGCCACGGGGAGGGGAATTAGGGCGCGCTAAGGCCTTGGCTAACTTCAGCAGAGGCAGGGGCGACATAGGGACCTACTCTGGTGAACTAAACCGGGCTGAATTGGCCAGCCACCGCGTGAGCACGGCGGACCGCCGCGGTCGAGCACCGGCGAAGGTGAAATTGGCCGAACATAGGGCGCAATAGGGGAATTAGGCACGGGGACGGGTGTCTCACCTCGGGGCGGAGCTCGGGAAGGCTTGGGGAAGTCTCCGGCGAGCTGGATGGCCGGAAACGCGGCCGCGGGTCTCCGACGACTACTGGCGGCGTGGGCCGAGCGTGAGAGAGGGCAAAGCTACGCGAAATGAGGTGAGGGGCGAGCGCGGGGCACTGGCGGGGCTCTAAGAAGGGAGCTGAGGTGCATGGGTGGCGTCGTGGACGAGAAACCCGGCGACGTGCGCGAGTGCGCACGCGCCGGTCCACGGCGAGCACGGAGGGGCCGGAGCTAACAGGGCTGGCCCACGACGCAGACAGAGAGAAAAGGGTGCGCGAGGGTAATGGCTCTGCGACTGGCAGCGCGGGCCCACGAAACAGAGAGAGGGAGAGCGCGCGGGCGAAGGAAATTGGCGCCGATAGGTTGGCCCCAGTGGGCAGAGGGCGGGAGAGAGGGCTGCTGCTGATAGGCGGGGTTCGCCTGTCAGGCGGCGCGGGCGCACGACCTGGTGGGCGTGGCTGGGCCGGCTAGGCAGCTGGGCTGCTTTCCTTTTTCCTTTTTCTCTGGATGTTCTAATTCCTTTTCCATTTCTTTTCTATAGGGTTTTCAAATCCAAATTTAAACTAGGTTTCAAATTCAAATAAATTCAAACATGTGCAACACTTCAAAGAATACTTTAAGCTCAGCATGATGCAACATGTCATGACCCAAAGTGTTTAGCAAAAATAAATAAATAAATCTCCCTAACTTAAGCTAAGTCTACTTAAAAAGGGAAAAGAGAGAGAAAATCTAGAGAGAGAAATCCTAGAGTGAGAAGAAGACGAGTAACACATGATTTTGGGTGATAATTAGAAAGAAATTTTATACCCCCAAAATCAGGGTGTTACACTTATATAATCCAAGAATGAGCAAGAGCATGAGGAGCATTTGAGAAAGGTACTTCAAAGGCTACGTGATTGTCAGCTGTATGCCAAGCTTAGCAAGTGCGAGTTCTGGATCAGTGAAGTCCTATTCTTGGGTCACATTATAAACCGAGAGGGATTGGCTGTAGATCCAAAAAGGTAACATCTATCTTGGACTAGAAAGCACCAAAAGATGTCCGAGGAATCACGAGTTTTATCGGAATGGCCGGTTATTATCGGCGTTTCATTGAAGGTTTCTCCAAGATCGCCAGGCCAATGACAGCCTTGTTGGCAAAGAAGGTTGAGTTCAAGTGGACCCCAGCATGCCAGAAGTCCTTTGAGACATTGAAGGAGAAGTTGACAACGACACCAATACTGATTCTACCAGATGTCCACAAGCCATTCTCAGTATATTGCGATGCTTCGTATACCGAACTGGGATGTGTGTTAATGCAGGAAGGGAGAGTAGTGGCATACTCGTCCCGACAGTTGAAGATTCATGAGAAGAACTATCCTACTCATGATCTGGAGTTAGCAGCCGTGGTTCATGCATTGAAGACTTGGAGGCATTATCTTTATGGGCAGAAGTGTGATATCTATACGGATCATAAGAGTCTCAAGTACATATTCACTCAGACAGAACTGAACATGAGGCAGCGAAGATGGTTAGAGTTGATCAAAGGCTATGAGCTTGAGATTCATTACCTCCCAGGCAAAGCAAATGTGGTTGTAGATGCTCTAAGCAGAAAAGGTCAAGTCAATATGTTGGCAGCTCACCCTATGCCGTATGAGCTAGCGAAGGAGTTCGACAGGTTGAGTCTCGGATTTCTGAACAACACTCAAGGAGTGACAATTGAGTTGGAACCCACTCTAGAGCAAGACATCAGGAAAGGTCAGAAGGATGATGGGAAGATCAACGAGATCCGATAGCTGATCATAGATGGAAAAGGCAAGGATTTTCGTGAGGATGCAGAAGGAGTGGTATGGTTCAAGGACAGACTGTGTGTTCCTGACATCAAATCGATCCGGGAACTGATTCTCAAGGAAGCCCATGAGACATCATACTCTATACACCCTGGCAGTGAGAAGATGTACCAAGACCTAAAGAAAAGATTCTGGTGGTACGGTATGAAAAGAGAGATAGCAGAGTATGTGGCAGTGTGTGACAGTTGTTAGAGGATTAAAGCAGAACATTAGAGACCTGCAGGTTTGTTGCAGTAGTTGCGGATTCCTCAGTGGAAATGGGATGAGATCGGAATGGACTTTATAGTCGGTTTGCCCCACACTCGTACTGGTTATGACTCCATCTGGGTAGTAGTGGACCGTTTGACAAAGGCGGCCCATTTCATACCAGTCAAGACCACCTATAACAGTGCGGTGTTGGTCGAACTATACATGGCTCGGATTGTGTGCTTGCATGGCGTTCCGAAGAAGATAGTATCAGATAGAGGCACTCAGTTCACCTCTCAATTTTGGCAGTAGTTACATGAAGCCTTGGGCACACATTTGAAGTTCAGCTCAGCTTATCACTCGCAGACAGATGGTCAAACAGAGAGAACCAATTAGATCCTTGAGGATATGTTGAGGGCTTGTGCTTTGCAAGACAAGATAGGTTGGGACAAGAGATTACCATATGCAGAATTCTCTTACAACAACAGCTATTAGGCCAGTCTGAAGATGTCACCATTCGAAGCGCTCTATGGGAGGAATTTGCAGAACTCCATTGCATTGGGACCAACCTGGTGAAAGTCAGGTGTTTGGTCCAGATATTTTTCTTGAAGCCGAAGAGAACATCAGAATGGTCCGAGAGAATTTGAAGGCAGCGCAGTCCAGACAACGAAGCTATGCCGACACCCGAAGAAGAGAACTGAGTTTTGAAGTGGGAGACTACGTCTATTTGAAGGTGTCACCTATCAGAGGAACCAAAAGGTTTGGAGTCAAAGGCAAGCTAGCACCTCGTTATATTGGACCATATCAGATTCAAGCCAGACATGGAGAAGTGGCTTATTGAAAAGGAAATAGGCTTTAAACCTTTTCCTAAATAATTTTGGTGGTTGAATTGCCCAACACAAATAATTGGACTAACTAGTTTGCTCTAGAAAATATGTTCTACAGGTGCCGAAGGTTCACAACAAACCAATGCAAAAGAAAAAGAAAGGGTTCAAAAAGACAAAGAGCAAGGAACCCAAAGGCAGCCCTGGTCTGGCGCACCGGACTGTTTGGTGCACCACCGGACAGTGTCCGGTGCACCAGGGAGTCCAACTCCGAACTTGCCACCTTCAGGTTTCTGGAATTGGCTCCCTGCTATAATTCACCGGACTATCCGGTGTAACACCGGACTGTCCGGTGTGCCAGCGGGAACAACGACTACTGCGCCAACGATCATCTGCAAATGAACAGTGAACAGTGAATAGTGCGCGCCTGCGCACACAGAAGTTAGAGCAGGCGCCAAAAGGCGCACCGGACAGTGAACAGGACCTGTCCGGTGCACCACCGGACTGTCCGGTGGCCCAGCTGTCAGAAGCTCCAACGGTCGAACCCTAACGGTTGGGTGACGTGGCTAACGCACCGGACTGTCCGGTGTGCCCTTCGCAGACAGCCTTCCCCAACGGCCACTTTGGTGGTTGGGGCTATAAATACCCCCCAACCACCACACTTCAAGGTATCCAAGTTTTCAGCCAACTCATTCAATACAAGAGCTATAGCATTCAATACAAGACACAAATAGAGTGAATCAAAATCTCTCCAAGTCCCAATTCCACTCAAAGCAATAGTGACTAGAAGAGAGAGTTTTGTTGTGTTCTTTTGAGCTCTTGCGCTTGGATCGCTTTTCATCTTCCCCATTCTTGTTCTTGACACATTTGTAATCAAAGCAAGAGACACCAATTGTGTGGTGGTCCTTGTGGGGACTAAGTGTCCCAATTGATTGAGAAGAGAAGCTCACTCGATCTAGGTGACCGTTTGAGAGAGGGAAAGGGTTGAAAGAGACACGGTCTTTGTGACCACCTCAACGGGGAGTAGGTTTGCAAGAACCGAACCTCGGTAAAACAAATCACCATGTCACTCGCTCTATTTCTTTGGTTGATTTGTTTTCGCTCTCTCTTTCGGACTCGGTTATATTCCTAACGCTAACCCCGGCTTGTAGTTGTGCTATAAGTTGTAAATTTTAGATTTGCCTATTCACCCCCCTCTAGGCGACTTTCACTTATCAACTCAGCTTACTGGAGAATCTGTCAGCTGTGCATGATGTGTTCCATGTGTCTCAGTTGAAGAAATGCTTGAGAGTGCTAGAAGAGCAATTGCCAACAGAGGATCTGACCTATATTGAGAAGCCAACTCAGATTCTGGAGACAACAGATTGGGTCACTCGGAGAAGTACCATCAGGATGTGCAAAGTCAAATAGGGTCATCACTTAGAAGAAGAAGCAACCTGGGAACGAGAAGATGTTTTAAAAGCCAAGTACCCTGAGCTTTTTTCTAGCCAGCCCTGAATCTCGAGGGCGAGATTCTTTTAAGGGGGATTGGTCTGTAACACCCTGATTTTGTGGGTATAAAATTTCTTCCTAATGATCACCCAAAATCATGTGTTACTCTTCTCTCTCTCACCCTAGGTTCTATCTCTCTCTAGATTCTCTCTCCATTTTTCCCTTTTAAGTAGAATTAGCTTAAGTTAGGGAGATTTAATTATTTATTTTGCCAAAACATTTTGGGTCATGAAATGTTGCATCATGTTGAGCTTAAAATATTCTTTGGAGTGTTGCACATGTTTGAATTTATTTGAATTTAAAACGTAGTTTGAATTTGGAATTTAAAACCGTAGAGAAAAGAAATAGAAAAGGAATTAGAAAATTCAGAGAAAAATAAAAAGAGAAAGCAGCCCAGCCGGCCCAGCTCAGCCAGCCAGGTCGCGCGCCCCCACGCCCGCGCCGCCTGACAGGCGGACCCCGCCTGTCAGCGGCAGCTCTCTCTCTCGCGCGCCCTCCCTCTCTCGCTCGCTGCCCAGTGGGGCCGACCTGTCGGCGCCGGTTTTCTTCACCTGCACGACCCTCCCCTCTCTCTGCCTCGCGGGCCCAGTTCGCCAGTTGCTGAGCCGTTGCCTCGCGCGTCCCCTTTTCTCTCTCTGCGTCGTGGGCCTGCCCTGTCAGTTCCGCCCCCTCCGCACTCGCCGTGGACCGGCGCGTGCGCACTCGCGCAAGTCGCCGGATTTCTCGGCCACGACGCCCGCCCACACGCCCAGCTCTTTTCTTAGAGCCCCGCCAGTGCCCCGCGCTCGCCCCTCGCCTCATTTCGCACATCCTCGCCCTCTCTCGCGCTCTGCCTTCGCCGCCAGACGCCGCCGGAGACCCTCGCCCGCGTTCCCGACCGTCCAGCTCACCGGAGACCGCGCCAAGCCTCCTCGAGCTCCGCACCAAGGTGAGTCACCTGTCCCCGTGCCCAATTTTCCCTATTGCGCTCTGTGCTCAGCCAATTTCGGTTTCGCCGGTGCTTGGCCGCGGTGGTCCTCCGTGCTCGCGCGGTGACCGGTTGATTTAGCCCGGTCTAGTTCACCGGCGTTAGTCCCTAAGGTGCCTCTGCCTCTGCTGAAGCTAGCCCAGGCCTTAGCGTGCCTTAAGCCCCCTCCCCGTGGCCGGGATTCCTCATCGGTGTTACTCCGGCCCGCCCGAGACCCTCTCTCTGCCGTTCTCCCCTCTCTGCCCTCGAACTCGTGGCCTCTTCCCCGCCATTGAGTTCGCCGTGGCGTTCTCTCCCTCTTTGCCCAACTCCGGTGACCCCGGAGCCACCCTAGCTCATGCCTGCCTCAACTCCGGCGACCTCACCGCCGCGGAGAAGAGCAGCGCTGCCCGCGGCCGTTCATCCTCCCTGGTCTGATCCCCTCCGTCCGATCTTCATCGCATGACCTAGATCACGGATAACGCTTCGTGCACGCGCGCCTGATGCCCTGGCCCGCCTGTCAGCACCCTGGCCCGCCTGTCAGCGCCCAAGCCCCCTAGCTCTAGGCCCGCTCGGTCAGTGCGCTTTCCCCCTCTGTTGTTGACGCCCCTGGCCCGCCTGTCAGTGCTCGCCCGCTCGCGCGCGCGCGCGCGCGCCCTCGGCCACAGATCTAATCTCAGCCGTTGGTTTTAGATCTAACGGTTAGATTCACCCGATACCCCTTCGCACGGTAGTTTTATTAAAGAGACCCTCGGTTTATTGGAAATCAACCCGCCGTCCCTGGTTTTCGCGCGCAGGCCCCTGTACTCTTGTAGATTGAACCCTGGACTTTTAAATATTTACAGAATTAGACCTAATTTCATATTTTGAATTCCCAAACTTGTTTATTTCATAACTTTTGCATATGAACTCCAAATTTAGTGATTCAAATTGCAAAAATGTTCATAGGATTATTCTCTATCTAAATAAAATGGTTTCATTTACTGTATGTACACTCTAATTTTTATGATTAAGTATGAACTAGTGTAGGTGTATATTTATTTATTTAATAAAATAAATAAAAGGAGGACCCTAAAGATTTAGATATATTTAATCTTGTGAAGATTAATAATGTGTAGTACATGAATTCACCTCTGGACTAATTTTTAGGTCACAACAAAATAAATTGAGCTATGTTATGTATTTGTAAGTAACACTTAGAGAAATAATAATCCATTTCCAAGGAAGGTAGTTTATGTTATATTTCATGTTATACTTTGATCTCAGTAGTTCCTTATTGTGTTTTACGATGCATTCTTATGTTTGTACATGTTTGGTGTGTTGTTCTTTTGTACTTTCTAAATGTATTGAATCCATGCTCGCTTTATTTAGACAAGGAGCAGTCCGAGGTTCCCGAGTTTGTTGTTGGAGACCTCCCTGAGCAACAACCTGGTGAAGGCAAGTGTCCTCTGACCTAATATGTCCTACTTACTTTATAATTAATTGTCCCCATTACTTTATGAAACCTAAGGATTGACTAGCTTTCTATTTACCTTATCCTTGTTTACCTTTTTGGGTTATCATGGTTAGCATGTTGCTATTGCCTTAACTTAATCAATGAACATGATGTGAACATTTATGATACGATACTGTTATCCTGATTATGTGGATGACCTTGTGATACCTTAGGGGGCTCAGGACTTTTTCCTGAGTACCTCTCCGTAAGGACCTGTTCGTGGAGTGACCACCCGAGATAACAGTGCAACCATGAGGGTGGAATGAGACGCCCTTAGCTGAATAATTAGATGAACCTAGGGGTGTAGTTGGCTTTGCCGGAGGGCCGTCAATGGGGGCTGGGGTGTAGTGCTCGCTCTGCCAAGGTTGGGGTGCAGAGGTTCTTTCGATTTGGTTTGTTAGTCACCCACCTTGGGGAGGTGTACTGCGTTTGTACGACTGGCAAAACCTAATGAGCAGCTATGCACCAGGGGAGTCTTTGTAAAGGCTACGTAGTGTATCCCTGGCCATTCACCTCGATAGTGAAGATCGGGTCTGTACAACCCAGGCTGGAAAGGGATCACAACTTGTGGGTAAAGTGTACAACCTCTGCAGAGTGTTAAAAACTGGTATATCAGCGGAGCTCACGGTTAAGAGCAGCCTTGGGATCCTCTTTGATTAGAAGAACTTTGGATACTTTTATGATGATGATTAACAATGATGTTATAAAATCTGATCTCTGGTATTACCTCTTTTGAGGAAGTACTTTTGGGTAATAACTGGTTTTATTACTAAAAGTTGGCTCTACTAATAATAATAAATACTTGACTAACTTAAAAGCAACTGCTTAACCTCAACCCCATATACAGCTAGTCCACTTTAGCCAAACGGGACAATTGCTGAGTACGTTGATGTGTACTCACCCTTGCTTTATAAACCACCCCACCCCAGGTTGTCCCCACTGTACTCAGTGCTCAGGAGGTGATGCTGGCAACATGGAGGACTTTGAGGAGTTCCAGGAGTACGACGAGTTCTAGTTCTTTTTTAGTGGCAAACCCCGAGTCAGCTGCCTGTGTAGGCTTAGCATCTACATTTCGTAATTCCGCACTTTGATATTTATGTTGAACAATGGTTATGTATTAGACTCTGTGGATGTCTTGGACATCTTGATGTAATAAAGTACATTTCTGCTATTTATTTCGAGCATTGTGTGATGATGTCCAATTATGTAATCACTATGTACGTGAATTTCTGATCCTGACACGTACATGGTTCGCATTCAGTTTGCCTTCCAAAACCGGATGTGACAGACGGGTGGCGGAAACATTGGTGCGGCGACACAGCTGATGCCTCAGAAGGGGAGCTAGGTGTGAAGCGACATTGGGGCAACGCAGAAGGGGACAAGCGACAAAGTCAGGGCGAGTACAACAAGGGGATGGCGATGACGGAGTCGAGCGCGTCTACCTTGTCGATCAGATATAACGATAACAGAACAGAAGCAGAATTGAGTTTTTTTAGAGAGTTGTGGAGTTGGATTATTGGGCAGGATGGTAGATGTGTGCTGCATTTTTGTCTTCATGTACTTACTATTTTATTTTTAATTTGCATCATATTCAACATATAAGAAGACACCCTTGCCCACCCGGTGGCTCCGCCCCTGCAGGCAGGCGCATCGCGGGCGGTGTGATGGGACGACGACTGACGTGGAGGTTGTTTGTAGAGTAGCAGCAGCGAGGCTTATCCATCGAGCGGGAGGACGGCGGATGGTGGCGCCATTTGCGGGGTGGTTGTTGACGACGGTGGAATTATAGTGACTTTTTGCAAAAGAGGATGACCGTGGAACCGTGACTACACCAGTATTATAGTAGTAGAGTTAATGAGAATGGCCGTGTCAAAATGAACTAATTCTCGTGTGTGAAACAACATCAAATAAATAAATACCGAGATAGTATATTGCATTAGCCAACCATCTGCAGCGACATACGTACGCGTAACCATGCATGCAAAAGAGGCCAAAACGTAAACATCGTCTCTGTGTGCACTTAATTTCTCTTTTATTAGCAAACTAGAATAGTCCATCCGTCACCTTCGTCCTGCAAATTTTGAGACTTTATCCTCACACTAGCTATTTGGCATTTTTTATTTCAGTGATTTGTTTTTAATTACTTTATCTCGTGTTATAAAGAACTGAGCACTTTTAAGGTTATATTAATTTTTCCTAAAGCAATCATATATCCTTTTACTACAATTAATGTTTGTTGTTTGTTGTTATAGCTAGCTACTCCTAGTTAATACATAGGGATCGGGTCGGGCCAAAGCAAGTGTACCAATAGTCATCCCTGCTCTTGCTCAGAAGTCAGAAGAGGTGCATGCAGGTACTGGGCGTGTCTCGATCTGCATGCGCAAGCGCAACGCCGAATAAAGGTTGACCATCGCTCAGCAACAACGGCCGGCCAAGTGGGGATTTTCGAGATATTTGAATTAACCAATACCTTTTGGAACTGAATAACCATGCAAGGAATTTAATTTTATGAAATATCAAATATTGGAGTATTTCAAATATGAATGTTTGTACCTTCTAATAGGGTCAAATTAATAAGCTGTTTGGTTTGAGGAATGATCTAGTCCATCGTCTTCTCACTCCTCACTTTTTTGTTTGGTTTGTGGAATGGATTGAGTTGATCCATCATCACCTCATTCCTTATAGTTATTTAGTTAGTACTAATATGAGGAATGAGGTCATCCCACCAAATTTGAGGAATGGACCCATGATGCACCACCACATTTTGGATGAAGTGATTCCTCAAACCAAACACCCCCTAAAAGAATTGTGTCAAAATCCAAGTGGAGACTTTAATAACTTTTTATAGAATCGAAGAGATGAAGGTAAATGCCTTCGTATATGAGGACTAGATATGTGGCAGTGTGTTGTCACGAGAGTTAAAAATCTGTATAAAACATGATATATAACGACAACTGTCACTATGATATGCAAAATCCGTGTAGCAAAATATCAGCTTAACACTAATATTATACTCTAAGTATAGACTGAATGCTTTGGTATCTATTCACAGTCGAAGAATTAATTGAGAAAACTTGATTAATCATTCACTGCCCAGATGCAACTGAGAACACAACAAGAACCTAATTTAGAAGGACGAGAAAGAACCAAATGCACACATTTCAGCTCATCCTTCCAAATTGAACATCCATCAAAGCTAGCATAGCATAGCTACATGCATTGATAAGTAGGTTAAAATAGCTCAAACAATCTGCGAGATAAATAATGTACTCCTCTGAGTAGCTAACACGATATTTGGTATAAGTTTTATATCCTTACTTTTCACATATGAGCATTCATATCTGCTAGTTATAAGCATCATGTTGTAAAAGTGTTGTGGAAATGATGTAGTAAATTTGACAGTAGTTTGATAGTTAGTCACCATTTTCTATATATTGTGCACAAAGAGAAGTTGTAATATCCAAAAAAAGTTGCCAACGGTTGATCTTCGGTGCGTGGATGTGGGAAAAAGGGTTGTAGACCGTTGGATGCTAAGTCAGAGTCATCTGTGGCGTCGTTTCGTTTCTCCCGCAAAGAAACCCTAGTGGTGGCCCTTTTCCCCTTTTGCCCTTCTTGGCCGCCTCCCCCTTTCTCCCCACACACACTTGGCCGCCCCTTCCCCTCTCCCCTTGGCTGGCCGCCCTCTCCTCCCATGGAAGCCCCTCTCCACGGCTTCCTCCTCCCTCTAGATCTCCCCCCACGCAGCAAGGATCAAGAAGAGGAGGAGCACGTTGAATTGAAGAGGGAGAGAGGATCAAGGAGATGTTCTTCCCCATCTTTTCTTGAAGATTTACTTGGGGAAAACCCTAGGTATGGATGAAATCCTTGTTCCTCCCTGTAATTATGTGCTTTTGGAGGTTGTGGATTATGGGGATTAAAGGATTAGAGGTTGGATTAGATGTGGGGTTAGGTTTTGATCTCGAATTTAGTTTTCTGCGGAATGGAAGATTCGACAGTTTCTATTCATGCCAGTTTTCTGTCGTCTTAGTGGCCTCAAAAAAAATGAAAAGTCTATATATGAGTCGTAAATAATTTGTAGATCTTTCCGTGGCCGCGAAGAACACCTTAATCGGACATCAGATCAGAAAGTTATTGCACTTTGATTATAATAGTTTTTCGGTCTCATAATTCTGTGCAGAATCTGTTCTCATAAGATTTAGGCAATTTTATCAACAAAATTCAACCTTGGGTTTGTAAGAAAAGTTGTAGATAATTTCATAAGATTTCCAGATTTTTAAAAAGTGCATTGATATGAATTATGAAACTCCAGTTATGTTTGTTTTACTGTAGCTGTTCCTGTTTGCCTGACAAAAATGAGCGGGTCTGTTCACTGGTAGGTTTCATCAGGTAAATGGCCGAACTGGCTATTCCAACTATGGAGGCTTTTGTAGAGGGATAAAAGTTCTTACTGCCAGTAGAATTACATGATTTTTGGTTGAGTGGTTTGTGAGATATTGAATTTTGATGTTAACTACGTTGCTGTCTAAAACAGATTCAGTCAGTTATCTTGTCAGATGTTTTAGAACTTATAGATGGCAGAATTTAATTATCCATTGAATACCGAAGTTGTAGGGTATTTTGTGTAGATACTCCTATATTATTTGTTTGATATCACCATAGTTATAATTTTAAAGATACAAAATTAACAAACAACATTGCTGTTGTATGGCATGTGGTTCAGGGTGGGAGGCTTTCCACCAGGTTTTGGTTTCAAGTGTAGGAGCTATTTGTTGATTGTTGGCAAATGTTTGTGAAATATTTGTACTAAGTTTTATGCCCGCTAGCAGGTGGCTACACTCCAGATCATGCCTAGTACATTTCTTCTTCTTCGATGAAGGCAAGTGAATGTAGCGGTGGTTGCTTCCGTTCTGACCTGTTATTTCTATTGCCTACACTATAATATTCAGAAGTATTGGATTATTTAATAATTGGACTATATGGTGATGCTTTACTTGCTTGCATTATACTGATGCTCAATCATATACTGATGATGATTATGATTCGAGTATGACTCATGAGATTAATTCACACCCCTGAAGGTAAATGAAATATTATTTGAGGTTGGTATTGTATCTGAAGGTAAATGAAGTATTATTTGAGGTTGTATTGTATCTGAAGTTAGTGAAGTATATTGATAAATGCATCATGCCATATACATTGCATGATTCACTTGCATCTGAAGTTGGGTCGTGACCTATGATCCGACCGTACCAGTACAACTTAGCATCGTACGTTGCCAGAGTAGGGGTACGATGCGGCTTCATACCCTTAGAGGTATGAATGCAGAGGACATATGCATTGCATTCATATGCATTCATTGAAGTGATATTTGCAGATGATGTGGTTTTATATCCTCAGAGGTATGAAGACAGAGTACCTACACTTTGCATTTCTATGCATACATTGAAGTGATATTTGCAGGTTTTGTTGACGCAGGGAAGTGTTATAGAACCTACTATGGCTGTTCGAGGAAATGAGATGGTATTGGTTATATTGGGACTACTGAGTTCTATATCTACAAGTATTTCTAATCTTAATTGTGATTCTTTTAAAATGTTGATTAATTCAATTTGTGGTTTAAATATCTCATCAAAACAATTTGCTTGCTGAGATGTTTCATCTCACTCTTGCATTACTCAATGAAGGTGCTTGTTGCTCATCCAGGGAAGTGGGAAGTAGCAGCACATCCACCTTCACTCT
Source organism: Zea mays (assembly GCF_902167145.1). Classification (NCBI taxonomy): domain Eukaryota; kingdom Viridiplantae; phylum Streptophyta; class Magnoliopsida; order Poales; family Poaceae; genus Zea; species Zea mays. The sequence goes on along the minus strand of NC_050101.1, from coordinate 111,665,814 downwards.
CATAATAACGCTGCTTAAGCGCAGTCATGATTTAATTAGAAGCTTCTTATCAAAGGATGTTTGTTTCTAACTAGTTGTGCGCACTGTTAATTTAGTTCATGCCGTTATGGTTGTCTTCCCATTGCTAGCAGATTATTAATGTCGATTATGTTTTCTTATCATGATATCTATTTATACTTTGTTGCTTCCCCGTTTATGCAATTTTCAAAGGAGATGATGTCGAAATTTTATATACGAATGTTAGAGGTGTAGTTTAGTAGCATTCTGGGGTGTTTGTGTATCCCAGGGTGTTATAGTTGGTATCAAAGCTTAGGCTTTAGATTCTTGGCAATTTGAAGATAAATTTGACACACTTGCACATATAGGAAGGGTATGGGTTCAAGTATCTTTGATATATATTAGTGACTTTGAAGTGCAGATGACAATAATTTCACCCCTCCCTATTCCTTTACGGTGATGTGGTAAGTTTTTTATGGCTTAATGCTTGATATAATTTATTTCTGAAATTTTGATATTGTTTTATTAATGCGGTTGATATCGCTGGTCATTTGTGAGATTGAAGTTGTTACTATGCTTGTGATATACAAGTATGCCTATGCTGTTTTCACCATGTTTTTCATGGTTGAGTTTTATTACAATAATATTGTTATATATGCTTGATTGAGGATGTTTCTAAGAAGAGTGTGAATTGCGTGTTTTGGGGTACAAGGTAATCATCAATTTGAATTTAAGTTGTTGAGTGGTTGGTGGATAGCTCCAACTATCTTTGCAAAGAATGATTGTTTATGTCGAGAAACCAGTTCTGAAAGAAATGAATATTGGTACTTTTATATTGATTTTGGAGGAAGTCTTTACATAGCCAGAATGGTTTACATGTCTCTCTTCTATCGTGTGTTTTAGTAGCCACAAAGCCTAGATGTGGTTTAAAGTGGTTGCATGTTAGTCATGCTAATTGTAGAATAAAATCTTTGATTTTCTTGATCCATTGATTATGTATTAATACGTTGAGGATCTGATGGTTCTCTCCCCGATGCATGTTTGTGGAGCCATTGTTGGACCACTTATCTATTGGTTTGAATGAAGTCATTGCCTAACCTAGCGTTGGTTGTGTGTAGTCACCTATTCCTAAATGATGTGGTTTTTACATCAGCTTGAGATGTTTGCCAAATGTGTGAAGGTGTGATACCCGGATTGCAAAGAAGAGAAATTGGAGGTTATTCTTTTTGTTTTTTTTCTCATTCGGGTGATGCGCTTTGGGGATTTGGAATTTGTGGAAAACATTCACCAGTATAACAGTAGAATGGTTGGTCGGGAGCTGTCGTGCAAGCGAGTTGGGCCGTGAATCTCAATCCTTATTATGTGAAATTGGTGCACTAAGTTGTGTGTCAAAAACATGTAGTGGACTTCCGGATCGTACTTATGGATTTGCCCAAACTTTCGGTGAAGGCAAGTAAAACAGTGATGGTTATTGCGTCTGTCGATTGAAGAGTCTTATACTTGATTATGTTTGTGCTATTTGTGTTCGTATTCATATTCCTAATTGGGTACCATCGTTTGAAGATATTCATGTTTTATTGATTACATATGTTGAGGTTGTGGTTTGATCTTGTTACCCATGTGGTTTATTATGTGGAATGGGTGGAAGTATATGTCTAGCATATTTTATTTGGGAAGAACTCATGTTGTTGTCATGCATAATGCATTCATCATCTATTGCATGGAAGTTTCGTCGCGATCTTATGGTCCGTCCGTACCGGTACAATGAGCATCATATGTTGCCCGAGAAGGTGTATGATGCAGCTTCATATCCTTCGAGGTATGAAGGCAAAAGTCATTACTGCATTTGTAGCCATGTGCATTCATGGGAGAAGTGTGGAACTTATTATGTGGATGTGGATAGTGTGGATCTTTACATTGTGATTCATCTTGGCATTAAGTAATTGGTTACTTGCTTACTTGTTGTAAATTAATATTCAAGAAGGAAGTTATGAACTACGTGGTTGTTTAAGCACGGTTGGTTTACATTGTCCAATTGTTGTTTGCTCTTTTTACTTGCTGAGATGTGTCATCTCACTCTTGCATTGTCTGATGCAGGCACCTAATCTCTGTTTTGGGAAAGAAGGGATGTAGCAGCACGACCACTTCACCTTTAAATAAAGGAACCACTGCTTAATAATGTTGTTAAACAGGGAGGGTCAAGTCTAGGGAATTATTGTGTTCTAGCCTTTCATGGTACTTGAGCTGATTTTGGGGTGGGCTGAGTTACCTATCTTTAATTGGGTCATGAATGTTTATTACTACTTTGGCATTTTGATTATACTAAGTGAATTATCTTTCTTTTATACCTGTATAAACTCTATGCCCCCCCTTTGTTATGCTTCTTTCAAGGGAGGTGCTGTCGGATTTTGCAATACTTTCTTTTCTCTATTTTTGTTCTAGTGTTGCATAAGTTTAGTGGGAAGGATTTTTGGTAACATCTATTGTGTGGGATCAGTGGGGTGTTACAGAAGGATTACGGGGTTACCCTTTAGGTCTGGTACTTTGAGTGCATCATATGATAGAATGAAATGTAAGTTTATGAACTATAGTAGATGAAGACTTATATTATGTGTAGGTTAACCTTAATAGTTGGATATTTTTCTTAGTTGAGATGTTGAATGAAGTATAGTGACATGGGTTAAGCAAGTATTGTGTTGTTGTTGGGCTGTCAGTGCTCTATGTAGAGTTTTTGGCATTTCTTCGATGAACTGTGCCGCACAAGATGTTATTGGCTTCTTGTCGGCTTTATGCTCCATTAGTTCTGTAGATTTTCTCCCTTTTGGTGGGGTGCAAAGTATGTTACATTACATGATTATCTTTTCATTATGGCAAGAACAAGGTTTAGGAAGATTAGGAGTTTTGTTTCAATAGAACTACTTGTTTCGTGGTGCTGTGAGGTGAGGTGTTTGATCTTCTTATACATTCATCAGGTGTGGATGTTTCACCATTGAATTAAAATGAATTGTTGAACTTGGTAAAGGTTGTGCTTAGTGCGTATTACCCCTTCATAAAAGAGTGTCGTTTTAAGACATTGATGCTGATGTATGGCTGCATCCAAATTCGATGTTGTGAAATCGTAGTGTTGATTGCATCTATGACTTGGTTTGAGCTTCATTACATGTTGGTTCATGCTTGATGTTAGGTGGTGTAGTTTCCTTAGACAATTAGTCGAGGTAGAAGTTCTTGTGTTAATTAAGACCAATAATGGACCCATGTTTTGAATGGTGCTGCTATATGGGGTACCTTGGATGTTTTGTTGGAGTGGTCGAATTCGTGGATGAATTCTTTTTAAGGGGGGTAGAGTGTAATATCCCAAAAAAAGTTGCCAAAGGTTGATCTTCGGTGCGTGGATGTGGGAAAAAGGGTTGTGGGCTGTTGGATGCTAAGTCAGAGTCATCTGTGGTGTCGTTTCGTTTCTCCCACAAAGAAACACTAGTGGTGGCCCTTCTCCCCTTTTGCCCTTCTTGGCCGCCTCCCCCTTTCTCCCCACACACACTTGGCCGCCCCTTCCCCTCTCCCCATGGATTGCCACCCTCTCCTCCCATGGAAGCCCCTCTCCATGGCTTCCTCCTCCCTCTAGATCTCCCCACACGCAGCAAGGATCGAGAAGAGGAGGAGCACGTTGAATTGAAGAGGCAGAGAGGATCAAGGAGATGTTCTTCCCCATCTCTTCTTAAAGATTTTCTTGGGGAAAACCCTAGGTATGGATGAAATCCTTGTTCCTCCCTGTAATTATGTGCTTTTGGAGGTTGTGGATCATGAGGATTAAAGGATTAGAGGTTGGATTAAGGTTAGGTTTTGATCTCGAATTTAGTTTTCTGTGGAATGGTAGATTTGACATTTTCTGTTCATGCCAGTTTTCCGTGGTCTTAGTGGCCTCAAAAAAATGAAAAGTCTATATATGAGTCGTAGATAATTTGTAGATATTTCTGTGGCCGCTAAGATCACCTCAATCGGACATCAGATTAGAAAGTTATTGCACATTGATTATAGTAGTATTTCAGTCTCATAGTTCTGTGCAGAATCAGTTCTCGTACGATTTAGGCAATTTTATCAACAAAATTCAACCATGGGTTTGTAAAAAAAGTTGTAGATAATTTCATAAGCTTTCTAGATTGTTAAAAAGTGCATTCATATGAATTATGAAACTCCAGTTATGTTTGTTTTACTGTGGCTATTTCTGTTTGCCTGACAAAAATGAGTGTGTCTGTTCACTGGTAGGTTTCATCAGGTAAATGGCCGAACAGGCTCTTCCAACTATAGAGACTTCTGTAGAGGGATAAAAGTTCTTACTGCCAGTAGAATTGTATGATTTTTGGTTGAGTGGTTTGTGAGATATCGAATTTTGAAGTTAACTACACTGCTGCCTGAAACAGATTCAGTCAGTTATCTTGTCAGATGTTTTAGAACTTATAGATGGCAGAATTTAATTATCTATTGAATACCGAAGTTGTAGGGTATTTTGTGTAGATACTCTTAGATTATTTCACTAGTAGAAAAAGGCTCAAAGCCTGTGGTGCGGTATATTTGTTTGATATCACCACTGTTTTAATTTTAAAGATACAAAATTAACAAACAGTGTTGCTGCTGTATGGCATGTGGTTCAGGGTGGGAGGCTTTCCACCAGGTTTTGGTTTCAAGTGTAGGAGCGATTTGTTGATTGTTGGTAAATGTTTGTGAAATATTTGTACTAAGTTTTATGCCCGCTAGCAGGTGGCTACACTCCAGATCATGCCTAGTACATTTCTTCTTCTTCGATGAAGGCAAGTGAATGTAGCGGTGGTTGCTTCCGTTCTGACCTGTTATTTCTATTGCCTACACTCTAATATTCAGAAGTATTGGATTCTTTCATAATTAGACTCTATGGTGATGCTTTACTTGCTTGCATTATACTAATGCTCAATCATATATTGATGATGATTATGATTCGAGTATGACTCATGAGATTAATTCACACCCCTGAAGGTAAATGAAGTATTATTTGAGGCTGGTATTGTATCTGAAGGTAAATGAAGTATTATTTGAGGTTGGTATTGTATCTGAAGGTAAATTAAGTATTATTTGAGGTTGAATTGTATGTGAAGGAAATGAAGTATATTGATAAATGCAGCATGCCATATACATTGTATGATTCACTTGCATCTGAAGTTGGGTCATGACCTATGGTCCGACCGTACCGGTACAACTTAGCATCGTACATTGCCCGAGAAGGGGTACGATGCGGCTTCATACCCTTAGAGGTATGAAGGCAGAGGACATATGCATTGCATTCATATGCATTCATTGAAGTGATATTTGCAGATGATGTGGTTTTATACCCTCAGAGGTATGAAGACAGAGTACCTACACTTTGCATTCCTATGCATACATTGGAGTGATATTTGCAGGTTTTGTTGACGCAGGGAAGTGTTATAGAACCTACTATGGTTGTTCGAGGAAATGAGATGGTATTGGTTATATTGGGACTACCGAGTTCTATATCTACAAGTATTTCTGATCTTAATTGTGATTCTTTTAAAATGTTGATTAATTCAATTTGTGGTTTAAATATCTCATCAAAACAATTCCCTTGCTAAGATGTTTCATCTCACTCTTGCATTACTCAATGCAGGTGCTTGTTGCTCATCCAGGGAAGTGGGAAGTAGCAGCACATCCACCTTCACTCTCATAATAACGCTGCTTAGGCGCAGTCATGATTTAATTAGAAGCTTCTTGTCAAAGGATGTTTATTTCTAACTAGTTGTGCGCACTGTTAATTTAGTTCATGCCGTTATGATTGTCTTCCCATTGCTAGCAGATTATTAATGTCGATTATGTTTTCTTATCATGATATCTATTTATACTTTGTTGCTTCCCCGTTTATGCAATTTTCAAAGGAGATGCTGTCGAAATTTTATATACGAATGTTAGAGGTGTAGTTTAGTAGCATTCTGGGGTGTTTGTGGATCCCAGGGTGTTACAGAAGTACGCTTAAGAAACTGGGTATATCTATTTAAAAAACTTGACCAACATAGAAGGGTTTTTAATTAAGAACTGAAAGGGAAATAGGCTTACACCTTTTCCTAAAATGATTTTGGTGGTTGAATTGCCCAACACAAATTATTGGACTAACTAGTTTGCTCTAGTCTATAAGTTTTACAGGTGCCAAAGGTTCACAATAGACCAATAAAAAGACCAAGAAAGGGTTCAAACAAAGAGAGCAAAAGACAACCGAAGTGTGCCCTGGTCTGGCGCACCGGACTGTCCGGTGTGCCACCGGACAGTGTCTGGTGCCCCAGGGAGGAGCGACTCTGAACTGGCCAGCTTCGGGAAAATCGGGAGGCCGCTCTGCTATAATTTACCGGACTGTCCGGTGTAACACCGGACTGTCCAGTGTGCCAGCGGAGCATCGGCTACTTCGCGCCAACAATCGACTGCAACCGCATTTAATGCGCTACAGTGCGCGCCAGAGTCAGAGCACGCGCAGAAGGCGCACCGGACAGTCTACAGGACCTGTCCGGTGCACCACCGGACAGCCTGGTGGCCCCACTTGTCAGAGCTCCAACGGTCAGAACCCAACGACTGGGTGACGTGGCTGGCGCACCGAACAATGTCCGGTGGCGCACCGGACTGTCCGGTGCGCCATGCGACAGCAGCCTCCACCAAATGGCTAGTTTGGTGGTTGGGGTTATAAATACCCCCAACCACCCCACATTCAAGACATCCAAGTTTTCACACTTCCCACACCTTACAAGAGCTATAGCATTCAATACAAGACACACCAAAGAGATCAAATCCTCTCCCAATTCCACATAAAGCTTTAGTGACTAGAGAGAGAGAGATTTGTTGTGTTCATTTGAGCTCTTGCGCTTGGATTGCTTCTTTTATTTCACATTCTTTCTTGTGATCAACTCAATTGTAACCGAGGCAAGAGACACCAATTGTGTGGTGGTCCTTGTGGGGACTTTGCGTCCCGTTTGATTGAGAAGAGAAGCTCACTCGGTCTAAGTGACCGTTTGAGAGAGGGAAAGGGTTCAAAGAGACCCGGTCTTTGTGACCACCTCAACGGGGAGTAGGTTTGTAAGAACCGAACCTCGGTAAAACAAATCACCGTGTCACACTCTTCATTTGCTTGTGATTTGTTTTCGCCCTCTCCTTCGGACTCGAGTTTAATTCTAACGCTAACCCCGGCTTGTAGTTGTGCTTAAAGTTGTAAGTTTCAGATTCGCCCTATTCACCCCCCCCCTCTAGGCGACTTTCAAGAACACATGCAAAAATTTGCCTCGACAAGGACTTGGACTTGAGGGCTCGGGTCTGGGCGTACATCCATACTATCAACCAACTGAGCTACACTTAGCTCCTTCAAATTTCCATTTTAATTAAGAACACATGCAAAAATTTGCCTAGACAAGAACGCATGTAGCGTGAGCGGAGGGAGCCACGAGGACTGGCTTCGGCGGCTTACATGCAGCATGAGTGGATGAGGGGGCCACCCATAGCTTGCATAGTTGCATGCTTGCATGCAGCGTGAGTGGGAGAGTAGGTGCATGCATAGTGCGATAAGGTGAACATGGGCTTGGTCACATTATCTTCTTAATAATTAGCAGAGATTAGATTTAGACCATGGTTCAAGTATTTGAGTGAAGGCTCGGAAATATATATCACAACACGAGGATGGGGAAGGAGATAATCGGGTTTGGTTGAGTTTGAAGACTAGTAGTTATGACATGCTAAACAAAGGATCTTTGAAGATTTCCTTACCAAATAGTTTGGACAATTCCTCATGAGCAAACAAAGGTTTCCAATAGTTATAAGAAGCTCAGGTCGGCTGCTCCTCCATCAGCCCCACGTTCCATGCCTAGATCACGCGGGCATGTTCATTGGGCCGGGGATCTATTTTTTTATGTCAGTTACGAACATGCCATAAATTATGGAATCACATTTCCTTGTGCACGCTAGAAATATGGTATGTGTTGAGGGGCGTGGGTTCCGAGCATGGTGGTTACTCCGGGCGCACCACCTGGTTTGAACGTAAAATTCTCAAGTTTGGACATAAATAGTGTCAGATATAGAATAAAAGTTGTTACAATAGTCAACACGATGTCATGTATGACCCCGACATAACAGATGCGTGTGGTTACCGTAAATACCGAGCTAACGTGAGAGACGTGGATATCCAGAGGACACTGTATTTATGATCGTAAAATCATCAAGTTTGAGTGTAAATAGTGTCAGATATAGCGTAAATATTATTGCAATGGTTAACACGATGTCACGTATGACCACCGCGTAACAGACGCGCGTGAATCCAGGTAGTTATCGTGAATACTGAGCAAACGTTAGAGACGTGGATTTCTCTAAAGCGTGGTATTCATGTTCGTAAAATTCTCAAGTTTTAGTCGTAGTTTGGATCATTCTGTCATAGTTTCAGTCGTTCTATCATAGTTTCAATCATTTCATCACAATTTCAGTCATTTCATTATAGTTTCAGTCATTTTGTTACAATGTGTAAGGAAAATGAAACTCGACCCATTTGACTAAATGATTCTGGTATTTGATGATCAACATAACATGTGAACTAATGTGTTTGCTAGTGTTTATATTTGTAGTTCACAGGATGCTAAAGTGACTTGGACTAAGGCATTGAGGAAGCAACACCTCTAAAGAAGACATTATGAAGACCATAAGTGAAGATGAACAAGTATCAAGCAAAGTCAAACCTCGAAGAAATCATAGCCACTCGCGGACCGTCCGACTGAGAACATCAGACTGTCCGGTCACACCAGACAGTCCGGTACCACATGGCGGACTGTACGTTGCACCAGGGAACTGTACCCCAACAGCTAGTTCCTGATGGCACTATGGAGGAGAGCCACCAGACTGCCCAGTGAGACACCGGACTGTCCGGTGCAAGACTGACGCGTGACAAGATTCACCCGCAACGATCATATCCAACGGCTAGTGGAGCACTGGACATGGCATCAGACTGTCCGGTGTGCCGCAGTAAAGCAGTAGCTTTTCTCCAACGACTATATTTGAGTTGGGGCCTATATATACTTCACCCAACCATCCATTTGAAGGTGTGGGAGCCCAAGCAACATACCAACACATGCTATAGACATTTCCAAGTGCTCAAACACCCAAGTGCTTAATAGAATCACTTAGTGATTAGCGTAGGTGCTTTGCAAAATGCCTAGGTTAGTTAGAATGCTTATGTGCTTGCTCTAGGTGAATACTAGTTAGTTGAGTGAGTTTAAAAAAATCCACATAACCCTCGGCTCTTGCATGAGTCGTTGTAATATTGTACCGAGTGGGGTAAGGGCCTTGCGAGACGTGTCAACCGTGTTTGTGACATGACCACCACTGTGTACCAAAGGGAATGAGGCCCACGTCGTTTCGACCGAAATCTCAATAGCGAAGACAGCGTGGAGCGTCCGAGAGGAGCAGGAAGCGAAGGACCACTTGCGTAGGGAGAAGGCTCGTGGCTCTCTATGGAGTTACTTAACTGTGGTGCTTGGCCCTCGTGTGGGCTACCCTTTGCGTAGGGGCACCAACGAAGATTAGTCGGGACCTTGCATCGTTCCGGATACCTCGGTAAAAAATACTGGCGTCATCCACGAGAGTTTTCATCTCTACCTTTGCTCTTTACCTTCCGCATTTACATTAAGTACTTAAGTTTTAATCTCTCCTTTGTAGTTAAAATATTTAGGATTGGAACCTAGGTTGCAAACCTCCTTTTGCGGTAGAGATAGCAACACTTAGACGAAACCTAGTTTGCACATTCTAGATTGCTTATTTCCATAGGTTTTGTTCTAGGGATTTATTGCCTTAGAGATAGTTTTTAGAAGTCCTAATTCACCCCCTCTTAGGAATCACTATTTCCTACAAGTGCTATCAAAGCCGGTTTGGCTCATTTGAAACGTTTTAGCTTCACTGCTATTTGAACTGACGCTTTTGTAGAGAAAGGGGATGAATACCCATAGGCCATCAGACTTTGATGGCACTAATTTCTCATATTATAGTGCTAGAATAGCTTGTTACCTAGAAGCGGTTGATCTAGGTGTTTGTAGAGTCACTCATGACGAGATGAAACCACCTAAGAATCTCGAAAAGCTCATAGGGAGTGACAAAAAAGAAATTCATTTAATTACTAGATCCAAAAATTGCTTGTAAGAATCTCTTAGCATGGAAATTTTCAATCAATTATTTACCTTGAAAACTGCTAATGAGATTTGGCTAAAATTGCATGAGCTCTATGACGGCACATCTAATGTTCGTAAGAAAAACATTGGCTAGTCTTAAATGAATATAATTCTTTTGCTATGAAAGAAAATGAGCTTGTTAGATATATGTATTCTCACTTAAATCTTGTGATTAATGAGCTCAACTCTTTTAGAATTAATAAGCTAGATGATGCAGACATTGTGAGGAAGATCATCTCCCTTCTATCACAACAAATATATGTGTTGGGCCTATGCTTCGTCGCCGAAGGTCTTACAGGAAGAAGCGGTCTTCGGCTGAAGCTGTTTGTATATGTTGGCCGAAGGTTCCTCTTCATGAAGCTTCGGTATTACAAACCGACTTAAATGTAGAATGACCTTTTAGTCCCTAAAGGTCTGAGTCAATGTTGTAAGCTTTTATAAGGGGCATACTTGTAATTCATCACAGGCTGCGTCCTGTGCCTATAAATAGTGAACAGTATTCCTTTACTGTTCACGCATTCTGATAATTGCAATCGCATCTTTCGGAAACCGACCTTTGCCAAGGCAGAGGTATTATTGTATTCAATGATTCAATGCGTTAAGTGAATACATATAATTCATCTATGATTTATTTACCCCTTTTATACCCTTTATTTATGTCATCTTATAATATCCATTGAAATTTTATTACGAAGACTTAAGCTTCGTAATTATATTCTCATTCACCTTCGTCCAAGGCTCATTATCCTGAAGGGAATAATGTTTCATGGACGAAGGGCATTAACATTTAACACTTTATGTTGCCTTGTTCTTAATTCATAGCATTTGAGAACAAGCTCCCAACATTGGCGCCCACCTCCGGTGAACTCACTTCCACTTTTTGAGCTGATGGCTTCGTTCAACGATCAAGCTGGAGCTGCTTCGGACCCGAAGCTGGTGCTCCCGATCACAGGTGGTTCGTCCTCAGAGCCAGCTAACAAGAAACAAAAGAAGGAAGCACAGAGAAGGGTACAGCATGTTGGGGTGCAAGGACCCTTCATCAAGTCAAGATGGTCTCACATTCCTATTACCTTCTCCCAAGAGGACCTTCAGCTCAAGGATTACCCACACAACGATGCCATGGTTATCTCTTGTGTTATCAAAGGATTTCTGGTCCACAATGTCTTGGTTGACATAGGCAGTGCAGCTGATATCATATTTGCTAAGGCCTTCAGACAAATGCAAGAGCCAGAAGATAAGATTCATGATGCTACACATCCTCTCTGTGGCTTCGGAGGAAGACAGATTGTGGCACTGGGCAAGATCACCATGTCAGTAACCTTCGGGTTCATCAACAACACTAGAACTGAGCAAGTTGTGTTTGACATTGTTGACATGGAATACCCTTACAATGCAATTATTGGTCGTGGCACACTCAATGCTTTCGAAGCAATTCTTCATCCTGCCTATCTTTGCATGAAGATACCTTCGGATCAAGGACCTATCACTATTCATGGAAGTCAGGAAGCTGCCAGAAGGGCCGAAGGCAATTGGACTGACTCAAAAGCAATCCATAACATAGATGGAGCTGAAGCTTGTGAACAGTACAAATTTAGAAGGGAGAAAGCAGCTTCAGCAGATCAGCCGAAGCCTATGCTCTTATGTGAAGACATAGCAGAGCAGAAGGTGCTGTTAGGCTCTCAATTATCCGAAGAGCAGGAGAAAACCTTGATAAGGTTTTTGTTCAACAACAAAGATGTTTTTGCATGGTCAGCCAATGATCTCTGCGGAGTAAATAGGGATGTTATTGAACACTCGCTCAATGTTGACCCATCCTTCAGACCCAGAAAGCAGAGGCTTCGGAAAATGTCTGATGATAAGGCCGAAGGTGCTCGTAATGAAGTCAAAAGACTCCTCACTGCAGGAGTTATCAGAGAAGTAAAGTACCCAGAATGGTTAGCTAACACTGTTATGGTAAAAAAGGCCAATGGCAAGTGGCGAATGTGTATCGATTTTACAGATCTTAACAAGGCTTGTCCGAAGGATGAATTCCCATTGCCAAGGATAGACTCTTTAGTTGATGCAGCAGCTTCTTCAGAGCTCATGAGTCTGCTAGACTGTTACTCAGGCTATCACCAAATCTGGATGAAGAAGGAAGATGAGCCGAAGACTAGCTTCATAACCCCAAGTGGCACATATTGCTATCTTCGGATGCCTGAGGGGCTCAAAAACGCTGGAGGAAGTTTCAGCAGAATGACTGCGAAGGTTCTCCAGTCTCAGATAGGCAGGAATGTGCTAACTTATGTTGATGACATCATTGTAAAAAGCACGAAACAGGAGAATCATATTGCTGATTTGCAGGAGACCTTTGCCAGTTTCAGGCAAGCTGGCTTAAAGTTGAATCCAGAAAAATGCGTCTTCGGAGTAAAGAAGGGGAAATTTCTAGGATGCCTGGTTTCAACAAAGGGAATCGAAGCTAATCCAAGTAAGATTGAAGCTATACTTCGTATGGAGCCACCAACTACAAAAAAGGGGGCTCAAAGGTTGACAGGAAGGTTGGCATCTCTCAATAGATTCATATCCAGATCAGCAGAGAGAAACTTACCATTCTTCGAAGTGCTGAAATCAGCCGAAGTCTTTCAATGGGGACCAATCCAGCAGAAGGCCTTCGAAGAGCTGAAACAGTATTTGATTGATCTAACAGCACTAACTCCACCTACGCCAGGGGCTCCTTTGTTATTATATGTGGCAGCTTCGCACTCAGCGGTAAGTGCAGCATTGGTCCAGGAGAAGCTTGATGGCCAAGTCAAGAGGCAGGTCCCAGTGTATTTTGTATCTGAAGTTCTTAGTATGTCAAAGAAAAACTACACAGAATTAGAGAAAGTGTTATATGCTGTTTTGATGGCATCCAGGAAGCTTCGGCACTATTTTCAAGCTTACAACATAATTGTTCCTTCTTCACAACCTCTGAAGGATATTATGAGGAACCGAGAAGCTACTGGAAGGATTGGAAAATGGGCCGCAGAGCTCAACGAATTTTGTATTGAATATGTTCATAGATCTTCGATACAGTCCTAGGCGTTAGCAGACTTCATTGCTGACTGGACGCCAGGGGCTCAGGAGGAAGAAACAAATAAAGACGCCGAAGCATGGACAGTGTTTTGTGATGGATCTTGGGGAACCTTCAGAGCGGGAGCGGCTGCCGTGCTGGTTTCACCTTCCAAAGTCAAAACTTGCTATGCGGCAAAACTTGATTTTAGTTGCACAAATAACATTGCTGAGTACGAAGCCTTGCTTCTGGGTCTTCGGAAGCTAAAAGCAATGGGAATCAGAAGGGCCATACTTAAAACTGATTCCCAGGTTGTTTCGGGTCATATTGACAAGAGTTGCAAGGCTAAAGATCCGAAGCTTGAAAAATATCTGGATATGGTTCGAAGAGTTGAAGCTTCCTTCGAAGGATTTTCTGTCAAAAATATCCCTCGAGGACAAAATGAGCATGCTGATTTGCTAGCTAAGTCAGCAGCACAGGGGCTGCCTTTACCTTCGGATGTGTTCTTCGAAACAATAAAAGCACCTTCGGTGGAACTTCTTGAAAGAGCAGTCCTCAATATATCTCCTGTTTATAGCGAAGATTGGAGAACTGAGATCATCTCTTACCTTCAGGGAAAATTCCTTTCAGATGACGAAGCTTATAACAGGAGGATAGAGGCAAGAGCTCGTCCATATGTCATGATAGAAGGGGAGTTGTACAAGCATGGAGTTTGTGCTCCGCTACTCAAGTGTTTATCCAGAACCGAAGGTATAGAGTTGATGAAAGAAATACATGCAGGCCTGTGTGGATCTCACATTGGATCTAGGCCGCTACTTGGAAAAATTTTCCGCCAAGGATTTTATTGGCCGAAGGCAGCCTCGGATGCAGCGGAATTAGTCCAAAGGTGCGAAGGTTGTCAGAAATGTGCAAGAGATCAAAAACAACCTTCGTCCTTAACACAGCTCATACAACCCATTTGGCCATTGCAAAGGTGGGGCCTTGACTTGTTAGGTCCGTTACCATCGGCCCAAGGGAACCTAAGATATGTTGTAGTGGCGGTGGAATATTTTTCTAAATGGATCGAGGCAAAGCCTTTAGCCACAATAACTTCGGCCACCGTCCAAAAGTTTTTCTGGCAGAATATTGTTTGTCGTTTCGGGGTACCAAAGGCTATTACTGTGGATAATGGAACACAGTTTGACTCCGAAGCTTTCAGGGATTTCTGTGATCAAATTGGTACGAAGATCCATTTTGCATCAGTCAGACATCCGGAATCAAATGGACTCGTTGAAAGAGCCAATGGCATTATAATGACAGGAATAATGAAGTTAATCTTCAATCAACCCAGGGGAAAGTGGCCAGATCAGTTAACCAAAGTGGTGTGGAGCCACAATACGACAACATCAAGGTCTACAGGCTTTACTCCATTCAAGTTATTATTCGGTGACGAAGCAATAACTCCGGAGGAAGCTAAAACCGGATCAATAAGAGTAGTAGCTTCGGCAGAATCAGGTTCCGAAGCTGCTTATTCTGTGGAAAAAGATGCTTTACAAGGGATCAGGCTGCAAGCCGTGGAGAACATCAATAAATATCAAGCCGAAACAATCAAGTGGCGAGATAGAAAAGTTCGGCTAAAGAATATTGAGCCAGGACATTTGGTGCTTCGGAGAGTGGCCAATCCAGATACAGTGGGCAAGTTGCAGCTGAAATGGGACGGACCTTTCTTAGTAGCATCTTCGTCAAGACCCGGTTCATACAGATTGAAGGATATGGACGGCAACGACATTCCTAGATCTTGGAATGCGGATGAGCTTCGGCGATACTATGTGTAACTCGATGTAATTTTTCACATTTTTAATTTTTCTTTCATGGCACCCTTTTCCTTTCTGAAGGGGGAGAAAGGTTTTTAATGGGGCCATCACATGTAATTTCCTTTTTTAGTTCTATAAGAGCAAAATCCCCCAAGGAATGTAAATGTAAAGGCTGAGAACGCACCATCGAGTGCCGAAAAGTAAAGGCGAAGAAGCTCCAAAGTCGTTCCTAAGGGAATGCAGAGCTTACAGCGAAAAGTCAACGCTGATTCCGCCAAAAGTAAAGGCGAAGAAGCTCCAAAGTCGTTCCTAAGGGAATGCAGAGCTTACAGCGAAAAGTCAACGCTGATTCCGCCAAAAGTAAAGGTGAAGAAGCTCCAAAGTCGTTCCTAAGGGAATGCAGAGCTGAGGTGTGATTGTTTTTAAGGAAATAATGGCTATGAATATGGCTTCGGATACGCGTTTGGACATTCATTTGCACATCACATTACATCATAGCATTTGCATTCATAAACATTCATCCAGGCATATGTAGGACAACCATCATCATGGCATAAATGCTTGCTTTGGCAAAAAGAAAAAAGGGGGGGGGAAGCAAGAGCTTCGTGTACAAAAAGGAGAGCTTCGGGAAGAAGGGAAATGTTGTTTTCTATGCTTCGCTGCGTACGAAAAGAAGGGAAGGTGTTTTTTCGCCTTCGGCTCAAAAAAGAAAATTTCGTCCACATCAAAGCACTTCTCACACATCAATGGATGGATAAGAATATATCACAAGGTATGAACATAATTCATTAGAGACAAGTTTTAGTTACATTTACAAAAGTTATCTCAAAAGTTTCTTAAGTACTGTCTACAGTCTACTATTTAATCTCCAAGGAGCTTCAGCTTTGGCGTTATTTTTTAATCGTCGGCTTCGGCTTCGTCATCCTACATGCATAAGGTTGTTGTAAGTCAAAATCGAGCCTGCAGGAAAAGGTAAGTACAAGGTATGGTTTCTTACTGGTTCAAGGTGGCTCCGAGCTTCGTCTCCAGCCTTTTCTCGCCCACCTTTTGTCCATATCATTTTTACAAATCTATTAGAGATACTTCGGGCGAGATCAGGAATGTCATCTAGGATTGATGGTGATAAAGTGAAATTTGGCCTATTGACAATCTTTCCATGATCGCAGCCAGCTTTTAGGAAAGCTGCAGCAGTGCCCCGAGAAGCCACCCAGGCGCAGAAGTCACCGTGCCCAGCTATGACTTCGTCGAGCTCGTCAATCTCACCCTCAATATGTTCGAAGGTCTTCGGTAGATCTTCAGCTGAGGGCGTGAACTTTTCACTGCTGGCTCCAACTGAGTGGAAAATCTTTCTTAATCGTTGAATGCATTTGTTGCTAAATTCCAAACATTTTTCTTGAAGGCTTGTCAATAATTTTCTCAAATCTGAATTTTGTTGAGCTTCGACTTTAAGTTTTGCATTAAGGTCTTGCTTTTCTCGTTCGAACTGCTCAGATTGGCGGAGAAGCTTCGTGTTCAGTTCTGTTATTTTTGCTTCGGCTTCCGCCAATGAACCTTCGGTTGCCTGGAGTTCGAAGTTCTTCTTCTCAATAACATCTGATTGCTCCTTTATTCTGCTTTCTAAATTTTCAATTATAACTTCGTGCTTCTTGTCTTCAAAATCTTGCTGCATTTTCAAGGCTTTGCTCAACAGCATGCTCTGCACGAAATCAACCTTTGTCAGACGTGTTTTCATTATTAGAAGCAATAAAAGTTAAGGGAAAACTAGTTCACCTTGAAATTGGAATAGAATAAACTACCAACGATATGTTGTCGTCGGTAGCGGCTGATGTCTGTCTCCAGCTTCGGAAAACCAATACTCTTTGACAGAGTACCGATAACTTTGGCCCCAGTCTGATCTCGAATACAATCTAATTTTTCATCATCAATGCCTCCGAAGAGGAGTGCTCCAGGTTTGTATCCGCAGGATTTTGCATACTCTCTAAGCTCTTCTTTTTCAGCTTTTGACAGTTTTTCTCCAACTAAATTCTGGAACATGAAAGCTTCGTTTTCTGAAGCTTCATCAGCAATTTCCTTCTCTTTCCCCGACGCTGCGGTTACGGCCTCTTCGGCGGCGGTGGTAGCTTCTTCCGCAGCCATATCTTGCAGTATTCTGTCAATGTTTTCGATTGTGCTCTCCAGGTTCAAATCTTCAGCTGAGGCAGCTTCGGCAGCTGCGACCTCCGAAGGTGTAATTTCAATATTTGTCCCTTCCGCAGCCGCTGGTGTTTTCTGAGCTGAAGCTCTTGGCGCTGTCTTGTCAATTACTTCTGTCACAGTGATAATTCTTTGTCTCTTTGCTTTGATTATTTTCTTCGATTTTTCGGGCTCCTTGTCCTTCTGAAAAAACTTTGTCAGTTGGAGCCCCAGTGGACTTAGCTTCGCAGGTAAGGATTCAGTCATTACCTTCAGAATTTCCTCAACGTCAGCGGCAGAGGGTGATGCGGGGGATTTTTCTTCGTCGGATATTTTCCGTTTCGGAGAAGACGCTTTCCTCTTCTTTGGAATTTTCTTCTTTGGTGTCTCTTTTTCATCTTCATTCGAGGCTTCGGTTACCCTTTTCCTTTTCTGGCCTCCGGCACCTTTGTTCAGATTCTCATAGTCAGGGTATTCAAAACCCAAGGCGTCCAACACTCGGTTCAGTCTTCGCTTCGAACGGGTGCCAAAGGCCGCAGTCATTAATTGATCTTCTTTTTTGGAATAATTGCCAAGTATTTCATTACACATTACTTCAATTGTGTCTAGCCACTCTTGGCAGGGTGCTTTAAAGTATTTCTTAAACTTGAAGTAGTAAGGTAAACGTACAAGTTCACCTTCTTTCTTCTCCCCCTTTAGCTTCGGCATTTCCCATTCTTTCAAACTTGGAAAAACTTTGAAAGCCAAAAATTCCTGAACCAGGTCCCTTGTACTGATATGCTCTGCAGTAATTCTGAATTCGTTCATTGCTTGTTGTGTTGGACCTTCGGGTGTCATGTTACAGCGAGGTCGGGTTTCTCCGAAGATTAGTTCGAGTGGACTTTGCACAAGCTTCTCCTTGTCGTCATCAACCTTGACATAGAACCACTCCGACTTCCAGCCTGCTGCCCATTTGCTTCGATAGCTGATTACAGGAAATTTTGTGGTTTTCCGATAGGCGAAGTTATAGCAACCAAAATTGTCATGCAATCCATCCTTTCTAGCCTTCGTCTGATAATGCAGCTCGTGAACCCGGCAAAAGCTGTCCGCAAATGGTTCCACTGCTTGGCTTCGGAGTGCCCAGATATAAACGCTAAGCCTAACGATAGTGTTAGGGGTCAGCTGGTGAAAATAGATACCGAACCTCTTCAGTACCTCTGCAATAATCCCATGTAGGGGGAATCTTAATCCAGCCTTTAGAAAGCTTTTGAAAATAACAATTTCATCCTTCTCCGGCTTTGGGGTAGTCTCTTCTCCCCCGAAGTGTAATAGCTTTTTCTGATTTTCAGTAAAAAAGCCTGACTTTACCATCTTGGACAGATCAGCCTTCGAAACAGTAGATTTCCCGAAGTCCAAGTGGCTGGGCTTGCTTGGCATGGCAATGCGATAATCATCTTCGGGATCAGTTTCCTCAATATCTTCTTCTTCTGCTTCAGCAATTGCTTGTTCTGCTTGTTCTGCATCATCACTAGGGATCTTTTCCGAAGTAACCAGCCCGGATCGTTGCATGGCTTCGGAGATGGGAACAGTCTCCGAAGCTTCAGTTTCGCCCCCCTCACGCTCAACCCTGGCGGTAGAACGCACTCTGGCCATTTAATTATGAATGTGTGGAAATTTAATACTTTCTTCTTCCGAAGTTTTTTCTGACGAAGCAGGCTTCAAACTGGAGCTTCGTTTGATTCCGACAGACAAGCTTCGGCGATGGTTAAAAATTTTGGCAGCAGAACAGTGCAAATAGCAATGAATGCTGTGGTAACTTCACACCTACTCGTCTGTTTATATAGTACTGCAGGTAAGAAGGCGAAGCGCCAGGATTTTTACACCAGGCGGACACCCGCTTACACTCGCTGTGCGGTGGACCGCAGAGACCAAACAGTAACTCTGCAAGGTGGGACCGCTACGCGCTGGGAAATTGAATCGTTTCTCGACAACGAGCTCAGGGAAGGTGTTTTTTGGACCTTCGGCTCTCCGAAGCCTAAGAGACTTTTTTCACGGATCAAGCTCGTTACGAAAAACGATCTAGCACCGCGAAAGGGGCTACTGTTGGGCCTATGCTTCGTCGCCGAAGGTCTTACAGGAAGAAGCGGTCTTCGGCTGAAGCTGTTTGTATATGTTGGCCGAAGGTTCCTCTTCGTGAAGCTTCGGTATTACAAACCGACTTAAATGTAGAATGACCTTTTAGTCCCTAAAGGTCTGAGTCAATGTTGTAAGCTTTTATAAGGGGCATACTTGTAATTCATCACAGGCTGCGTCCTGTGCTTATAAATAGTGAACCGTATTCCTTTACTGTTCACGCATTCTGATAATTGCAATCGCATCTTTCGGAAACCGACCTTTGCCAAGGCAGAGGTATTATTGTATTCAATGATTGAATGCGTTAAGTGAATACATATAATTCATCTATGATTTATTTACCCCTTTTATACCCTTTATTTATGTCATCTTATAATATCCATTGAAATTTTATTACGAAGACTTAAGCTTCGTAATTATATTCTCATTCACCTTCGTCCAAGGCTCATTATCCTGAAGGGAATAATGTTTCATGGACGAAGGGCATTAACATTTAACACTTTATGTTGCCTTGTTCTTAATTCATAGCATTTGAGAACAAGCTCCCAACAATATGGGAGCATTATCACCATCCTTCACAAACTTGAGGACTTAAACCAAATGACCCCAACAATTGTGATTGGAAAGATTGTGGCATTTGAGATGTCACATAAAATGGGTCAAGAACAACTTCTTCAAAGCTATATGCTTTTGCATGTGATCAGCACAAAAGGATGAAAGACAAGAAGAAGGCTCCAAGCTCAAGTTCCTCAAGTGAAGAATAGGAAGAAGATGATGAAAATGATGATGAAGAAATTGATCAAGCCTCAACATCATCCTCTGAGGACAAAGAAATAGTCTGGTGAGAGCACCTAGAGGGGGGGTGAATAGGTGATTCTGTAAAATGAAGCACTAAATTCCACAAACTTGATTATAATGATGTTAGTGCAAGTTAATCAAGTCTATGAGCTCTTGCGAACACAGACAATCAATGAGAAGGAAATCACAAGAGACACGCAATTTTATCCCGTGGTTCGGCCAAGTAATACTTGTCTACTTCCATGTTGTGGCGTCCCAATGGACGAGGGTTGCACTCAACCCCTTTCAAGTGATCCAATGATCAACTTGAATACCACGTTGTGGCGTCCCAATGGACGAGGGTTGCACTCAACCCCTTTTTCTTTCTCCCGTTTGCGAGGAATCTCCACAACTTGGAGCCTCTCGCCCTTACATCAATGATCACTATGAAAGCACAAGAGTAAGGTTGGGGAGCAACACACACAAATCCACAGCACACACACGCACACAAGCCAAGACTTGAGCCCAAAATGAAACACAACGAGTTCACCACTAGAATAGAGCTCAAATCACTAACACAATCGATCAAGTGCGCGGAGACGGAGTGTGGAAGACTGAGAATGCTTAGTGAATGCTTGGGTGGCTCCTCCATGCGCCTAGGGGTCTCTTTTATAGCCCCAAGGCAGCTAGGAGCCGTTGGAGACCAACAAGGAAGGGTATCCTTGCCTTCTGTCAGGTGGCGCACCGGACAGCCACTGTAGATGGTCCGGTGCAGATCTGTTTCCTTTTCTGGCACAGACGACCGTTGCAACTCCGGGCTGGTTGGCGCACCGGACACTGTCCGGTGCTCACCGGACGGTCCGGTGCCCCCAGCCGACCGTTGGCGCGGCCCATGTGTCGCCCGCAGATTGTGTGGCCGACCGTTGTGCTGGCAACTGTTGGCTCACCGAACAGTCCAGTGCACCACCGGATAGTCTGGTAAATTATAGCCGTACACCGCTGATTTTTCCCGAGAGTGGCCTGTTCACCGGAGGCTGGCCTGGCGCACCGGACACTGTCTGGTGAACCACCGGACAGTCCGGTGTACCAAGCCGAGCTGAGTCTTGGCTGCACACAGGCACTCTTTTCCAATCTTTTCTTTTCCTGTTTCTAGCACTTAGATAGCTTCATTATTACTCAAAACAAATGTACTAAGTCTAGAAACATACCTTTACCCTGATTTGCACTTCTCTCTTCTTTTAGCACATAAGAACTCCATTAAATGTGTTGGGCACTTAATCACCAAAACATAATAGAAATTGTCCAAGGGCACATTTCCATTTCATCTGGCGCGTCAGAAAGGAAATGGGGATGATTCACAAGATTAATATAATGGGTGTGCCCCTACATGTCGAGGATCTTGTCTTTATCATTTTCAGGAAAAAAGCAAAGAAAGGGAGGATGCTTCGTATGTGGGGATAACTGTCCAAAAATGACCGAACCCACAAAGAGGAGGAGAATAGGCAAGGCACCCACAAGTGTCAAGACTTAGGATGATTCTTCAAGCGAAGATGATCCTCCAAGGACTGGCAGCCACTGCTCTTCATCACGTTCTTCACGGTCATCTCACAAATGCCTTATGGCAAGAGGTAAAAGAAGTATCCCATCCTCTAGTGATGATAGTGATGATGAGTGTGATGGTGAGAGAAAGCCCTCCGTAGATGAACTTGTGCATGTCGTTAAGTTTTTTGAGTATGTTTGCA
Organism: Zea mays; assembly: GCF_902167145.1. Taxonomy (NCBI): domain Eukaryota; kingdom Viridiplantae; phylum Streptophyta; class Magnoliopsida; order Poales; family Poaceae; genus Zea; species Zea mays. The sequence continues at coordinate 111,643,970 of NC_050101.1, read as the reverse complement.
CTAAACTAAATGCTCAAATTAAAACTTTGAAAAATAATTTGATTGGCTCTCAAAATGATTATAAATGTTTGCTAGAAAATTTGAAACAATTGCAAATTTGAATTGTGAGCTAACAACTAAATCTGAGCAAATGCTCCATCCTCAACTACCGATGATAGCCTTGTCAAAAAGATTGAAAAACTTCAGGTTAAGTTAGGTAGCTCTCAAGAAGCCATTGAAAACCTGCTAGAGAAAATGGAAATTATTAGCATACATAATAATGAGCTAACTAGTAAGCTAGAGAGCATCGGTAGCACCCTAGGTGCATCTTGAGTTGAAATTTCTGAAATTATCAAGAAATATGCTTCTACTTCTTGCTTTTATTTAATTGATGATTCTAACTTCAGCAATCAAGTTCTTGTAATAAATGTTGTTATGGAAACATGTTCGAATGAGATTGCAATGGAGAATTATCAATTAAGGCAAGAGGTGGCTTGCCTAGGCAAGACTTTGTATGACAAGAAAGGCAAAGCTAAATAAACCTAGCCTCCTCAAGATAACACCACTGCGGGAGTGAACAAGCCTTTGGAGGGAGAAACCATGGTTTGTAGGCTATGCCACAAGGAAGGTCACAAGTCTTACCATTGCAAGGCGAAGACCGGGGAGAAGAAAAAGAAAACGCCAACAAACAAAATCTCCAAGACCTAAATCAACAAGTGGACAAAAAGGCCACTACACCATATTTGATCAAGAAGAAAAAGAATGGAAAGGTGTGTTGGCACTTGCTCTCCTGGGCCAACAAGCAAGCCAAGAAAGGAAAGGAGATCAAACGCATATGGGTCCCAAAGGAGATTATCTCAACCATGAAAAGCACCATGAAGGTTTAGATCCCAAGAGGGAAGTGAGAATTCTGAAGGACTTCAGGGAATCTGGAGACTTGGCAAAATTGGGATGTATATCATGGATGCATCACATCGGATCAAGTCTATTGCCAAGTGGGTTAGTGAATACTTTGGACCAAAATTCTCCACCCATGACTAAGGTAACTAGATTTGTTGCATTTCCTTGTTTTTAGATATGCATAACTAAATTCTTGTATCTAGTTTTTACCTTACATACCTAGTTTTACATGTGGTATTTTACTTTTGATTAGAGTTGCATGCATACTAGGTCAATCATATGGTAGGAGTGCTCACTTTCAATTCATATTCTTGAGCAAACCTACATGGTTTAAAATATTTAGTTAAGCACGACACGTAACTTATTTAAAATTCCTAAATAGATGACACTAATGTTTTGCTTCGAAATATATATTCTCCAAGTGGTGTCATTTTGACTTATCTGTGCCAAAGCTAGGATTATAGATAATTTGCCCCTCTTGATCTCAAAGTTAAAGTGCATGTCTCCTACAAGTATTCAAAACTTGTATGCACACTTTCAGGGGAGGTTACTCTATATCTAAGTCTTTGAGACTAATGCTTGTTTTCAAGTCTATTATGTGTAGTAGTCTCATCGAAGGAAAATGGAGTCCCCGGAGAAAGACAATAAGCTTCCGCTGCAAATCTACAAGTGATTTCAAGTTTCACAAGTGGTTTCATTGCACTATCCGTATCATATACATGTGTTATCCAGTTTTTTATTAGACTATATTTAACATCTTATGCTTCCCATGTTGCCATAAATGCATATGTAGTTAAAATATATCTTTTACCTATGCACAGGGGGAGTTAGTATATTCAATCATGTCTTGTTTCCTCTCTTTCTCATGTGCTTTTCTTAAGTAGAGGATCTCCGACAGGGGTAGTATGTCTTCTTTCATACAAAGGGGGAGAATATTTCTTCAAAGGGGGAGAATACTCTTTTAGGGGGAGTAATCTTTTTAGAGGGCAAGTTTTTTTAATTGCTTCCTATATGCTTTTAATGTCTTTCTTTTAGGTGTTTGATTCCAAAGGGGGAGAAGTTTTAGGGACCAAAGCAATTCTAAATATATAAAATACCAAAGACCACCCAATTTAAAAAAATTAAAATCTTGAGCTTACAAGTGGTTTTGGTTCTATAAATGTTTTTGGTCTAAAATAGGAAGTATGTGGATTATAGAGTTAGAGAGAGGCTTAAGTCCATAATCTCACATTGCGGGGACAATCATGCATCCTAGCAAGTAGATTGCATAGTTTCATCAAAATATTTGTTACATTTGCTTGCTTTGGTTGTGTTGTCATCAATCACCAAAAGAGGGAGATTGTAATGAAAATGGACCTCGGCCTATTCGACTAAATGATTTTGGTGTTTGATGATCAACATAACCTGTGAACTAATGTGTTTGCTAGTGTTTGTATTTGTAGTTCACATGATATTAAAGTGACTTGGACTAAGGCATTGAGGAAGCAACACCTCAAAATAATACATTATGAAGACCATAAGTGAAGATCAACAAGTATCAAGCAAAGTCCAAGACTCGAAGAAAGTGTAGCCACCCACGGACCGTCTGGATGAGAATAACGAACTATCCGGTGCACCAGGGAACTACATCTCAACGGTTAGTTCCTGGTGGCACTATGCAGGAAAGCCACCGTACTTTTCGGTGAGACACCGGACTGTCTGGTGCATGGCTGACACGCGGCAACGGTCAACTGCAACGGTCATATCCAACGGCTAGTGGAGCACCATACATGGTACCTGACTGTCCGGTGTGCCATAGAGAAGCAACAACTTTTCTCCAATGGCCATATTTGAGTTGGGGCCTATATATACTTCACCCAACCAACCATTTTAAGGTGTGGGAGCCCAAGTAACATACCAACACATGCTATAGACATTTCCATGTGCTCAGACACCCAATGCTTAATAGAATCACTCGGTGATTAGCGTAGGTGCTTTGCGAAGTGCTTAGGTAAGTTAGACTGTTTATGCGCTTGCTCTAGGTGAATCCTAGTTAGTTGAGTGAGTTTAGAAAAACCCATACAACCCCTCAGCTCTTGTGTGAGTCGTTGTAATATTGTACTGAGTGGGGCAAGAGTCTTGCGATACCATGTCAATCTCGTTTGTGACACTGCCGCCACCGTGTACTAGAGGGAACGAGGCTCGCTGCATTTCGACCGAAAGCTTGATAATGGAAATGGCGGGGAGCGTATGAGAGGAGCTAGAAGCGGAGCAACACTTGCACGTGGAGAAGGCATGTGACTGTCTACAGAGTTACTCGACCGTGGTGCTTAGCCCTTGTGTGGGCTACCCTTTGTGTAGGGACACCAACGAGGATTAGTCGGGACCTTGCATGGTTTTGGATACCTCGGTAAAAATACCAACATCATCCACGAGAGTTTGCATATCTACATTTGCTCTTTACCTTCCGCATTTAAATCAAATACTTAAGTTTCAATCCCTCCTTTCTAGTTAGAATATTTAGGATTGGAACTTAGGTTGCAAAACTTTTTTGCCGTAGAGATAGCAACACTTAGATAAAACCTAGTTTGCACATTTTATATTGCTTATTTGCATAGATTTTGTTCTAGGGATTTATTTGTGGCCTAGTTTAGAGATAATTTTTAGAAGTCCTAATTCACCCCCTCTTAGTCGTCACCGTTTCCTACACATTTTTCATTTTTAGTCATTCAGTTACCGTTTGAGTTATTCCATTATAGATTTAGATATTTTATTACAGTTTTCGCCATTTCGTTACACTTACAGTCATTCTGTTACAGATTCAGTCACTTCGTTACCATTACCTTAATTTGGGGCTTGTCTGTTGGCCATGTAATAGATCTTGTGTAACATAATGGGGGTATCGTGGGAGTGGATTGGATCCAATCCAATCTGTTGCCTTATTTTAAAGGGCGTCCATCATGGGCCGCTGGACTAAAGCGACAAGCGGGTTGGTGGGTGGTTTAGGTGATTAACCTCCGATCCATCATCCTAGTTGACAAATAGCTTTGCCCTATATACACACGTGTGTATGTATATATGTGTGTACGATTCTTGAATTTGACAATGTTGTATTACTTGGATCAATGAATTTCTTAAATCAACTAAAACTTGGTCAGCACTACAGTAAAACAACAGAAGTTCGACGGCTTCTTTAGTTCCGACGGCCCCCTAGTCGACCGCCAGATATAAGCTTATGTCCGACAGCTGGCAGATAAGTCGTCGGACATAAGCTTATGTCCTACGGTCTCCTAGGGGGCCGTCGGAAATAAAGGATTTTAACCGACGACCCCGCGCCCGCGTCGGTTCATTCTCTCTGTCTTCTCTCCCGTCGCTTGCATATGACTAGACGTCGCCGCCCGGTGTCTCCACCGCCGCCCAAGCAACTCCCGACGACCTCCCGCCCCGCCCCGACGCCTAGCCCGCGCCCGAGCACGAGCCCATGGCCGCCTCCGTGACACTCCCGACACCACCGGAGCCATCCCGACGCAGCTCGCGTCCGCCGGAGCCTCTGCCCCCATCCCCGACGCCACCGGCGCCAGCCCCGACCCCGCCGGTGCTCGCTTCACCGGCTCATCGTCCGGCTAAGTGAGTAATTTTATAATTTTTAGTATAATTTTGTGTTTGCTAGTACTCATGTTTGGTTTTGTAATGTCCGACGGCTTGAGTTAATTATGCAATTAAATTAACTTGTTTTAGTTTATTTAGTAGTGCTATATAATTTAAACTTTTAATTTCCGAGGGTAATTATTAAGCTCGCGGAAATAAGGTTATTTTATTTGATTTAGGGTCCCGTGATATTGTATTAGTGTGGTTTATTAGTAACATAACTAATTAAGTTAACATCTCGTATCTAGTATGGAGGAGGATCGTCGATGGATGTATGAAGGTTGGAAGAAAAGAGGTGCTCTATCAAGTGAGTGGGTTGCCAAGACTGATGCTTTTCTCGACCGTGCTTTTGCTCGGTCAGAGACTGGAACTGATGTTAGGTGCCCTTGTAGCAAGTATCAGAACATTTATTTCCTAGACAGGAGGTGTCACACCCGGATTTCGGGGCACCAAGACCCAGGCGCGAACATAAACACCGGGTGTGCTGGAACCAAGTCTCACACATATGATGCATAGTGGCACAGGATCGAATGTCACATCTTTACTATATAACAGGAGCTCTGTACAAAAAAATTAAATAATTACATCATATGAGGAAACGATCCAGCAACCCAAAGTTGACTGGGATACGACGAACTAGACCTCTCACGAACACATCTCAGCATCCTCCATGCGCCTCATCCTGTGGTACCTGTTCTTGACCTGTGAGGGATGTGAGACAGCAAGAGTGAGCTCACATACGTTCATAGCTCAACAAGCTGTGGGGAATAATGTGTCTGAACTCGCCAAAGGTGGGAGCTCACGTGAAGTGTAAGGCTTACCAAAGAGGATGGTTGAAGATGAGCATTGCTTTTAAAGTTGGTCAAAATTTTATTAGCAATTACTAAGTATAAGTAAATACCAACCCAATTAAGTAGTAGAACAAAAGTAACAACATCACCTGCGATGCAATGCATATGACAATTTGAATTTAGTTCCATAAATTAATCATGTGAGTGTCCGAGCTGCTCATGACCATGAGCATGGCTAGTATACCAGTTTTACACTCTGCAAAGGTTGCGCAACTTTACCCACAAGTCATGTTACCCATCTGCCAAGAGACGGTCAATCCCATACACCTCTACCGAGGAGGCGAGGCAGGGTAACACTACTAGGCCTTTACAAAGTTTCACTAGCTTTAGAAAACCCGCTATAGTTTATAGGAAGCTCTAGTGCAGGAATCCCTCGTCTGACCGCCATCGCAGCAAAATCAACCCGAGGACCTCCCTACACTGACCACTCCCCTACTGCTCTTGCCCCTTTCGGGTAAGGTGACTCTCCACTAGCTTTCCTAGTTAGTCAGCCAAGGGCGTCCCATTAAACCTTTGTGGTAGCACTGTTTTTCCGGGTGGTTCTCCATATTCCAATTAACATAATGATCTTATGATGAACAATAAATAACAACTGATAATAAAGAAACTTATGGAGCCCTGCTTTCTCTTTTGGAGGGTGGTTCTCCCTCCTCTCTTTTTGCTCTCGGCTTCTCTCTTCCTTCTCTGCTCCTCGATTTCTCTGTTTGCTTTACACCGGTAGCCCTGGTTTCATCGCCGTGGTGGTCCATGAGCTGAGGAACTTATGGAGCCGCACAATATATATAGCCATGGCCGAAGAATCCAAGCCTGTGAACGGACCCCGACAATCACGGACAAGTTTGTTGCGGTTTTAAATGAACTTGCGGACGCGGAGAACACCAACGAACAAAACTTATGACTAGCTGGCCCCACATGTCACTCGTGATGGAGCCTACGTCTCCCAGATGGCAATGAGCGGTGGCTCACTGGCTCCGTGTGTCACGCAGACCAGAGCACGAGTATAGATGTCCAAACAGTGCGGGCCGCCCGTTTGACCCGTGGCACGACACGAATTTAGCCCGGTCCAAACACGGCCCGGCACAGTCGGTTACGAGCCCGGGCCGGCACGGCCCGTTTAGCGGGCCGGGTATGGGCAGATACGTCGGCCCGCGTGCTTTGGCCCGGCCCGGCCCGATAAATGGGTCGGCCCGACGGCGGCCCGCATATTTATGTAAATACTAAATATGTAAATACATTTAATTCTCTCATAGTATGTAAATACTAAATACGCGGCCAAACATATATAAAATGCATACATAAATATAAAATGCATACATAAATATTTTGTTGTCTTAATATATATAAATAATATGTTATTATATATGATTAATTCTGTTAAATATATGTATTTATATACCGTTCTACTGTTGGTTCGGGCCAGTGCCCGGTCCGGTCCATTGAGGCCCACCGGGCCAACGGGCCGGCCCGGCACGATTTTTCCCTGTGCGTGCCGGGTTTGGGCATGTCCCTAGGCACGTGGGCCAGCCCGACCAGGCCCGAAGCATCAACGGGCCGTGCCTGGCCCGGCCCTATTCGTACCGGGCCGAAACGGGTTTGGGCCGGGTCCGTGCCGGGTGGCCCGTTTGGACATCTATATGCACGAGCAAGCGCCTGGGAGCATCCTCCTGCCTGACGTGCATGGCCCTATGCCGGTCGCAGATGTTGGATCAATGCCTGCATGCAAGAGAATCCAACGACCCATTTGCCAGCGAGCTGGACATTCAAGGAGATGACCACATACTTGATGTCATGCTAACACATGCGCCGGCCAAAATGAATAAAGAAAACCTTATACGGATGTACTGTAAACTAGGAAAGCCATACGCACAGGAGAATAAAGAACTGGAGAGAAGAAGAAAATTAAATAAATAAAATGTGCATGCATGCATATGAGACTTGGGCTGTTTTCTTTCTATGGATGAATACGAATACGTTAGTTTTCTATTCTCTTTTCTATCCTACTTCAAATTTAAACTCATGTTTTTTTATCTTCAAATTTTTAAGTGTCTAAAATATTCCTAACGAATATAACTCTACTGTTTATACTATTGTTATTTATTTATTTATTCATCTATTTTTCCTATTTAATCATTTATGGAGAGAATAAATGACTTCATTAAAATTCTTTTTCCCATTTTCTGTTTATAATTCAAGGTCAAATTTAAGTTATGACTCCTTAATTTAGATAAACCACATTGCAACAAAATCATCGACACACGATGCACACTCCTTTATCTATCTATAGGTTTCTTGACTAATTTAATACTATTAATTGAACATGAGAAGGGAGAGCCCAATAGATTCTCAAAGGTCTAAAAAATTTTCAAAACCCTATCATAAATGTATTTATTTCTTTTTTTTATTATTATTATTTTCATTTCTTTTACCAATTTTAGGGCTTTACAGGAGGACTATGTCGATAAATTTTTGTAAGAACAGTTATATGCGAGGCTATGAGGTGTGGGTGCACCACGGTGAGGACCCACCTCCTCGTATTGTATCGGAAGTTCAGTCACATGAAGAGGGGGACTACGATAGGATGGAAGAGATGCTTGACGATGTACGCCATGAGCTTCTAACTGTCGATTCGGAGAAACCCGGTCAACCCACCGATTATGAGGATCCAGCTACACCTGAGGTTCAGAAGTTCTTCGAGCTCCTTAAAGCTGCCGAAGAGCGTTGCATGAGCACACGAAAGTGACCGTCCTTGTATTTGTGACTCGACTTATGACTATTAAGTCTAAGTTTGCATTCTTCAAACAACTGCTACAAGGAGCTTTTGAACTTGATCAGTGATGTATTTCCGGAGAATCACAAGATGCCAAAGGACATGTATCAGTCCAAAAAGTTGCTCTCTGGGCTCGGTATGGACTACAAAAAAATCGATGTCTGTGACAATAACTGTATGCTTTTTTGGAAGGAGACCGCGAGTGAGAAGAAGTGTACTGTATGTGGTGAGCGTAGATTCGTTGAGGTTGAAAACGACGATGGTTTGACCGTGACGATGAAGATTGCACATAAGCAGCTTCGTTACATGCCTCTTATACCTCGGTTGAAACGTTTGTTCATCTCCAAGAATACAACCAGACACATGAGGTGGCACAAAGAAGGGGTACGTGAGAATCCAAATGTCATGGCACACCTAGCTGATACAGATGCATGGAAGGCACTAGATGCTTTTGATTCCAGCTTTGCTGATGAAGTGTGGAATGTCCGCTTCGGCTTGGCAACAAATGGTTTCTCGCCTTTCAATCTAACTGCAACGTCCTACTCATGTTGGCCCGTCTTTGCTGTTCCATACAACCTTCCACCAGCTCTTTGCATGAAATATGAATTTATTCTTGTCTTGTAATACCCGATCCGGATCATCCTGGAACAAAGATCGATGTGATGATGAGACCCATGATTGAAGAATTGAAAATTTTGTGGGAAGGAGTCGAGGCGTACGATTGTTACAAGATACAGAAGTTCAACCTTAGAGCCGCGTTTTTGTGGTCTATTCATGATTTTATGGCTTATGGTATCTTTGCTGGATGGAGTTGTCATGGGATTTTGACATGTCCGATATGCGTTGAAGTCACTTTATGCTTTCGACTAAAGTTTGGTGGAAAGATATGTTACTTTGATTGCCATAGATGTTTTTTGCCAGAGGATCACCCGTTCAGGTTCGATAGGAACGCTTTTAAAAAGGACACGATTGTGACGAGGGGACCACCCAAGCGTCTTAGTGGTCCAGAGATTCTCGCGAGACATAATGATTTGAAATTAAACGAACATGGAAATCGTTTTGAAGGTTATGGAACCGAGCATAATTGGACTCACAAATGTGGTCTATGGGAACTCCCTTATATGAAAGCCTTGATTCTAATGCATAACATTGATGTGATGCACCAGGAACAAAATATGGGTGAAAGCATTATCAGCACTTGCATGAATATCACTGACAAAACAAAAGACAACCCTAAGGCTAGAAAAGACTTGGCCTTAATCTGTAGAAGACCAACTATGGAGATAGGAGAGAACCAGAAGAAGCCACGTGCTCCTTTCAGTATTAAACCTAAAAGGAAGAAACAATTGATGAAATGGTTGAAAAACTTAAAGTTCCTAGATGGTTACGCCGCGAGCTTTAGAAGGTCTGTGAATTTGAAGACGGGCAAGTTTTCCGGGTTGAAGAGTCATGACTATCACATAATAAAGGAAAGACTCCTTCCTGTTATGTTTCGTGTTTTTTGTAAAAAATGATGTCTGGAAAGCCTTAGCGGAGCTAAGCTACAGGAAAGACATATCTTTGCTTAATTGTTATTGAAAGTTATGTTTTCATTTCTACATTGTTTTCTGTTTGCAGGACTTGGATCGACGACTCGTACACAGGCACAGGACACTACAGGCAGGTGAACATGGTCCTTAGTAATCTTGTTTGTCTGCACTGGCTTGGTCTTGTGACTTTGCCTAGTGGCGAGTCTGTCCCCGCCACCACTTGGGAGCATTATCGCTATGGTGTCTGTAGAACGTTTGGCAACACACAGGCACTAGTTTGGGATGCATTCTGGGTATGAATTGTTTATACTAATTTAGTTATCCCATATATGGTTGCTTTTATGATAACACTATTTTTTTGCAGAAACGATACAAGTTGCCGGACGATGGATCATATGATATGAACACTCGTTACGTTTTTCAGTATAACGCAAACGATGTCGTTGCAGATGCAATGTACTATGCACGAATTCAGGCTATAAAGGCATGGTACAGAGCAAGTGCTGATGATCGACCGATGCCGAATACCAAGGCCAAGTGGTCATCAATTTACCTTACGGAGGAGCAATACCTTGAGGTAAACAAGTTGTTGCATCTCATATCGCACGAATCCATGTATTTGCTTTATTGAAAAAATTTCATGTAGGTGTCGGTGCTGTGGATGGCCACCCGATCAGAGGGTTATCAGGCCTTGTGCAGATGGTGGGCTTCCCCTGAGTTTCGTGCCATTTCCGAAAGGAACAGAGGAAACCATCGGACTGAGTCGTTCCACAACTACGGCGGCGATGGACATGTGCGCTTGGCTAAGCGAATGGTATGTAGCATCCCAAAAATTCAAATCTTGAAAATTTCTCAAACTCGCTCTAAATTCAAAATGAATTTTAAATTTCCTTTCAAATTGCTTGTTTGCGAGTTGATCTCAACAAATAAAATATAGTGGTCTATATTCTCTCCAAAATCCTCCTCAAAATACCCCACAAATATTTCCTCAATGATCCCCTCTGATTCTTTCCAGAAATACTGCCCAAATATTCCATCGTTATTTCTCCAGATATTCTCCTCCTGAGAAATACCTTCACAATCATTTTTAAAGTCCCTACAAATATTTCCTTCATAATTTTCCTCATGCTCATATGTATACGTACACCTCCGATGTCATACACTGAGCTCTACAAGCTAATTTCACTTATACAAGACAAATACATGCTTATCTCCCACTAATCCTCGCATCCTCCCACTAATCCTCGCCTCCTCCCCCTAATCACCCCCACCTTGGCTATAAATAGAGGTGCAAGGGCCTCCTCTCAAGCCACCCCAAGCCATTTCATGGCAACTCCCCCCCCCCCCCACACACACACGCCCACTCCAAGTCCCACACAAGCACACACTAGCACAAGGATCGTTCGGTCGTTCTTCGATCGTTCGTCCACCTGTTCTTAGTTTGTTCGTTCGTTCGTCCGATCGTTCATCCGATCGTTCATGGTTCATTCGTCCGTTCGTCCGATCGTTCGATCGTTCGTCCGTTCGTTCGTCCAAATAATCTTTGTTCAACCGTTATGCTGCCGAAATTTCGATCGTTCGTTCGATCATTCGTCTGTTCGTTCATAGTTCCTATTCATCGTTCATCGTTCGTTCATAGTCCCTATTCATCGTTCGTCCGTTCGTTTGTCCAAATAATCTTTGTTCAGCCGTTATGCTACCAAAATTCCGATCGATCGTTCGTTCGATCATTCGATCGTTCGTCCGTTCGTTCATAGTTCCTATTCATCGTTCATCGTTCGTTCATAGTCCCTATTCATTGTTCGTCCGTTCGTTTGTCCAAATAATCTTTGTTCAACCGTTATGCTGCCTAAATTCCGATCGTTCGTTTGTCCGATCATTCGATCGTTCGTCCGTTCGGTCATAGTTCCTATTCATCGTTTGTTCATAGTTCCTATTCATCGTTCATACGATCTACTCACCATTACTATTCACCGCTACTATTCATCATTTTGTCCCTATTCATTGTTCGTCCGTTCGTTTGTCCAAATAATCTTTGTTCAGCCGTTATGCTGCCGAAATTCCGATCGTTCGTTTGTCCGATCATTCGATCGTTCGTCCGTTCGGTCATAGTTCCTATTCATCGTTTGTTCATAGTTCCTATTCATCGTTCATACGATCTACTCACCATTACTATTCACCGCTACTATTCATCATTGTTACTATTCACTGCTACTATTAATCATCGTTACTATTCACCAGTACTATTCATCGATGATATCTATCGTTACTTTTTCGTTGTCACTATTCATCATTACTATTCATCAACCATCCGATCACCCCAAATTTCAACTACTCATCCATCATGCTGTCCAGCTCACCTAAGACCAGCCAGACCAATATTCCAGCCATACGAACTCTGGTGGCTGTGATTTTCCTTCCAGTGGGAACTTCCCATCTGGTCACCCATCCCAGATTTCTCCAAGTTGAGCACGCTTAACTTTGGGATTCTTTCGAACTAGGCTTCCAAACTCGGATTCCAATAATTCTTGTTTCTAAATTCCTATCAAATTATTCCCTATCCAACCATGTCATCCCTTGAGCATGGTTCATATTCTAGAAAACTCCCAAAATACTCTTGTCCCATATTCTGCCTATAACTCTCTTGTTCATACTAAGTCAGACGATTCATTCGCCACTATTCTCACCAACAGTGAACTCTACTGTACTACACCACATACACCCAGCTATAAATAGACCCAGTTACCCTCTCCCTCTCCACACACTCAACACCCTCAGCCAAGGAAAACTCCCACCCACTCAGTTACCCCGCTCCGCTGGCTACACGCATTGTCTCTTCGCCTCCAATCCACCCTCCCGGTAAGCACCTCCGCTCCACCACCAGTAATATCACAACACCCCATGACACAGATTCTGCTCAAGACTCTACCCATCCATATATCACCATTCTGACCACTATACTAAATATTTGTTGGTATACTTGCTGGATTGTATGTTTGCTTGTTCATGTTGCATAGTTATCGGGGCGTTCATGCCGTCTCGTGGAGGTCAGATCTGCAAGTCTACGCCAGGCGATGGAGCCAGAAACCAGTTCCGCGAGCTCTCACCCTTTCGTCGGTTAAAGCAACGGCAAGCTCACCGGATCCCTTTGATGCATAAATTACCTATGTTTTTCAACCACAACCCTCAGCCTGTTATTTTATGCATGATTTGATTTTGAGATAAGTTATTATGGCCACCCAGTCGCTTGCCGCAATCAATCTTTATACTCCTTGACATATTTGTTACAAATGATTTGAGAAAAGGTGTGAGTTTTCAAAAGAAAATGATTTTCAAAATGGGTATGATGAAGGGTTGTCACCCTTATCACCTTTGAGCGGGATGATCAGGGACTCCCTGGTTTAGGGGAGGGCCTCAGGTGTTGGATCAGCTGGTTTAGGTGTGAGCATAAAGGATTGTCCCTCTTGCCTAAGGACCAGTTTGTCATCACTCCTTACCTATACTCTTATCAAGTACAACTACTCGAGACTGTATGGGCAGTCACTCAATATGAACTTGTACGGTCCAAACCCAGGGTTATGATGGCTGGGGAGCACTGGGAGGATAAGGAGGGGAATGTTTTGTCCGGTTTGGGCATGGTGGTGGCCTGACTCCTTCCCGTATAATCGTTAAGGTAAGGACGTGCAAGGAAAGAGAGAGATTCGACATTCAGATCTCATGACGGTGAGATTGCAGAAACCGGACTAGTGGCTAAAGTGTACACCTCTGCACAGAGTTTGAAAACCTATTCGAATAGTCCGCTTCCACGGATATGGATGAGTCATGGCATGGATTTGACAATTAGTGTTTTGTTTTCCAAAAATGCTTTTGAAAAGTGGTTTTAAAAGGTCCGGCGGTTGAGCCGTGAGCTATGGTGGACGGGAAGTCCAGTAGCTGTTTTTGAAAATGAAAACAAGTGGGAAACTGCTGAGATACCTGGATGGTTTAGTCCAGGGGATTTTGTTCTATATTGAAAAACTTTCTGCTTGTTTGGGAGAGGATGCGCTTTAAAAATACAAAATGTTTTACAAAATAACCCTGCATCAAATATTGCTATTTCTGCAAAATATTCTGAGCACCACATATTCCATGCATTATATCTGATTTCCCCATTCTGTGGGTGAAGGTGGGCTATTGAGTACGTAAGTACTCACCCTTGCTTATTTGTTGTTTTTTAGAGAAGGAGATCGTTGATCGGGTAAGAGTTACGCCTGTTCCCAACCTTGCCTGTGGCTGTTGGACCGCTGATTTGCTTCGCTGCATATATCGGGCAGCTTCACCCCCACTCTGATGATATGTACCGAGTTGTGGAGCAACTCTTAAAGTTGACTGCCACCTTTATAGGTTTGTCTCGTTTAAGTAGATCTGGAACTATCTATTGTATAAATGTGTTTACTAGCCTCCTGGGACTAGTAATTGTATCACATTTGAGTCCTAGAGGATTGGGGCGCTTCATGGTATGTCACAGTATGTTGTAACTTCGAATTACATAGAAATGTGTTGTTCTAACTTGTATGTACAGGAAGTCAAATCTGGTCATATGCTCACGGATGTGGAGGTGTATATGCAAGGGCATAGGGGTTCTGATCCTCAGAATCCTGATGTTTTATGCACTCAGACGGCCACCGACCATCTAGTGAGTTTTTGGTACTCTATTATGTGTTTGTCCATCAATTTGGTGATGCACTTATATTTGATATTGTTTGCCTCCAGGCTTCGTATGGGCAGGAGATGGTTCAACGCCATGGACAGGAGTACGATTGGAGGAGCTAGCCAATCGACCCTCAGGCAGCATATGCTAGCGCAGGAGGACAAGCCCATGGACGGTGGGATTATTTTATTTGGATTTCAAAATTATCCTCATATGCTTGCGATTCAACTGAGCCCATGATTTAGTATACTAAGTGCATGGTTCACTCTTGTAGGTTGGGTATTTTTTATTCTATGATTGATTCTAGGGAGCTGAGAAGCCGTGGACGACAGTCCACATCCTCGTCTTCACAGTCGTCCCGTTCACGATCATCCGCCCAAGAGATAGAACTTGCAGTGTTGCGTCAACAGGCAGAGTATCATCAATCAATTTTGAGTGGACAATTGGAGTATTAGAGACAACAAGCTGAGTACCAGAGACAACAAGTTGAGTACCAGAAGAAGAAGGATGAGTAATATGCAAACCTCCAGGCCCATAATCAAACTGTTCTCTCGGTAAGTTGAAGTAACATTTTGTACCTTATTTTGCAAAACACATGATGTGTATCTTATTTTCTCAACAATGGCTTTTATATTATTTTTAGCAACTGGCACAACAAGCGGGCGTCCCGATGCCGACATATGGGATGCCGCCTCCGGACTTTGCAATGCCGATGCCAATGCTGTTGCCTCCACCTCCGCCTCCGTCACAATTCCCTATGGTATGTACACATATGTGTGTGTGACATGTTCATAGATGTCTTATGTGTTTAAATGAAAAAAATGAGTGGTTACTATTTCATGTGCGTGTGTTATAGGGATTTCAGACACCACCCGCTTCAATTCCCGCACCTGGAGATGGGTCTGGTCAAGACGACGCATCGTATTCTTGGGTGAACAACCTTTTCAACACGCAGAGTCCAGTCGGAGAAAGTGGCTATAACTCAAACCAACCAAGCGATGGATATGAGTGATAATTCATCAAATGTGTTTAATTTGGAACTATTACTGTTCATGTCAAAGACTATCCGTCGAACAATGTCATTTTTTATTTTGGAACTATATGTTGATGTAAAAGACTTGTTACAACTATTTGGAACTATATGTCGTGATGTTAAATTTGTGAATGTGAATACTTATGTGAATATATTTATGATTGTGAATATGTGGTTGTATATGAACTCTGTGTATATGTGCATGCATGCAATCGGTTTTTTTGTTGTAAATGTTAGATTTTTTAAAAAACAGAATTTTGTGTAATTTCTGAAATTTGTTATGTCCGACGGCCTGGCGTCAGCCATCGGACATAAGGGCATGTTATGTTCGACGATTTATATTAAACCGTCGGAGATACCGAGTACTTATGTCCGACGGCTGACGCCAGACCGTCGGACATAAGAGATGTGGGCCCCACCTACGACCGGTAAAACGGTTGACATATATTATCTCCGACGGGTGGTTGCGGCCATCAGAGATAGCTTATGTCTGACGGCCGCCATCGGACATTATGCTATTTCCGACCCCTTATGTCCAACGGCCAGATACCGTCGGAGGTAAATAAATACCGTCGGACATAAGCTATCTCCAACGGTTTACTGCTTATGTCCGACATCTTTGGCCATCGGAAGTTGTGTTGTTTACTGTAGTGCAGCCCATAAAAAATCAGGTCTAAGCATCTAGGTACTTCCAGAAATGTACATGCATGCATCTGGTAGAGGAGAAGGGACACGAGTGCATATACGAACGTGCATTGCAATCTCAAAGTTAAGTGTGCTCAACTTGGAGAAATCTGGGATGGGTGACCAAATGATTGTCTGTTGGCTGCCTCAAGCAAGGGCCCCTAAAGCCTCATCTATCCTAAATATAGATGATCAAACTGTCATCTACGCTCTCCAGCAGCGTGCTGGATTCTCTCTCTCTATATATATAGTTTCTCTAAACAGTTCTCTATCTATTTGAATACTTTAAATAATCCATTTAGCAAAACTAAAATATGTACAATATATTTGAGAGTATGACAAATATGTATGTATAAACAATAAAAAATGTCTCTAATATAAGTATTTGCATATATAGGACGTGATTTAGAAGACGATGTTGGAGAGGAAGGAGATATGGATGATGGAATCTTTTAGAGAAGGCTGTAAAGGATGGATATAGAGGATGAATATAGAGTACGTTGCTGGAGACAGTGCCAACCAGTGTTGCTAGCTAGGGCTTGCAAAAAAAACTTGTAAATACTTGAAGCCTAAACCCAAATTTTGTTTGATAATTTCGAGTAGCAACTGACAAAACCTGAATTTATTTTGGGTAACTCGGGTATCATAATCAGGTACCCGAAATACTCGAACTTTCATGTGTCATATGTACTCATGTCATTCTTAATTATTATTTGTGCATCTATAATTGTGAGTAAGTCTGTATGACTTATGACTATAGATTGCACGTGTGTTTTTATGTACATGTATATTATTATTCAAACTAAATTTTTATACTAATTTAATAGAGTGCATGTGTTTTTATTAAGCTAACAGAAAGTTCGGATACTTAGTGAATACCCGAACCTGAAATTTTGGGCGCACGATTTTTTGGATATTGTAAAACCCGTTGTAAATTCGGGTATCGATTCTAAAAACCCGAATTTTAGATTACCCGGATTACACGACACGAAATTAATTTTTGGGTAACGCGAACGCCCACCCACAACCGAAATCTGGGTCTTTGCCGAGTCCTCGGCGCTTTGCCGAGTGTTTTTTGTCGGGCACTCGGCAAAGTCCTGCTCTCGGTAACGATGGTGTTTGTCGAGAGCAGGACTCTCGGCACAGGAGTACACTCGGCAAAGCTTTCTTTGCCGAGTGCCAAACACTCGGCGAAGTGCGGCACTCGGCAAACAACCGTCAGCCACCGTGTAAAGCTGACGACCGTTACCTTTGTCGAGAGCTGTCGGCGTTTCGAGACCGGGGGGTCCCTAGGCCGACGAGTGAAATGTCGTCGCGTGCCCCAGCCCAGATGGGTCGGCGCGAGGCCGAGCGCGAAGGTGGGAGAAAGGTGACCGGAGTCGGTCGTGAGAGAGGTGGAAATCCTGCGGCCTTCGTGTTCATCCCGCGCCCAGGTCGGGTGCGCTTGCAGTAGGGGGTTACAAGCGTCCACGCGGGAGAGGGAGCGAGCGGCCTCACGCAAGCGCCTGTCTCCTCCTCGTCCCCGCGCGGCCAACCCTCTCAAAGAGGGCCCTGGTCCTTCCTTTTATAAGCGTAAGGAGAGGATCCAGGTGTACAATGGGGGGTGCAGCAGAGTGCTACGTGTCTAGCGGAGGAGAGCTAGCGCCCTAAGTACACGCCATCGTGGCGGCCGGAGAGGTTTTGGCGCCCGGTTCGTGTGATGTCATGGCCGTCGAAGGAGCGCTGGAGCCTGGCGGAGGGACAGCTGTCGAGTCCTTGCTGACGTCCTCTTGCTTCCGTAAGGGGGCTGAGAGCCGCCGTCGTCACAGAGTATGCGGGGCGCCATCATTGCCTATCTGGTGGAGCGAGCCAGATGGGACGCCGGTCTTGTTCCCCGTGGCCCGAGTCAGCTTGGGGCAGGGTGATGATGGCGCCTCCTGTTGACGTGGCTGGTCTGCGCCCTAGGTTGGGCGATGTGGAGGCTCCTCCGAAGTCGAGGTCGAGTCTGTCTTCCGTGGCCGAGGTCGGGTCCGAGCCCCTGGGTCGGGCGAGGCGGAGACCGTCGGCTGAGGCCAGGGCGGAGTCCGAGCCCTGGGGTCGGGCGAAGCGGAGTTTGTCGTCTTCCGGGGCTGAGCCTAAGTCCGAGCCCTGGGTCGGGCGGAGCGGAGTTCGCCGTCTTCCGGGGCTTAGCCCGAGTCCGAGCCCTGGGTCGAGCGGAGCGGAGTTCGCCGTCTTCCGGGGCTTAGCGAGCGGCCCCAAGAGAGCGCCTGTCTTGTCCTCGTCCCCGCGCGGCCAACCCTCCCTAAGAGGGCCATGGTCCTTCCTTTTATAGGCGTAAGGAGAGGATCCAGGTGTACAATGGGGGGTGTAGCAGAGTGCTACGTGTCTAGCGGGGGAGAGCTTGCGCCCTAAGTACATGCCGATGTGGCAGCCGGAGAGATCTTGGCGCCCAGCTGGTGTGATGTCGTGGCCGTCGGAGGAGCGATGGAGCCTGGCGGAGGGACAGCTGTCGGAGCGGTTGGGTCCTTGCTGACGTCCTCTTGCTTCCGTAAGGGGGCTGAGAGCCGTCGTCGTCACAGAGTATGCGGGACGCCATCATTGCCTATCTGGCGGAGCTAGCCAGATGGGACGCCGGTCTTGTTCCCTACGGCCCGAGTCAGCTCGGGGTAGGGTGATGATGGCGCCTCCTGTTGACGTGGCTGGCCTGCGCCCTAGGTTGGGCGATGTGGAGGCTCCTCCGAAGTCGAGGTCGAGTCTGTCTTCCATGGCCGAGGCCGAGTCCGAGCCCCTGGGTCGGGCGAGGCAGAGGTCGTCGGCAAAGGCCAGGGCGGAGTCCGATCCCTGGGGTCGGGCGAAGCGGTGTTCGTCGTCTTCTGGGGCTGAGCCCGAATCCGAGCCCTGGGTCGGGCGGAGCGGAGTTCGCCGTCTTCCGGGACTTAGCCCGAGTCCAAGCCCTGGGTCGGGCAGAGCGGAGTTCGCCGTCTTCCGGGACTTAGCCCGAGTCCGAGCCCTGGGTCGGGCGGAGCGGAGTTCGCCGTCTTCCGGGACTTAGCCCGAGTCCGAGCCCTGGGTCGGGCGAAGCGAAGCTTCCTATGGTGCCTTCGGCAGGGCCTGACTGCCTGTCAGCCTCACTCTGTCAAATGGTACTGCAGTCGGAGTGGCACAGGCGGCGCTGTCCTTCTGTCAGGCCGGTCAGTGGAGCGGCGAAGTGACGGCGGTCACTTCGGCTCTGCCGGAGGGCGCGCGTCAGGATAAAGGTGTCAGGCCACCTTTGCATTAAATGCTCCTGCGACTTGGTCGGTCGGTGCGGCGATTTAGTCAGGGTTGCTTCTTAGCGAAGGCAGGGCCTCGGGCGAGCCGGAAATATGTTCGCCATTGGAGGGGGGCCTCGGGCGAGACGGAAATCCTCCGGGGTCGGCAGCCCTTGTCCGAGGCTGGGCTCGGGCGAGGCGTGATCAAGTCGCTTGAATGGACTGATCCCTGACTTAATCGCACCCATCAGGCCTTAGCAGCTTTATGCTGATGGGGGTTACCAGCTGAGAATTAGGAGTCTTGAGGGTACCCCTAATTATGGTCCCCGACAGTAGCCCCCGAGCCTCGAAGGGAGTGTTAGCACTCGCTTGGAGGCTTTCGTCGCACTTTTTTGCAAGGGGACCAGCCTTTCTCGGTTGCATTTTGTTCTGGTGGGTGCGCGCGAGCGCACCCGCCGGGTGTAGCCCCCGAGGCCTCGGAGGAGTGGTTTCACTCCTTCGAGGTCTTAATGCCTCGCGCAATGCTTCGGCTGGTCTGGTTGTTCCCTCATGCGAGCTGGCCGTAGCCCGGGTGCACGGTCGGGTCCCAAGTTCTCGGGCTGATATGTTGACGCTGTCAACGGTTCGGCCGGAGCCGGTTTTGCGAGAGCAGCCCCCGAGCCTCTGCACAGGGCGAGAGGGCGATCAGGGACAGACTCGGCTTTTTTACATACGCCCCTGCGTCGCCTTTCTGCAAGGAGGAGGGGGGGAAAGCGCCATGTTGCCCTCGATGGGCGCCGAACATGGTGTCTCCGGTGAGCTGCAAGCGGGTAATCCGAGTGGACGTTCGTGCCCCATTCGTTAGGGGTCGGCTAGGGGCCTAGAGGCACGCCCAAAAGTACCTGCGGGTGATCTACCGGACCCGGTCCCCTGGCGACGGGGTCCGAGGGCTCGATGCCTCCCTCTGATGGGATTCCGTTCCAAGATCGCTCCCGCTGGTCTCGGAAATGTCCTAGGGTACCTCGGGAGCGCAGCCCGAGCCTTGGTTATGTATCGAACGTACCCATGGTCATCCCTCGCTCGGCGTCTGAGGCGGCTGTGAACCCTTCGGGGGCCAGCCTTTGAACCCCTGATCAGTAATGGGCGCGGAGCCCGAGTAGCCTGAGGCGGCCGTGGAACCCTTCGAGGGGCTGGCCTTCGAACCTCTGACCAGTAGTGGGTTTAGGTCCCACGCGATCTGAGGTGGCTGTCCAACCCTTCGGGGGGCCAGCCTTCGAACCTCTGATCAGTAGGGAGGCTCGGAGCCCGGTTCCTTCACGGGGAAGGATCCTTTTCGGGGTATCCCCCTTTCCCGGTCCCTGTTGCAAGAGAGAGAGAAAGAGGAAAAAAGGAAAAGGATACGAAATTGAACGTCGCGGCGTACCTTTACTGACGCGGTCATTATGGCGAAGGCGAAGCGTCGCCCGCTTCTCCTGCCAGAGGTGCCGCCTGTTCCGCCGCGGAGTTAATGCGACGGGGCGAGTGGTTGGCGGGACCGATGCTAGAGTTGACCAGCCGAAGCCTCGGGTCGGGCTGGCGCCCTCTGAGGACGGCTGGCCGAGGCCCTGGGGCGACCGACCGAGCCGCCTGCTCGGACCGAACTCCCGGAGAAGACCCTGGCAGCGATTGCCCGGGCGTGGCGATGACGTCGTCCTTTAGAGCGGAGATCCTTGGACCGCGTCGCCGTCCGAGGCTAGGTCGGACCTCGCCGAAGGTGTCGTCGATGCCGAGGTTGCTGCTGCCCCCTTCCAGCGTCAAGACCCGAGCCTGCAGGATCAGATTGTCTTGTAGCGTGTGCCTTCTGCGGCCACCGAGGCCAGAACACACACCCTTGCTGTGTTGTAAAGCTGCGTCTCTTTTCCCCTTGTTTCGAGTATCTGGACTTTTTTGTCAGTAACAGGGATGTTTGTGCGAGCGAGAGTTGCTTCTCGCAGAAGGTGATGAGTGAGGTATCCGTATCGCGGAGGCGTGGGAGTCCCTCGGCTCGGTCGGCCTTGCCGCTTACGCGCACTTTCACCCGTCCATGAGGCTCTGTCACCGACTCAGTCAAGAAGGCTCGAAGGATCGCTTCGGCAGAAGAGCTTCCGAACGTGAAGACTTGTTCGGTCCGCGGAACCACTTATCCGAACGTGAGTTACTTATCGCAGAAGGTGACGAGTGAGGTATCCGTATCCCGGAGGCGTAGGAGTCCCTCGGCTCGGTCAGCCTTGGCTGCTTACGTGTACTCCGTCGTTTTCAGGATCCACTTTTCGAAGTAGTCAAAAAGCACGAAAGATATTCTGGCAGAAGAGATCTTTTTTCGAGGAAAATTTCAACGCAGAGGGGGTTCCCCCCCTTTTAGCCCCCGAGGGAGGGTCGGGCTTTGCCGAGGCGAGGCCGACCCTTCCTTGATGACTAAACTTTGCGTGGGTGCGAGGTATATGAACAACTTGAAAACATCTTAAGGGTAGAAGCGACGTAGCTGTTGGATGTTCCAAGCGTTGCTGTAGACCTTGCCTTGACTGTTGGCCAGCTTGTACGTTCCGGGCTTCAGAACCTTGGTGATGACGAACGGTCCCTCCCAGGGGGGCGTGAGCTTGTGCCTCCCTCGGGGGTCTTGTCGCAGCCGAAGCACCATGTCGCCCACCTGGAGGTCTCGGGACCGGACCCCTTGGGCGTGGTAGCGTCGCAGGGACTGCTGGTACCGCGCCGAGTGTAGTAAGGCCTTGTCCCGAGCCTCTTCCAGCTGGTCCAGCGAGTCTTCTCGGCTAGCTTGGTTGCTTTGATCACTGTAGGCCCTCGTCCTCGGGGAGCCGTATTCTAGGTCTGTGGCCAAGACAGCCTCGGCCCCGTAGACTAGGAAGAACGGCGTGAAACCCGTGGCTCGGCTCCGCGTTGTCCTCAAGCTCCAGACCACCGAGGGGAGTTCCTTCATCCATCGCTTGCCGAACTTGTTGAGGTCGTTGTAAATCCGAGGCTTGAGCCCTTGTAGAATCATGCCATTGGCACGCTCTACTTGCCCATTTGACATGGGATGAGCCACGGCGGCCCAGTCCACCCGGATGTGGTGATCCTCGCAGAAGTCCAAGAACTTTCTGCCGGTGAACTGGGTGCCGTTGTCGGTGATGATGGAGTTCGGGACCCCGAAGCGATGGATGATGTTGGTGAAGAACGCCACCGCCTGCTCGGACCTGATGCTGTTCAGAGGTCGGACCTCGATCCACTTGGAGAATTTGTCGATGGCGACCAGCAGGTGCGTGTAGCCCCCGGGCGCCTTCTGCAAGGGGCCGACGAGGTCCAGACCCCACACAGCAAAGGGCCAGGTGATGGGTATCGTCTGCAGAGCCTGAGCGGGCAGGTGGGTCTGCTTCACATAGAATTGGCACCCTTCGCAGGTGCGGACAATTCTAGTGGCGTCAGCCACCGCCGTTGGCCAGTAGAAGCCTTGTCGGAAAGCATTCCCGACAAGGGCTCGAGGCGCTGCGTGATGGCCGCAAGCCCCCGAGTGTATCTCTCGCAGGAGTTCCTTGTGGCAGAACCACCCGAATTATTCCAGCTTAAGTGCCTAAGTCACGCCTCAAGGGCTG
Organism: Zea mays; assembly: GCF_902167145.1. NCBI lineage: Eukaryota > Viridiplantae > Streptophyta > Magnoliopsida > Poales > Poaceae > Zea > Zea mays. The sequence goes on along the minus strand of NC_050101.1, from coordinate 111,621,096 downwards.
TAACACACTTAAATCGGAATAACCCGTCAGTCCCTCAGATCTAGTCTGATAGAGCCACTTAACCAGGATCAAATTCCACAATCTCACTCGAAGGTGAGTCACAGAAGAAATACAATAAAACAGGAAACCTCAAATTAAGTACTGAGTTATTACATAAATCGGAGTTTTTGAGTAGCAAATAGAGTTCACAAAATAAAGTGCAGCGGATAATCGATGTCGTCGGTATCGAGGAATCGGGCAAGGCCTAGCCCACTACTCCTCGTGCTCCTCTCCTGCCGGAGCAACATCCCACTCGACCGTCCAACCCGGTGGTAGGGTGGTAGGCCAAGCCACACCATCAACCATTTCCTGCATGGTACCTGCAAAAATGGTGCCACAAGCAAGGCTGAGTATACTAATACTCAGCTAGACTTAACCGATGTGAGGAGTCTACTCCTCTACCTCTAGACTATGCAGCTATTTGGCTGAGGGGTTTGGTTTGCCAAAAGCACTAGCTGTTTCTAAAATCAATTTTTAGCTTTTCAAGTTCTATCATCATTAACTTAGCTAGGTTTGCTCTTTCTAAGCATACATGGTAACAATCAATTAGTTCAATCAACAAGTTATCTCATATAACCACATTTCACTTCTTACTCGATGCAGTACAAGGAATCAAGCAGTCTCATTAGCTGCGAGAAGCAGACGATTCGAATCGAGTTTTTAACCTTGCAAGGTAAACCTAAACACACGGCATGTCAGGGTACTCCGACCCTACACATGACAACCGTCCCCATCGATTCCCCGTTCTCGTCCAGGCCTCACCGCCTTGGCATACAATGCTCCACTGACCCCGGCTGCCGCCGTGCAGTGACCGCACTTGTACCCACCATAGCTAGCATGGGAGACCCAGTCTCAGGTCGCATGAGGGATAAAGTCCGCACCCGGCTTCACTCAGGTACTAGGTTTACCGGTTACCATTTTTCTCGGCATGTGCTTAGTACGTTCAAAAGCTTGACTCAGGTATCCACACATTAATCCTTAATTCATTTTTCCTGTCTCATGGACAAGGCATCCTCCCTGGATCCAAATCCATAGACTAACATATATCCCGTTATCAAGATGAATACAATCAATTCCTGACCTCGCGCGAGTGCTAAAAAAATCACTCGACTTCTACCGAGATCCTGATTAGCAAGCAGCTACTCGACCTAGCATACTAGTATTCATCTCAAAAAGGAATCCTAAGTTCATGCAACTAGAGGTTTCAAGCAACTCCTACACTTAAGTGCACATTGCAATCCTACAAGCATTAAGTGTAGTAAAGTAGCATATAATTAACAGGTTATGCATAAAACCGGGGCTTGCCTTCAATTGCTGGGGCTGCGGGGAGATCCTCAATAGCAGCCTCTGAAGCCTGCTCCTGGTCCTCCTCTTGGACAGGTCCTTGCTCGGGGATGAGCACGTACTCTCCGTCGGCAAGATTACAATCTAATGAATGCAATGCGTAAGAGATATGCATGATATGACATGTGCTTTTTTAGAAATTACAACCTTAAAGGTGTATGATCTTTTGAGTTTAAACAAGTTAACTTTACTTATGTAAAACCCTTTAGTGGTATACTTGGTATATGGGTTTAAACTTAGCTAAGGTAAGTGGTAGGTTTAATTTTGGGGTTCCACTGAATTCCTTTTAAGTCTTAGGGAGAATTGGGTAAGTTCTCAAGTTAGACTTATTAGGGTGAGGTTTATTTCTTCTTCCTTTTTCTTTTATTCTCTTAAGGTTTTGGAGTAGGTTTGAACTACAAGTTGCTTTTATAAAATTCTAAAAATTCTGCAAAAATTACAGGGGCTGGGTACTAGTGTGTGTTTCTCTGTCTCAAAATTTGGGGATCAGAAAGTGAACAGTTTTCTCTGGATAAAATTATTAAATTCTAGGGCAGAAGGGGTGCCTTGAACTACAACTATTATTTAACAGTGGGTAATTCTTTAAAACTCATTTTTGCTGGCTTTTAGGTGTTATCACATGACTTGATACAAATTTCTAGTCATTAATACCTCTTAATTATTTTTCTATGGTTTTCTCAAGTTTCTAGCCAAATGGGTGCTTTCTACTACCACTATATTTGAGAAACATCCAACAACAGAGTTCTCATTTTTCATAGTTATTATTTTGTGCAAGAGCAATCATTCTGAAGTTTGGCCTCTTTTTGCATAAGGGAAGGGGTGGTATGCATTATTTGAATTAAGTGGCCTTTCTCTTAAACCATTAGCAATTGGTATGAGTTTGCTTCTTTTTCATGGGCTTGCATTTTTCTCTGGTAGTTTATCTCATCATGGACTTAGCAAAATTTTGGTTGCCCATTATCATATTATTTGGGGTTGTTCATGATTTAGTTGGAAAATGCCTTATTATCACTTTGTATTTATTTTCCTTACTTAAAAAGTTGGGCTGAGGTGCTCTGTATTTTTGTAGTGGGGCTCTGGTGGTTGTAAGTCCACTGGATTTTTATTACCCCTTTTGGTTATAGTTTTGCTACCTTAATAATTGATTTTCAGTCCAAATGAGGCTAAATAAAACATTTTAATCCAAGACTGGTCCAAATTAATGGTCTCTGTATTTTTCCTAGGTTCTCTGTTACATAAGTAAACTAGGAAAAATAATATTAATCACTGTTCATTAATTTCTAATGCCTTTCTGATTTTCTCTAAGTTTTGGACAAAACAGCTTTAAATGAATAACTACACCATAACTTTTAGTGCTGGGGTTCCTACTATTTTTAAACAATGTATAAATGAGGTTTAAGCATCTACAAATTTTCTTAAGTTTAGCACAGAAGAAAAACTAATTTTCCTTAATTAAACAAGGTTTAGTGGGTTTCTGTTTTCAATTTTAAACTCTAAAATTTAGAACAGAAAGCATAGGGTCTACTATTTTTAAATGATAGATTATAATATTCAGGAGCTAGCAAAATTGGTTTGACAACCTTTTATTAAGAAATCATCAAGTTATGGATTTTCTAAGTTCTCTGGTCATTTAAAAAGGATTAACAGAATTGAGTAAAAGGAAATCCACTTTGCACTGGGGTCCCTGGCGGGTTTTCTAAGTTTTCTTCGCGAATCAGTCCTTAGGTTACTATTCACATGAGTCACTGACATCACAGAAAACCCCTCGGGTTCTACAGATCCTAACCCGAGGTCCTTCTTCTACTTCAAACAGTAACCGCGGCGGAAGAAAGGGCGGAGGGGCTTACCGGCGGCGAGATTGCTCCGGTGAAGTGGTCGAGGACGAAGGGGAGGTCTCGGGGATCACAACGGTGTGCGGAACGCCGTCGGAGATGGCCGGAGTCGGTCGGTCCACGCGCGCAGGCAGGGATGCTCGTCGGCGGCGAGGAGACCGGCCTGGTCACGGCGAGATAGTTCAATCAAATGGGTCAGGGAGGTCCACGGGATGCCAGAGAAGATATGAGCGCAAGGAATTGGGCGGGGACTCACTGGATAGCTCGGTCCACGCGCGGCGGCGGAAGACCGAAGTCCGGTGAGGTCGATCTCGGGCCTCCGGTGAAATCTGGCCGGGTCCGAGGGCTTGGCGAGCTTCACGGGCTACTGGCGGAGCTAGCCGAAGCACTGGCTGGGCTTGAGGGTGGCTGGAGTGGGCTGGCCACGGTGGCCGAAGCTCTGGTGGCAATGGCGGGCGGAATTGAGCTCGCCGGAGCTAAGGAAAGGTGGCTGGCCGGTGAGGGTGAGTGCGGGGCGAAGAGAGGTGCGCCCGGGGAGGCTTTATAGGCGCGGGCGGGCACGACCGAGGGCGTGGGCGCGCGGCGGACTTGACAGGACGCCGGGGTGAGCGCGCGCGCGGGTTGGGCGAGCTCTGGCGTGCCGACTAGGGTCGAACACGTGTGCCCGTGTGTTCTGCCCAAGTTCTGGCGCGTGTGGTCGCTCATCCGAGCCTGCTCTCGCCTTGGTCAGTGCACAAAACCTCTTCTCCTCCCTACAAGCTACCATTCTTGTGTGGGGGTCATAGGATTTTGCCTACTGGTTGCAGAGATATGGAGCCAGGAAATCTGGTCTGTCTCCCTGCCCAAACCCGAGGCAAATCCAGGGTTTTGTCGTGTCTAGGGCTCGCGTCCCAATGCCATCTTCTGGCACACGACAGAGGGGTTAGTTAGACACAATTTTGTCAATGGGGTCATTAGGATTCGAGTTAGGGATCAAGGTGAACATCCCTGATCTTTGGCTCAAGGTCTGAATTTCAGAATTCTGAAATTCAGAAATCCCATTAAGTCCCCACATGAGAAGCTTGATTTAGGGTTTTAATTGAGTTATTTTGGCTAAGCTTTCTCAACATTTCTTATTGCTCTTTAAATATACTTCAATTTTTATAATTGGCCCAATTCAAAATTTTAAACTTTTCATACCCTTATTCTTATTTTCTTGAATTTTGCTCATAGGGCTCACTTAGGGTTTTTAATTAGGGTTGCACATTCTTATCTTTTAAAAGACTCCATTGTTTTGATCATGACACTTTTAAGTATATGCTTGGTGAATTCTTTATTACTTAAGTTATTTTGATGCTCATGCTTACTTTGGTTCACATGAATTAATGGTTCTTGGTTTGGCATTTGAGAGAAACCCTAGGTGACACTGGGGTGTCACAGCCTTCCCCCCTTAAAGGAATCTCGTCCCGAGATTCGGGCCAGAGTCCTCCTAGGGTGAAGCGAAAGGGTGAGACTTATAGGAAATGGGTGAGTGTTGCTATTATTAGGGTAAAACTGCTCTTCGAATGTCATTCTCTTTGCAATTTCAGAAGGAAGTCCTTTTAAGTTTTACTTTATAGTTTCTTCATTCTGAATTAAGATCATATTTTTGAAGATTAGATTCGAAGGGCAGGAGGAGGGGTTGGGGGTGATTACGTACCAGCTTCCTTAGGTAGGCAATCGGGGAAGTTGGATCTCAGGAATTCCTCAGTTTCCCAAGTAGCTTCCTCCTCTGAGTGATTACTCCACTGAACCTTGAACATTTTGATTGATTTAGCCCGAGTTGATCTTTCTTTGCAATCCAGAATCTTGGAGGGGTACTCTTGGTACGATAGATCTGGCTCTATCTCCAGTTCTGGCTCTGCTATGATCTCGATCGGCAATCGAACACACTTCTTCAGCTGAGATACATGGAATACACTGTGAATGGCAGACATCTTTGAAGGTAACTTCAGCTTGTATGCCACGGGTCCACATGCTTCTATGATCTCATAAGGTCCAATGTAACGAGGGGCTAGCTTGCCTTTGATCCCAAACCTCTGCACTCCCTTGGTGGGTGATACCTTGAGGTATACAAAACTTCCCACCTCGAACTGGAGAGGTTTCCTTCTTCTATCATGATAGCTCTTCTGCCTGGCCTGAGCAGCTTCTAGATTCTTCCTGATTAGCTTGACCTTCCTTTCGGCTTCAGTCACTAAATCAGGTCCAAAAACTTCTCTTTCACCAGGTTGAGACCAATTGAGTGGTGTCCTGCACCTTCTTCCATAGAGAGCTTCAAAAGGTGCCATCTTTAGGCTGGATTGATAACTATTGTTATAAGCAAACTCTGCCAAGGAGAGGTGCTTATCCCAGTTCTTGCCACAATCGATCGCACAAGCTCTCAGCATATCCTCCAGAATCTGGTTTACCCTTTCCGTCTGACCATCAGTGTGTGGGTGGTAAGCTGAACTCCTAATTAGCTTGGTTCCCAAAGACTCTTGCAATTGTTCCCAAAATCTGGCAACAAATTGGGCTCCTCGGTCAGAAACAATGGTCCGAGGTAATCCGTGCAAACACACGATCCGGTCAATATACAATTCTGCATATTTCTGAGCCTTATCAGTGGTGTGCACAGGAAGAAAATGTGCCACTTTCGTCAATCGGTCCACAATAACCCAAATCGAATCATGATGACAAGAGGTGTTGGGCAGACCCACAATGAAATCCATGCTGATGTCATCCCACTTCCACGAAGGTACGGAAAGTGGTTGCAAAGCTCCAGCTGACTTCAAGTGGCTTGCCTTTATCCTCTGACAGGTGTCACACTCTGATACATACTGGGCTATCTCCCTCTTCATTCTGGTCCACCAGTACAAAAGCTTCAAATCATGGTACATCTTGGTGCTTCCCGGATGCATAGAGAATTTGGAGAGATGAGCCTCATCCAAAATTTTCCTCTTGAGCTCCTGGTCTTTAGGAATTACCAATCTACTTTTGAACCATAACACACCTTTCTCATCCTGGCGGAAACAATTATACTTCTCAACCTTCTGATGGAGATTCTTCTTGATAATTTGCACTCCCTTGTCATTGAGCTGGGCCATGATAATCTGGTCTTGCAAAGCTGGCTCAACAGAAATGTGAGACAAAGAACCAGAAGGAATCACTTCAATTTTCATCTTGCTCAACTCATCACACAAGGTGTTAATGCGAGAATCCATCAGAATACAATTGCACTGCAACTTCTGACTCAAGGCATCAGCTACCACATTAGCTTTCCCTGGGTGATAATGTACCTCCAGGTCATAATCCTTGATCAGCTCTAGCCATCTTCTCTGCCTCATGTTGAGATCAGCCTGAGTAAAAATGTACTTAAGGCTCTTATGATCAGTGAAGATGTTGCAGTGGGTTCCCATTAGATAGTGCCTCCACATCTTCAATGCATGAACCACTGCTGCTAACTCGAGGTCATGAGTGGGATAGTTTTGCTCATGAGGCCTGAGTGCTCTTGAGGCATAAGCAATGACTCGGTTGTCTTGCATCAAGACACAACCTAGCCCGGTGCCAGAGGCATCGCAATATACATCAAAAGGCTTGCTGCTGTCGGGTTGCGCCAATACTGGTGCTATGGTCAGATGCTGCCTTAATGCTTGGAAGGCATCTTCGCACTTCTGACTCCACACAAACTTGACTTCTTTCTTCAGCAACTCAGTAATAGGCTTCGCAATTCGAGAGAAGTCCGGAATAAATCTTCGGTAATAACCAGCTAATCCCAGAAAACTCTGAATCTGGCGAACAGTTGTTGGTGGCCTCCAATTCATCACCTCTTGCACTTTATCAGGATCAACAGCTATTCTAGCCTGAGAGATAGTGTGACCCAAGAATTTGATTTTCTTTAGCCAGAAATCACACTTGGATAACTTGGCATAAAGGTGGTGCTCTCGCAGACGTTGAAGCACTACATGCAAATGCCCGACATGTTCTTCTTCGTTCTTTGAGTACACCAAAATATCATCGATGAAAACCACCACGAACTTGTCCAATTCCGGCACGAAAATAGAATTCATCATATACATGAAATATGCCGGTGCATTTGTGACAGCCCTTCCAAGTTATCAGGCCCACATGCACCAATCCTTGCCTTACTGGCCTCAGATGGCTGTGCACGTGTACCGGGTAACTTAACAAGGCTATCGAGTTCGCTAACTGGAACTCATCATCCCAAGGATCTCCCACATAACAGGTATATTACAGTAATCACATTTGATACACACATATTGGAGATAGAGCGGAAGACTTTTACAAAGTACATTTTACATTCCAGAACTCAAGTTTTACATGGTAGAAAGAGATGTATTTATTACAAGTCCTGATAGTACTCGAAGTGCATAACTTATTACAATAATTGGAAGGGTGAAGCCTTTCCATAAGATATATACATAAACATTCTAAGCTTCAAGTCGTCCACATGAAGTAACTAACCCAAAGATAAGGGAATAAAACTTCTCCTACAAAAACAACAAGGGATAAAACCCTGAGTACGCAATTACTCAGCAAGACTTACCCGACTAAAGAAAAGACTCTCAAGGGTATGCTGGCTTTCGGGAATCAAGGTAAAGCTCGTCAAAGTTCAAGGACTCATTTTGCACAAAAGCTTACTAGAAGTGGGTCCTTAAGCCAAGTTTTATTTCACAAGTTAGTTTATTACCTGAATCTTCTAGCCTGAATCTAGCAATTTCCTAATCTAGACCATTCACTTGACCTACACTAGGTTGCTTTTAAAATCCAAATTTTTGTTTCACTTGTTATCTACGATGAAGGGCAGCGATCCAGTCTTCATATCCGAGAAGTAACGGCGATCCGAATCGATTAATACCCAGCTGGGGATCTCCAACCACACGACATATGTAGCACTTAACCCTTGCATATGTCAACCATTCCCACGGATCCTCCACTACATGAACTGGTCCGCGCTACCCGGGAGCACATTACCCTACCATCCAGCCTCTTGCCAGGAGGATAACTGCTACTCCCACCATCTCCCACGCCCAGTGCGCGGTTGTCATTTCACGTATGGAATAGCCGGGTTCAGGCTTACCCATGACGAGGTATGTGGCCAGCTAAAGGGTCCTAGATCAACAGGCCTACAATCGGTACGGTCCTTAATCGACACAGACGAAGACACTACAGCCAGACTCTGTTCTGGTGCAAGTCAACCGCCCGGCCTCAAGTTTACTTATACTATTTCTCAAAACATTTGGCGCCTGACAGAGGGGCCATGTCTGGATAATGAATTTATCACTGCAGATGATGCCTTCATTATCCCAAGAAAATTTTCTTTTGGAAAATTGAGTCATAGATCAAAAACATTTTTTAATCTATCCGCAGATTAAGCATCTCTAGCTTTTATAAAACAGGTGACAAGGTATGGTAATCAATTCTTTCAAGGAATGGTAATGCATCAAGTGTTTAATCAATCAACTCCTATCACCTAATGCATCATATAAGTGATAAAAATTTTATAAATACAAGGAAGGTGGTAAATGCACCGGGGCTTGCCTTATTGCAGGAGAAGATCTAAAACCTTTCTACTCTGGTAAGCAGTTAGATGAAACTCCACCACTGGATCAGCAGGCACTGAAGTGAACTCTTTCTTCAGACACCACTTCTTCTAGGTGCTCTACAAGTCAATTAGAAGTATATGAATGCTCATGTAATGCGATGCTATGCAAACTCTTACAAGGGAGATGTGGAATGCCAATTACTCTTAAGTAAACATATATAGTTATTATACCCATAGTTTTAGGTTACCTAATATCGGCTTAAAGTGGTCAGGCTAAATTTACTTCAAAGTAGCAGATAACATATACTCTAGACTCAACACCATGCCATAAGCATCCTAGACTCAACAATAATTATGCAGGAACTCTTACTACTATTTTATGTGACACGGGTATTTGCACCGAGGTTCTTTCCCTTTAGTTTATTTATAACTCCGGTCCAAAACTGCATGCAGGCGACAAACCCATGTCCAAACCTGAACCGCGCGCAAAAACCAATGGTCGATGAACTTTCCCAGCGAAGGTAGGCTTCGTGAACCAATTCCTTAATGGATCGGTCAGACCTAGTTCCGAAATCGTATTGATATCGTGTCTAATCTACCCTGCCCGAGACATCCAGAGCTTTATTATTACCAACGGAATACAGAACAGGTGATTATATATATTAATAGCATCACGCTTGACCGATTATGATAATAGAAGGTATCAGCGGCATGCTCACCAATTTCGCAGGACACGACCTTTATCCAGCGGTCTCAGGCCGAGCGGCTCGCAGGTGCTCACTAGCTGAGTTGTAGACGAAGCAGCCTGAAATGTCTGTTTTTATGGGGCGCCCCAGCGATACGGCTGGACTTCAGATAATGGTGCACGCGGCTCACCCTTTCCTATCCACGTACAACTAGCTACAGTGAGGGAAAGTCTATAGAGTATGCTGAGATTTTGACAGAGGCACACGGTTACGGCTGAGTCACTAGTTTGGGGAGATTTTCCTTTTCTGCTTTTGACGCCACTGTCTTCAGAGTGTGCACCGCTCAGCATTAGAAACTCCTAGGCCCCTTTCTAATTCATGTCTAGCCATATCCAACCCCATCCGAAACTGGACAACTCAGTGGAATACAGTAGGGAGGAAAAAAAATCCTTTCTGGAGTTTAGATCTGTTAAGACTGAATCTGTATTCCAGCATCCACCTGACGACTCATGTTTATGCCTTTTTACTTCATTATTTTATATGGCCACCAGATAATGTTCCTTAACCAAAATCATTTACTAATGTATGATCTACAACTTTACTATGAAGACCACGGGTCACAACCGCATGGACCTAACACAACAGGACTCTAAAGTTGGGTGGTTAACACTAACTCGGTTTTTAGAACCCGCCCAGACTGACACACCTTTCTAGAGGCAACTGTTTCTACTACATTATTATAGCACCAAATAAAAACCACTTAGGGTTTGTTTGGATAATCTCGGATTGAAATGGATTGAGGTGGTATGTGGTGTATTGAAGTGTAATATGAACTAATTTTTTTTCAATCCCCTTCAATACACCTTAATACACTTCAATCCCTCTGTACCCAAACAAAGCCTTAAAGAGATTTGTTCCTCAACACAGGGTCTCCCATCTTGCTACACGGTTCCCACTCGAATCACCCTAGAGTTGTTAATACAAATGCTTAAATATGGCTAACTCCTGCTGCAGTTTAGCACTTAACTATTGGGTTAAGTCTGAACCTAAAACCTGATAATCCCCTTCTAGAGAGCTTTTCCTTCACGTTGGGACGTGGGATCAACTCAAGCCCCTAGAAGGAACCTTGTACTCCTATATATGGTCTACCAATTCCCTGAAGGTTGCCTGGTCCAAAATCGTATGAATTTGCCACAAGAACTCTCTGAAGTTGAGGCAATTTACTGAAATTCAGACTAGTACACTATTCCCCAACTGAAAACCTTAGAAGTCTGACAGCCTATCTTTTAGCATTATTTACTCCAGTTTTTATGGAGTACCAAGTCCATCTCCTTTAAACAAAGTTGCACATTGATAGACCCTCTACCATTTTGATATAATGGTCCTAAGCTAAAACCCAATGGACTGAATAATAAAAGGGCTTCAAAGTTGGCTTAGGTATAAAAGTTCAGAACCCAGAATTATCACTAAGTCTGAATTCAGATTTAGCACATTGAATCTTTGAACTGCTGTTACTGTCTGTTCCAACTAGTTTTAGTGGCATTACCCTTAATCAAACTTGCACACCAAAGTATGGGCTTCCACTTTGGTACAGCACTCATAGCCCAGAACTACATAGATCAGCCCTTAAGGAGTATCCCAAATCTGCTTCAGACTGAAACATCAGCAGGATTGAATTTTTATCTTAAGTCTGATTTTCTAAACTGAACACTGCATCTTTAGGCTCCTTTTTCTACCAGTTCCATTTAGATTTAGGGCTTCAACACTCAATAAAAGTTGTTCCCCTATAGTTACTGTACAAGTTTACTATAGCAACCTTTTGCCAAAAGCCCACAGATCAAAAGATACAGGGGCCCAAAATCAGGCAAACCAAACTATTTTCAGCTGCACTAAAACTGTACCAAATCTGAAATCTGCAAATTACTCCAAATTTCTCTCAAAAACTTGAAAAATCTTCACACATGAAAGTTGTTTAGTTTGAAACACTCTACAACTTTGGTATATGGTCTCCTAGCAAATTCTTTCTAGATTTAAAATTCCTCTTTTGGGCTACTTTAGTGTTTCATTTGAGATTGCTTTTCTCCAATCAAGTCTCTCATCTTTTGTCCATCACTTAAAAGTAAGGTTGCCCTTTAACTCAAGGCCCAACTTTGATACATAGTTCCCATGGCCAAAGCATTTTTAGCTTAGGGGCGGTTTACTTGCACTTGATCTCTCATTAACTCTGAAACTTCTCTAGGTCTCAACAAGACAACACACTATCTTTGTTTCGAAGTTTTTAGACCTAGTAGATGCAGTCTAGGTGTATCAAGCAAGATGATGATGATGCATATGATGTCATGTCAATGTTTTAGTTCTCGTAACACCAGGGGTGTTACAGCCTTCCCCCCTAAAAAGGAATCTCGTCCCAAGATTAAAACTCTGGGCTCAGTAATGAAAAAGGAAATGCGTCACGATCTTATTCCATATTTGTCCTTACAAGACAGTGGGTGTACCCATGTTGGTCTACATCAAAGACAAAATACACAGGGCCTACGATTTACAGGAATCTAAAAACTGAGGAAAATGCTCCATTAGATAGTCTTCTGATTCCCAAGTAGCCTCATCCACGGAGTGTTGGTTCCATTGTACTTTGTAGAACTTGATAATCCTTCTTCGTGTGATTCGATCTTTCTGATCCAGAATCTGAATAGGATATTCAGAGTAAGTTAGATCAGGTTCAAGGTTGACATCTGAAACTTCAACCACTCTTTCAGGGACTCGGAGACATTTCTTCAACTGAGATACGTGAAACACATTGTGCACTGCTGAAAGATTCTCTGGTAATTGTACCTTATAAGCCACTAGTCCACATCGTTCAAGCACTTGAAATGGACCAACATAGCGGGGCGCAAGCTTTCCTTTGACACCAAATCGAGCCACACCCTTCATTGGTGACACTTTTAAATACACATGATCACCAACGTGGAAAATCAAGGATCGACGTCTCCTATCAGCATAACTCTTTTGACGAGATTGTGCCACTTGTAAATTTCGTTGGATCACTTGAACTTTTTCTTCCGCTTCTTTTACTAGATCAGGCCCAAAGAAGTATTTCTCTCCTGGTTCTGACCAATTTAACGGTGTCCTACACCTTCGACCATAAAGAGCCTCAAAAGGTGCCATCTTTATGCTTTCCTGATAACTATTATTATATGAAAACTCAGCCAAAGGCAAACATTCATCCCATTTAACCGAATAAGCAAGCACACAAGCTCTTAACATATCTTCCAAGATTTGATTCACCCGCTCAGTTTGACCACTAGTCTGCGGATGATAAGCTGAACTGTGAATTAACTTGGTACCCAATGATTTGTGCAACTCTGTCCAAAACTTGGCAACAAACTGTGGACCCCGGTCCGACACGATGGTCTTGGGTACACCGTGTAGACTTAAAATGCGAGCAATATACAACTTAGCATATGCAAGCACCGAGTTGCTTTTGTTCACAGGCAGGAAATGAGCTAATTTGGTGAGACGATCCACAATCACCCAGATAGAATCGTACCCTCGTGAGGTTTTGGGTAAACCAACAATGAAGTCCATACTGATATCTTCCCACTTCCAGGTCGGAATGGGTAAAGGTTGTAATGGCCCGGTAGATTTCAAATGGACGGCTTTCACTCGTTGACAAATGTCACACTTAGCTACATACCGAGCAATTTCTATTTTCATCTTAGTCCACCAAAACCTTTGCTTCAGATCTTGATACATCTTATTGCTTCCTGGGTGAATGGAATACCGAGACAAATGAGCTTCGTCCAGTATTTGTTGACGCAATTCAGGTACCTTTGGAACTACCAAACGGTTTTGGAACCAAAGAACACCATCTTCATCAATTCTAAAACATGTAGCTTTTCCTGCTTTGACTCGTTCCCTGATATGAGCTATTCCCTCATTCATCTTTTGAGCATCAATAATTTGGCTTTGGATAGTTGATTCAAGAACAAGATTAGCTAAGGTTCCATGCTGAATTATCCCCAAATTCAACCTTTCCATTTCCTGACACAAGGTCATAGTTAAAGGCTTCACCGAAAGACAATTACATTGGGACTTCCGGCTGAGAGCATCTGCCACGACATTAGCCTTGCCAGGATGGTAATGGACTTCTAAATCATAGTCCTTGATCAACTCAAGCCATCTCCTTTGCCTCATATTTAGCTCAGACTGGGTAAATATGTATTTCAGACTTTTATGATCAGTATATATGTGACATGTATTACCCAGCAGATAATGGCGCCAAATCTTAAGTGCATGAACAACAGCAGCCAATTCAAGATCGTGGGTTGGGTAATGCTCTTCATGACGCTTGAGTTGTCGTGATGCATAAGCAATCACACGACCTTCTTGCATAAGTACACACCCTATGCCAATGCCTGAAGCATCACAATAAACATCAAAGGATTTCTCAATATCAGGCTGCGCCAATACTGGTGCGGTAGTCAACAACTTTTTTAGTTCTTCAAAAGCTTTGTTGCACTCAGATGACCACACAAATTTGATATGATTCTTGAGCAACTCAGTAATAGGCTTAGCTATCTTGGAGAAATCTGGAATAAAACGACGGTAATATCCCGCCATTCCAAGGAAACTTCGAACTTGGTGTACTGTAGTGGGTGGTTTCCATTCCAAAATGTCCTTGACTTTATTTGGGTCGACCGCAACACCTTCGGCAGACAAGATATGACCCAAGAATGGAATTGTGTCCAACCAGAATTCACATTTGCTGAACTTGGCATATAGTTGGTGTTCCCTTAGCCGTGTCAAAACGACACGCAAGTGCTCTGCATGTTCTTCTTTGGTCTTGGAGTATATCAAGATGTCATCAATAAATACCACCACGAACTTGTCAAGTTCGGGCATGAACACTGAGTTCATCAAGTACATGAAATGAGCTGGAGCATTGGTCAAACCAAAAGACATCACCAAATATTCATAGAGACCATATCGAGTAGTGAAAGCAGTCTTAGGAATATCTTCAGGTCGAATTCTTATCTGGTGATAACCTGATCTAAGATCAATCTTAGAGAACACTTTAGCTCCAGAAAGTTGATCAAACAACAAATCAATACGAGGGAGAGGATATTTGTTCTTAATGGTCACCTCGTTAAGTGGTCGGTAATCAACACATAACCGGAGGGTTTGATCCTTCTTTTTCACAAAAATAGCAGGACAACCCCAAGGTGATGAACTTGGGCGAATGAACCCTTTGTTGAGCAAGTCCTGCAATTGAGTTTTTAGTTCTGCTAATTCCTTAGGTGGCATTCTGTATGACCTTCTAGATATAGGTGCAGTACCTGGCTGCAATTCGATCACAAATTCTACATCCCTTTCTGGAGGCAAACCAGGCAAATCTTCGGGGAATACATCTGGAAACTCCCTAACAACAGGTATATCCTTCACCTCTTTAACAGTGATAGCACACACTTGTTCAACTGCTCTTTTCCAAGTTGGCAACTGGATTAGCAACTTAGAATTGCCATCAGGCGAATCCAATTGCACTGTTCGTTGCAACGTATCAATAACAACTCTATGTTGACGTAACCAATTCATACCAAGGATGACATCAATGTCCTGATTCTTAAGGACGATTAAGTTAGTAGGGAAAATATATCCCTCCAAACTTATGGGTATTCTCTCCACCATTTCCTTACTATAGATACGACCTCCAGGGGATTGTATACAAAAAGTATCTTTCCCAATTTCCAATGGTAGCTGATGTTTGACAACAAAAGCTCGGTTGATGAAGGTATGGGACGCGCCTGAATCGAATAGAGTCACCGCAGGATGGTTGGCAACAGGAAATACACTCATCATAACTGGAGCACCCTCCGGAATAGCATGGGCATGAGTAAGATTAACCTGTCCCCACCTAGGTACAGCTCTGCTCCTCTTTCTAGTATCTTGTCGGTTACACCGAGATAACTTGATCAGCGATTGCAGCTTAGCCACTGATTTAGGGAAACGACAGTCTTGAGTAGAGTGTCCTGACTTTGCACAATTCTCGCATGAGTTAGTGTTGTCTAAGATAGATTTAGATCGAATGTCTGGGACATCCGGCTCAGGTGGAATGAAAGGACTGACAATATGTTTTTCACATAACTGAGGTGAGCTAGTCAGCTGGGGTGGAGAAAAACGAGGACAATAAACTTGTTGATAAACAACCCTCCGACACTGTTTGATTTTAACAGATGATTCCTCTGCAAACTTCTTTCTTTTAGACTCCTGATGAAGCCGAATCTTGTTATCACCCAAAACAGCCTGACTGACCACTTCATTATATCTTTCAGCCGAACTGGTTGCCATCAAGCACTGAAGTTTCTTGTTGAGGCCACGCAGAAAGTAGAACTTTTTCTTTTCATTGGTATTTACAAAATCCAAGACGTACTGGGATAGGCGAGTGAACCTTTCAAAATATTCCATTACACTCTCTTCTTCGCCTTGCTTCAAATCTAAGAACTCATTGAATTTGATTTCCATTAGGGCTTTCGGAATATAATGCGCTCGAAATACCTCACGGAACTCAGCCCAAGAAATTTGATGTCCCTCTGGCTGCAGCGCAAGGTATTCTGCCCACCAGGCCCCAGCTTGGCCCTGGAGTTGTTGTGCTGCACACTGAGTTTTCTGAACATCATCACAACAGATGAGTCCCAACTTCTGCTCAACGGTACGAAGCCAATCTTCTGCCTCCAACGGATCTTCTGCTCTAGAGAACACTGGCGGTTGCGTGCTAAGAAACTCTTTATAGAGGATAGCAGCATTAGAATCATGACGATTATACCGAGTTGGTGTTGTAGGCTGGGCTATTTGCTGAAGAACAACGCTCACATTCACAAGCTGAGCCATAATATCATCCAAAGTTGATGTCGGAGATGGATTGGGTGCATCGATATTCCTTTGGGAAGTACCAGCACCATGATCCTTTCCACAACGAGTCCTCATTCTGCCAATTAAAAAGGCAACTTAGCTTTTAGTCTTCATGAATAGGAAAGAGCAAGATAGAAAAGTGAAGATAGGCAGCATGAACAAGGTGGACAAAACTCGCACTAAACGATTACCCAGGGGGTTTAACTTAAAGTTGTATGTCATGATGCATGCTCGGCCTACTCGTCCTCACAATTCTTGCCAACTCAGTGGCTATCACGTTCTATAGCGGTGGCATACCTACTCACTCCGTCATTGATCACTAGTCGCACTTTCCTAGTGTTTAGTTAGTGTACCTGCAAAAAAAAAATCTCCGAGGTTGTGGGTTAGTGGTTAGTATTTTAAACTAGGCCACCTTATAGTCCTTAATTTCAACCACATACTATTTGCACTTCAACTATCAGGCTTTGCTTATATATTCTTAAGTTTTCCAAAATTATTTGGACTCAAAATCATTTTGAAGTGTGCCAAAGGATTACTTTAATATCCATACTAATGGGGGATCGCTCTGATACCACGCTGTGACAGCCCTTCCAAGTTATCAGGCCCACATGCACCAATCCTTGCCTTACTGGCCTCAGATGGCTGTGCACGTGTACCGGGTAACTTAACAAGGCTATCGAGTTCGCTAACTGGAACTCATCATCCCAAGGATCTCCCACATAACAGGTATATTACAGTAATCACATTTGATACACACATATTGGAGATAGAGCGGAAGACTTTTACAAAGTACATTTTACATTCCAGAACTCAAGTTTTACATGGTAGAAAGAGATGTATTTATTACAAGTCCTGATAGTACTCGAAGTGCATAACTTATTACAATAATTGGAAGGGTGAAGCCTTTCCATAAGATATATACATAAACATTCTAAGCTTCAAGTCGTCCACATGAAGTAACTAACCCAAAGATAAGGGAATAAAACTTCTCCTACAAAAACAACAAGGGATAAAACCCTGAGTACGCAATTACTCAGCAAGACTTACCCGACTAAAGAAAAGACTCTCAAGGGTATGCTGGCTTTCGGGAATCAAGGTAAAGCTCGTCAAAGTTCAAGGACTCATTTTGCACAAAAGCTTACTAGAAGTGGGTCCTTAAGCCAAGTTTTATTTCACAAGTTAGTTTATTACCTGAATCTTCTAGCCTGAATCTAGCAATTTCCTAATCTAGACCATTCACTTGACCTACACTAGGTTGCTTTTAAAATCCAAATTTTTGTTTCACTTGTTATCTACGATGAAGGGCAGCGATCCAGTCTTCATATCCGAGAAGTAACGGCGATCCGAATCGATTAATACCCAGCTGGGGATCTCCAACCACACGACATATGTAGCACTTAACCCTTGCATATGTCAACCATTCCCACGGATCCTCCACTACATGAACTGGTCCGCGCTACCCGGGAGCACATTACCCTACCATCCAGCCTCTTGCCAGGAGGATAACTGCTACTCCCACCATCTCCCACGCCCAGTGCGCGGTTGTCATTTCACGTATGGAATAGCCGGGTTCAGGCTTACCCATGACGAGGTATGTGGCCAGCTAAAGGGTCCTAGATCAACAGGCCTACAATCGGTACGGTCCTTAATCGACACAGACGAAGACACTACAGCCAGACTCCGTTCTGGTGCAAGTCAACCGCCCGGCCTCAAGTTTACTTATACTATTTCTCAAAACATTTGGCGCCTCACAGAGGGGCCATGCCTGGATAATGAATTTATCACTGCAGATGATGCCTTCATTATCCCAAGCAAATTTTCTTTTGGAAAATTGAGTCATAGATCAAAAACATTTTTTAATCTATCCGCAGATTAAGCATCTCTAGCTTTTATAAAACAGGTGACAAGGTATGGTAATCAATTCTTTCAAGGAATGGTAATGCATCAAGTGTTTAATCAATCAACTCCTATCACCTAATGCATCATATAAGTGATAAAAATTTTATAAATACAAGGAAGGTGGTAAATGCACCGGGGCTTGCCTTATTGCAGGAGAAGATCTAAAACCTTTCTACTCTGGTAAGCAGTTAGATGAAACTCCACCACTGGATCAGCAGGCACTGAAGTGAACTCTTTCTTCAGACACCACTTCTTCTAGGTGCTCTACAAGTCAATTAGAAGTATATGAATGCTCATGTAATGCGATGCTATGCAAACTCTTACAAGGGAGATGTGGAATGCCAATTACTCTTAAGTAAACATATATAGTTATTATACCCATAGTTTTAGGTTACCTAATATCGGCTTAAAGTGGTCAGGCTAAATTTACTTCAAAGTAGCAGATAACATATACTCTAGACTCAACACCATGCCATAAGCATCCTAGACTCAACAATAATTATGCAGGAACTCTTACTACTATTTTATGTGACACGGGTATTTGCACCGAGGTTCTTTCCCTTTAGTTTATTTATAACTCCGGTCCAAAACTGCATGCAGGCGACAAACCCATGTCCAAACCTGAACCGCGCGCAAAAACCAATGGTCGATGAACTTTCCCAGCGAAGGTAGGCTTCGTGAACCAATTCCTTAATGGATCGGTCAGACCTAGTTCCGAAATCGTATTGATATCGTGTCTAATCTACCCTGCCCGAGACATCCAGAGCTTTATTATTACCAACGGAATACAGAACAGGTGATTATATATATTAATAGCATCACGCTTGACCGATTATGATAATAGAAGGTATCAGCGGCATGCTCACCAATTTCGCAGGACACGACCTTTATCCAGCGGTCTCAGGCCGAGCGGCTCGCAGGTGCTCACTAGCTGAGTTGTAGACGAAGCAGCCTGAAATGTCTGTTTTTATGGGGCGCCCCAGCGATACGGCTGGACTTCAGATAATGGTGCACGCGGCTCACCCTTTCCTATCCACGTACAACTAGCTACAGTGAGGGAAAGTCTATAGAGTATGCTGAGATTTTGACAGAGGCACACGGTTACGGCTGAGTCACTAGTTTGGGGAGATTTTCCTTTTCTGCTTTTGACGCCACTGTCTTCAGAGTGTGCACCGCTCAGCATTAGAAACTCCTAGGCCCCTTTCTAATTCATGTCTAGCCATATCCAACCCCATCCGAAACTGGACAACTCAGTGGAATACAGTAGGGAGGAAAAAAAATCCTTTCTGGAGTTTAGATCTGTTAAGACTGAATCTGTATTCCAGCATCCACCTGACGACTCATGTTTATGCCTTTTTACTTCATTATTTTATATGGCCACCAGATAATGTTCCTTAACCAAAATCATTTACTAATGTATGATCTACAACTTTACTATGAAGACCACGGGTCACAACCGCATGGACCTAACACAACAGGACTCTAAAGTTGGGTGGTTAACACTAACTCGGTTTTTAGAACCCGCCCAGACTGACACACCTTTCTAGAGGCAACTGTTTCTACTACATTATTATAGCACCAAATAAAAACCACTTAAAGAGATTTGTTCCTCAACACAGGGTCTCCCATCTTGCTACACGGTTCCCACTCGAATCACCCTAGAGTTGTTAATACAAATGCTTAAATATGGCTAACTCCTGCTGCAGTTTAGCACTTAACTATTGGGTTAAGTCTGAACCTAAAACCTGATAATCCCCTTCTAGAGAGCTTTTCCTTCACGTTGGGACGTGGGATCAACTCAAGCCCCTAGAAGGAACCTTGTACTCCTATATATGGTCTACCAATTCCCTGAAGGTTGCCTGGTCCAAAATCGTATGAATTTGCCACAAGAACTCTCTGAAGTTGAGGCAATTTACTGAAATTCAGACTAGTACACTATTCCCCAACTGAAAACCTTAGAAGTCTGACAGCCTATCTTTTAGCATTATTTACTCCAGTTTTTATGGAGTACCAAGTCCATCTCCTTTAAACAAAGTTGCACATTGATAGACCCTCTACCATTTTGATATAATGGTCCTAAGCTAAAACCCAATGGACTGAATAATAAAAGGGCTTCAAAGTTGGCTTAGGTATAAAAGTTCAGAACCCAGAATTATCACTAAGTCTGAATTCAGATTTAGCACATTGAATCTTTGAACTACTGTTACTGTCTGTTCCAACTAGTTTTAGTGGCATTACCCTTAATCAAACTTGCACACCAAAGTATGGGCTTCCACTTTGGTACAGCACTCATAGCCCAGAACTACATAGATCAGCCCTTAAGGAGTATCCCAAATCTGCTTCAGACTGAAACATCAGCAGGATTGAATTTTTATCTTAAGTCTGATTTTCTAAACTGAACACTGCATCTTTAGGCTCCTTTTTCTACCAGTTCCATTTAGATTTAGGGCTTCAACACTCAATAAAAGTTGTTCCCCTATAGTTACTGTACAAGTTTACTATAGCAACCTTTTGCCAAAAGCCCACAGATCAAAAGATACAGGGGCCCAAAATCAGGCAAACCAAACTATTTTCAGCTGCACTAAAACTGTACCAAATCTGAAATCTGCAAATTACTCCAAATTTCTCTCAAAAACTTGAAAAATCTTCACACATGAAAGTTGTTTAGTTTGAAACACTCTACAACTTTGGTATATGGTCTCCTAGCAAATTCTTTCTAGATTTAAAATTCCTCTTTTGGGCTACTTTAGTGTTTCATTTGAGATTGCTTTTCTCCAGTCAAGTCTCTCATCTTTTGTCCATCACTTAAAAGTAAGGTTGCCCTTTAACTCAAGGCCCAACTTTGATACATAGTTCCCATGGCCAAAGCATTTTTAGCTTAGGGGCGGTTTACTTGCACTTGATCTCTCATTAACTCTGAAACTTCTCTAGGTCTCAACAAGACAACACACTATCTTTGTTTCGAAGTTTTTAGACCTAGTAGATGCAGTCTAGGTGTATCAAGCAAGATGATGATGATGCATATGATGTCATATCAATGTTTTAGTTCTCGTAACACCAGGGGTGTTACAGCATTTGTCAGCCCGAATGACATCACCAAAAATTCATACAGCCCATATCTGGTTGAGAATGCCGTCTTCGGAATATCACTTGCTCGTATTTTGATCTGATGGTAGCCAGAGCGAAGGTCTATCTTGGAAAACACCTTGGCCCCGACCAACTGGTCAAAGAGAACATCAATACGAGACAAAGGATACTTGTTCTTGATAGTTACCGCATTAAGAGGGCGGTAATCTATACACAGCCTCAAGCTTTCATCCTTCTTCTTTACAAACAGTGCTGGACATCCCCAAGGCGAAGTGCTTGGGCGAATGAAACCCTTATCCAGCAATTCTTGCAACTGCTTCTTCAACTCTGCCAACTCAGCGGGTGGCATTCGGTAGGGCCTCTTGGAAATTGGGGGCGTTCCCGGTTGCAACTCGATGGCGAATTCAATATCCCGGTCCGGTGGCATTCCCGGCAATTCATCAGGAAAGACATCTGCATACTCACAGACCACTGGGATCTTCTTCAGGGGTAACTCTGTCATAGAGAAAGTGCATGACTGAGAAGAACCCTGACTAGGCAGAATTAAAGTGAAATTCCCGCAGAACGGAGAATTAACTTCAACGGTACGACTGGCTACATCAAGCACAACTTGGTGCAAGGTCATCCAATTTGCCCCTAGAATAATGTCCACATTTTCCAATCCCAACACAAGAAGAGTGGTTTTGATAATGTGGCTTCCCAGTTGAATAGGCACACTTTGGTTTAATTGATTAGTTGAAATTTTACCCCCAGGTGTGACTATCATGAATGACCCTTTAGAGTGAGAGAATGGCAGTTTGCATCTAGCACTGAACTTTTGGCTAATGAAACTATGAGATGCACCAGAATCAAACAGAATTAAAGCAGGTTGATTATAAACTGAAAAGGTACCGGTCATGATATGAGCTCCTTCTGGTACTTCCTCCAGAGTAGTGAAGTTGAGCTTCCCTTGCCTGACTTGCACCTTCTGCTTTCTTCCCTTGTCTTGATTTGGTGCTAACATTTGCCTTTGCTAGTTCCTAGGACAATTCTTGGCATAGTGGCCCACATTGCCACAAGTGAAACACTTGTTCCCATTGCCCTGGCGGAACTGCTGCTGCTGCGGAGGCTGATTGTTCCTTGGGGCGGGAGCTGGATAGCGGTTGGGTGCCGGCTGCTGCTGCTACTGAGGTGGCCTGATCACCCATCTGCCTGCCTGCTGCTGAAAACCCCTGCTCTGATTGTGAGAAACAATCCGGAACCTCTGAGCCTGAGTGGATGGTGATGCCATTGGTGCCTTTCTCTTCTTCTCTGCCCGGTGAGCAACAATGCAATCTTCCTGAGAGATGGCCATGTTGACCAACTCATTGAAGCTATCAGCCCGGACAGTGTTGAGTCGTTCCCGCAGTTTGGTATTGAGACCCCTGCGGAAGCGATCCCTCTTCTTTTCATCAGAGTCAGCATGATACCCTGCATACTGGCATAAGTCGTTGAAGGCTTGTGCATACTGCAGTACCGTGCGGGTTCCTTGATTAAGGGCCAGAAATTCATTCAACTTCCGATCAAGAATGCCAGCTGGGATGTGGTGTCCTCTGAAGGCAGTCTTGAATTCCTCCCAAGATACTTCACGATCAGCGGGGAGCATAGCACGGAAGTGGTCCCACCAAGTCCGAGCAGGGCCGCGAAGCTGCTGTGCGGCGAAGCGAGCCTTGGCCTCATCAGGGCAGTCTCCTGTGAGGAGGGGAAACTTGGACTCGACGACGCGAAGCCATACGTCGGCGTCCAACGGATCCTCTGCCTTGGTGAACAAGGGCGGCTGCGTGCTCAGAAACTCCTGGTAAGTTGCCATAGCCGGAGGTCGCTGATGCTGGCCTCCACCATGCTGCTGTTGGTGGGGCTGGCGCTGCAAGAGCTGTCGCAGAATCTCATTCTGCTGGGCCATCAGCTTCTGCACTTTGGGAGCTGGAGGAGGTGGCGGGGGAGCTTGCTCGTTCTGCCCGCGACGCTGCCTAGCTGACATCTGAAAACAGAGATTGTCGCCATTGTTATCCCAACTCACAGTTTCGAACGGCAAGATATCATCTCATATGGAAGGAAAATGCCATAATCATAATATTGGGTTCGAAATGAAGGTAACATGGTGACAAATATCCCACAGATTTCAAAAGTTTATAGGGTTACATCAATCAGGGGAAAGTACCCATAAGCCTAGTCCAAAATGTGATACTACTAAGCTCGCATAGGTT
This sequence comes from Zea mays, assembly GCF_902167145.1. Taxonomy (NCBI): domain Eukaryota; kingdom Viridiplantae; phylum Streptophyta; class Magnoliopsida; order Poales; family Poaceae; genus Zea; species Zea mays. Next base: position 111,597,518 of record NC_050101.1, on the reverse strand, counting down.
TCTATCCGCCTAAAAATGTCAAAGCGACTGCTTAACCCTGAGCGGTGGAAGCGACACTGGATACGGGTGAAGGAGGCATCGTGGAGGTAGTCCCATTGGCACCAGGGGCTGGTCCTAGCTCCTCGGGAGCCTCTTCTCCCTCGCTTCCTGCTTCATTGGCCTCCATCTCCATGTGGTGCATGTCCAAGTGGTCATTTGCTTCCTCGAGTTCCCTCTGCACATCGTGAAGCTGGTTCTCCAAGACATCAATAGTGTTGTCTCGGATCTTCACTTGCTGCTCCAGGGTGGTGATACGCTGGCTCAGCCTCTCCACCTGCAGATCCTTCTCCACCAACTCTGTGGATAGGTCGACCACAAAATCTTCCCGACTGTCAAGAGTGAGCTTGGCAGCCTGAGCGGTGTTAGCAAGAAGTGTCATAGCATCGCTCTGAAGGGCCTGAAGGCGGTACAGCGCACTCATGCACTGAACAATGACCCTCCCAACCAAGTCAGGATACATTGCCCACACATCCTTCACATGGCTCACGCGGTTACACCACATGGGATCATCCTTCTTCTGAGCAGGGAAGAGTCCCAAAGGGTGCATCACCATCTCCAGGGGATGGTAGCCACAAAAAGTCGTCAGAGTCTTCATGGCTGCTGCCTCAACGGTGTCGTCCGTCCTGAGTCCAACCGTCTCAAAATCAAGAGAACGCCAACCCGGCTGAAGGGGATGAGCCTCCAAAGTCAGCCAGACTCGACAACGAGGTACCCGGTGCTCCTCATACAACTGCACCGTGTACAAAGGGGGTGTAGGGTAACCGGCGGAGTTAAGCACTTCCCACAAGATGGAAGGAAAACCATCGCGAGAAAGGAAGTCAGAACTGAAACGAGAGTCTCCTCCACTGGCGGGGGTGGGTGAATTCATCTGCGGAAGGGAATCAAAGATAAAGATTATGGTGGAAGGAAAAAGAAAAAGAGAGCCCGAATGGTTCCAAGAAAGGAGGTTAGCTCAAATTTTAATTCCTCTTTGTGTTTTATAATGCATGCATGCTGGAAGAAACGTTGCCTCTCAAAAGAAAATAGGGTGCCTTTTTAGGGCATCCTTAAAATATAAGTATTGGCCCACAGGGCCTAATTAATTAGCCACCTATTTCTCCCTCTATGCCTAAGGCCTTTCGTCCTAGGTCTAGCGGTCTAGTCCTGACGATCCGTAGTAGTTTCTAGGCAAGTTTTAGATTTTGAAAATTGGTATTCATGGTTTATTGTCCTTCTCTGTGGTGGAATTTGCTCCGATACCAGCTGTGGCAGAACCACCCGAATTATTCCAGCTTAAGTGCCTAAGTCACGCCTCAAGGGCTGTAACACACTTAAATCGGAATAACCCGTCAGTCCCTCAGATCTAGTCTGATAGAGCCACTTAACGAGGATCAAATTCCACAATCTCACTCGAAGGTGAGTCACAGAAGAAATACAATAAAACAGGAAACCTCAAATTAAGTACTGAGTTATTACATAAATCGGAGTTTTTGAGTAGCAAATAGAGTTCACAAAATAAAGTGCAGCGGATAATCGATGTCGTCGGTATCGAGGAATCGGGCAAGGCCTAGCCCACTACTCCTCGTGCTCCTCTCCTGCTGGAGCAACATCCCACTCGACCGTCCAACCCGGTGGCAGGGTGGTAGGCCAAGTCACACCATCAACCATTTCCTGCATGGTACCTGCAAAAATGGTGCCACAAGCAAGGCTGAGTATACTAATACTCAGCTAGACTTAACCGGTGTGAGGAGTCTACTCTACCTCTAGACTATGCAGCTATTTGGCTGAGGGGTTTGGTTTGCCAAAAGCACTAGCTGTTTCTAAAATCAATTTTTAGCTTTTCAAGTTCTATCATCATTAACTTAGCTAGGTTTGCTCTTTCTAAGCATACATGGTAACAATCAATTAGTTCAATCAACAAGTTATCTCATATAACCACATTTCACTTCTTACTCGATGTAGTACAAGGAATCAAGCAGTCTCATTAGCTGCGAGAAGCAGACGATTCGAATCGAGTTTTTAACCTTGCAAGGTAAACCTAAACACACGGCATGTCAGGGTACTCCGACCCTACACATGACAACCGTCCCCATCGATTCCCCGTTCGCGTCCAGGCCTCACCGCCTTGGCATACAATGCTCCACTGACCCCGGCTGCCGCCGTGCAGTGACCGCACTTGTACCCACCATAGCTAGCATGGGAGACCCAGTCTCAGGTCACATGAGGGATAAAGTCCGCACCCGGCTTCACTCAGGTACTAGGTTTACCGGTTACCATTTTTCTCGGCATGTGCTTAGTACGTTCAAAAGCTTGACTCAGGTATCCACACATTAATCCTTAATTCATTTTTCCTGTCTCATGGACAAGGCATCCTCCCTGGATCCAAGTCCATAGACTAACATATATCCCGTTATCAAGATGAATACAATCAATTCCTGACCTCGCGCGAGTGCTAAAAAAATCACTCGACTTCTACCGAGATCCTGATTAGCAAGTAGCTACTCGACCTAGCATACTAGTATTCATCTCAAAAAGGAATCCTAAGTTCATGCAACTAGAGGTTTCAAGCAACTCCTACACTTAAGTGCACATTGCAATCCTACAAGCATTAAGTGTAGTAAAGTAGCATATAATTAACAGGTTATGCATAAAACCGGGGCTTGCCTTCAATTGCTGGGGCTGCGGGGAGATCCTCAATAGCAGCCTCTGAAGCCTGCTCCTGGTCCTCCTCTTGGACAGGTCCTTGCTCGGGGATGAGCACGTACTCTCCGTCGGCAAGATTACAATCTAATGAATGCAATGCGTAAGAGATATGCATGATTTGACATGTGCTTTTTTAGAAATTACAACCTTAAAGGTGTATGATCTTTTGAGTTTAAACAAGTTAACTTTACTTATGTAAAACCCTTTAGTGGTATACTTGGTATATGGGTTTAAACTTAGCTAAGGTAAGTGGTAGGTTTAATTTTGGGGTTCCACTGAATTCCTTTTAAGTCTTAGGGAGAATTGGGTAAGTTCTCAAGTTAGACTTATTGGGGTGAGGTTTATTTCTTCTTCCTTTTTCTTTTATTCTCTTAAGGTTTTGGAGTAGGTTTGAACTACAAGTTGCTTTTATAAAATTCTAAAAATTCTGCAAAAATTACAGTGGCTGGGTACTAGTGTGTGTTTCTCTGTCTCAAAATTTGGGGATCAGAAATTGAACAGTTTTCTCTGGATAAAATTATTAAATTCTAGGGCAGAAGGGGTGCCTTGAACTACAACTATTATTTAACAGTGGGTAATTCTTTAAAACTCATTTTTGCTGGCTTTTAGGTGTTATCACATGACTTGATACAAATTGCTAGTCATTAATACCTCTTAATTATTTTTCTATGGTTTTCTCAAGTTTCTAGCCAAATGGGTGCTTTCTACTACCACTATATTTGACAAACATCCAACAACAGAGTTCTCATTTTTCATAGTTATTATTTTGTGCAAGAGCAATCATTCTGAAGTTTGGCCTCTTTTTGCTTAAGGGAAGGGGTGGTATGCATTATTTGAATTAAGTGGCCTTTCTCTTAAACCATTAGCAATTGGTATGAGTTTACTTCTTTTTTATGGGCTTGCATTTTTCTCTGGTAGTTTATCTCATCATGGACTTAGCAAAATTTTGGTTGCCCATTATCATATTATTTGGGGTTGTTCATGATTTAGTTGGAAAATGCCTTATTATCACTTTGTATTTATTTTCCTTACTTAAAAAGTTGGGCTGAGGTGCTCTGTATTTTTGTAGTGGGGCTCTGGTGGTTGTAAGTCCACTGGATTTTTATTACTCCTTTTGGTTATAGTTTTGCTACCTTAATAATTGATTTTCAGTCCAAATGAGGCTAAATAAAACATTTTAATCCAAGACTGGTCCAAATTAATGGTCTCTGTATTTTTCCTAGGTTCTCTGTTACATAAGTAAACTAGGAAAAATAATATTAATCACTGTTCATTAATTTCTAATGCCTTTATGATTTTCTCTAAGTTTTGGACAAAACAACTTTAAATGAATAACTACACCATAACTTTTAGTGCTGGGGTTCCTACTATTTTTAAACAATGTCTAAATGAGGTTTAAGCATCTACAAATTTTCTTAAGTTTAGCACAGAAGAAAAACTAATTTTCCTTAATTAAACAAGGTTTAGTGGGTTTCTGTTTTTAATTTTAAACTCTAAAATTTAGAACAGAAAGCATAGGGTCTACTATTTTTAAATGATAGATTATAATATTCAGAAGCTAGCAAAATTGGTTTGACAACCTTTTATTAAGAAATCATCAAGTTATGGATTTTCTAAGTTCTCTGGTCATTTAAAAAGGATTAACAGAATTGAGTAAAAGGAAATCCACTTTGCACTGGGGTCCCTGGCGGGTTTTCTAAGTTTTCTTCGCGAATCAGTCCTTAGGTTACTATTCACATGAGTCACTAACATCACAGAAAACCCCTCGGGTTCTACAGATCCTAACCCGAGGTCCTTCTTCTACTTCAAACAGTAACCGCGGCGGAAGATAGGGCGGAGGGGCTTACCGGCGGCGAGATTGCTCCGGTGAAGTGGTCGAGGACGAAGGGGAGGTCTCGGGGATCACAACGGTGTGCGGAACGCCGTCGAAGATGGCCGGAGTCGGTCGGTCCACGCGCGCAGGCGGGGATGCTCGTCGGCGGCGAGGAGACCGGCCTGGTCACGGCGAGATAGTTCAATCAAATGGGTCAGGGAGGTCCACGGGATGCCAGAGAAGATATGAGCGCAAGGAATTGGGCGGGGACTCACTGGATAGCTCGGTCCATGCGCGGCGGCGGAAGACTGAAGTCCGGTGAGGTCGATCTCGGGCCTCCGGTGAAATCTGGCCGGGTCCGAGGGCTTGGCGAGCTTCACGGGCTACTGGCGGAGCTAGCCGAAGCACTGGCTGGGCTTGAGGGTGGCTGGAGTGGGCTGGCCACGGTGGCCGAAGCTCTGGCGGCAATGGTGGGTGGAATTGAGCTCGCCGGAGCTAAGGAAAGGTGGCTGGCCGGTGAGGGTGAGTGCGGGGCGATGAGAGGTGCGCCCGGGGAGGCTTTATAGGCGCGGGCGGGCACAGCCGAGGGCGTGGGCGCGCGGTGGACTTGACCGGACGCCGGGGTGAGCGCGCGCGCGGGTTGGGCGAACTCTGGCGTGCCGACCAGGGTCGAACACGTGTGCCCGTGCGTTCTGCCCAAGTTCTGGCGCGTGTGGTCGCTCATCCGAGCCTGCTCTCGCCTTGGTCAGTGCACAAAACCTCTTCTCCTCCCTACAAGCTACCATTCTTGTGTGGGGGTCATAGGATTTTGCCTACTAGTTGCAGAGATATGCAGCTAGGAAATCTGGTCTGTCTCCCTGCCCAAACTCGAGGCAAATCCATGGTTTTGTCGTGTCTAGGGCTCGCGTCCCAATGCCATCTTCTGGCACACGACAGAGTGGTTAGTTAGACACAATTTTGTCAATGGGGTCATTAGGATTCGAGTTAGGGATCAAGGTGAACATCCCTGATCTTTGGCTCAAGGTCTGAATTTCAGAATTCTGAAATTCAGAAATCCCATTAAGTCCCCACATGAGAAGCTTGATTTGGGGTTTTAATTGAGTTATTTTGGCTAAGCTTTCTCAACATTTCTTATTGCTCTTTAAATATACTTCAATTTTAAACTTTTCATACCCTTATTCTTATTTTCTTGAATTTTGCTCATAGGGCTCACTTAGGGTTTTTAATTAGGGTTGCACATTCTTATCTTTTAAAAGACTCCATTGTTTTGATCATGACACTTTTAAGTATATGCTTGGTGAATTCTTTATTACTTAAGTTATTTTGATGCTCATGCTTACTTTGGTTCACATGAATTAATGGTTCTTGGTTTGGCATTTGAGAGAAACCCTAGGTGACACTGGGGTGTCACATTCCTGACCCTCAGTGACGGAGATGCATCGCTGGAGGATGCCCGAGGGGCTGCGGTGGTAGAGCTCCTTCTCATCGCCCAGCAAGACGAACGACTTGGCACGTCGCGCCACCCGCCGAGCCTCGGCTCGGTCGAGGGGTAGCTCTCCTTGGTGGAGATATTGCAGGTACGGGGTCTGCCAGTTTCGATCAGGCGTGGCCCCGCTTCGCTCCTCCTCAACGCGCAGTGCCTCACCCTTGGGGGCCGAGGGTACCTCGGGCTGAACCAAGGGCACCTCGGGCCGAGCTGAGGGTGCCTCGGGCTGTGCCAAGGGTACCTCGGGCTGGTCCGAGGGTTCCTCGGACTGGGCCGAGGGCGCCCCAGGCTCGGGCGTGTCGTCGATCTTGATGGAGGGTTGATGCAGATCCCGGGAGAAGACGTCCGGGGGAACCGTTGTTCGCCCCGAGGCTATTTTAGCCAGCTCGTCCACAGTCTCGTTGTAGAGCCGAGCGATGTGGTTAAGCTCGAGCCCGTAGAACTTGTCTTCCAAGCGCCGAACCTCATCACAGTAGGCCTCCATCTTTGGGTCGCGACCGTGGGAGTTCTTCATGACTTGGTCGATGACGAGCTGCGAGTCACCGCGGGCGTCGAGGCGCCGGACCCCTAGCTCGATGGTGATTCGCAACCCATTGACCAGAGCCTCATACTCAGCCACATTGTTGGACGCCGGGAAGTGGAGGCGTAGCACATAGCGTAGGTGTTTCCCGAGGGGCGAGATGAAGAGTAGGCCTGCGCCGGCTCCCGTCTTCATCAATGACCCGTCGAAAAACATGGTCCAGAGCTCCGGTTGGATCGGAGCCGTTGGTAGCTGGGTGTCGATCCATTCGGCCACGAAGTCCGCCAAGACCTTGGACTTGATGGCCTTCCGAGAGGCGAACGGGATTGTCTCGCCCATGATTTCCACCGCCCACTTTGCGATCCTACCCGAGGCCTCTCGGCACTGGATGATCTCCCCCAGGGGGAAGGATGACACCATAGTTACCGGATGAGACTCGAAGTAGTGTCGCAACTTCCGCCGTGTCAGAATCACCGCATACAGCAGCTTCTGAACTTGTGGGTAGCGGACCTTGGTTTCGGACAGTACCTCGCTGATGAAGTAAACTGGCCTCTGAACGGGCAATGCATGCCCCTCTTCTTGCCTCTCGACCACAATCGTGGCGCTAACCACCTGAGTGGTCGCGGCGACGTAGACCAAGAGGGCTTCTCCGGCAGCTGGAGGCACCAAGATAGGCGCCTTTGAGAGGAGCGCCTTCAAGTCCCCAAGAGCTTCCTCGGCCTCGGGGGTCCAAGTGAAGCACTCGGCCTTCCTTAAGAGGCGGTACAGAGGCAGACCTCTTTCGCTGAGGCGTGAGATGAAGCGGCTCAGAGCCGCGAGACATCCCATGACCCTCTGTACGCCTTTTAAGTCCTTGATGGGCCCCATACTGGTGATGGCTGCGATCTTCTCCGGGTTGGCTTCGATGCCCCGCTCGGAGACGATGAACCCCAAGAGCATGCCTCGGGGCGCCCCGAATACACACTTCTCGGGATTGAGCTTGACGCCTTTCGCCTTGAGGCATCGGAATGTCACTTCAAGGTCGGAAAGGAGGTCGGAAGCTTTCCTCGTCTTGACTACGATGTCATCAACGTAGGCCTCGACCGTGCAACCGATGTGTTCGCCGAACACATGGTTCATGCACCGCTGGTACGTCGCGCCCGCATTCCTCAAACCGAACGACATGGTGACATAGCAGTACATGCCGAAGGGCGTGATGAAAGAAGTCGCGAGCTGGTCGGACTCTTTCATCCTGATTTGATGATACCCTGAGTAGGCATCGAGGAAAGACAGGGTTTCGCACCCAGCAGTGGAATCCACGATTTGATCGATGCGAGGCAGAGGGTAGGGAACCTTCGGACATGCTTTGTTGAGACCAGTGTAGTCTACACACATCCGCCATTTCTCCCCTTTCTTTTCTCAGAAGCACAGGGTTGGCAAGCCATTCGGGATGGAATACCTCTTTGATGAACCCTGCCGCCATTAGCTTGTGGACTTCCTCGCCTATGGCTCTGCGCTTCTCTTCGTCGAATCGGCGCAGAGGTTGCTTGACGGGTCGGGCTCCGGCCTGAATATCCAGCGAGTGCTCGGCGACATCCCTCGGTATGTCGGGCATGTCCGAGGGACTCCACGCGAAGACGTCGGCGTTCGCGCGAAGGAAGTCGACGAGCACTGCTTTCTATTTGGGATCGAGCCCGGAGCCGATCCGGATTTGCTTGGAGACGTCACCACTGGGGTCGAGGGGGACGGCTTTAACCGTCTCCACTGGCTCGAAGTTGCCGGCATGGCGCTTCACGTCTGGCACCTCTTTGGAGAGGCTTTCCAGGTCGGCGACGAGGGCCTCGGACTCAGCGAGGGCCTCGGCGTACTCCACGCACTCCACGTCGCATTCGAACGCGTGCTTGTACGTGGGGCCGACGGTGATGACCCCGTTGGGGCCCGGCATCTTGAGCTTCAGGTAGGTGTAGTTGGGGACGGCCATGAACTTCACGTAGCATGGCCTTCCCAGAACCGCGTGGTAGGTTCCTCGGAACCCGACCACCTCGAACGTCAGAGTCTCCCTTCGGAAGTTGGAGGGCGTTCCGAAGCAGACGGGAATGTCGAGTCGTCCGAGGGGCTGGACGCGCTTCCCGGGAATGATCCCGTGGAAGGGCGTAGCGCCTGCTCGGACGGAGGACAGATCGACGCGCAGGAGCCCGAGGGTCTCGGCGTAGATGATGTTGAGGCTGCTGCCTCCGTCCATAAGGACCTTGGTGAGCCTGACGTCGCCGATGACGGGGTCGACGACGAGCGGGTATTTCCCCGGGCTCGGCACATGGGCTTGTCGGACCAGTCTAGGTAGACTGGCGCCGCCACCTTCACCAAGCAGACCTCCCGGCGCTCTTGCTTGCGGTGCCGAGCCGAGGCATTCGCCGCTTGTCCACCATAGATCATGAAGCAGCCGCGGACCTCGGGGAACTCTCCTGCTTGGTGATCTTCCTTCTTGTCGTCGTCGCGGGCCCTGCCACCCTCCGCGGGTGGCCCGGCCCTGTGGAAGTGGCGCCGAAGCATGACGCACTCCTCAAGGGTGTGCTTGACGGGCCCCTAATGATAGGGGCACGACTCCTTGAGCATCTTGTCGAAGAGGTTGGCACCTCCGGGGGCTTTCGAGGGTTCTTGTACTCGGCGGCGGCGACAAGGTCCGCGTCGGCGGCGTCGCGTTTCGCTTGCGACTTCTTCTTGCCTTTCTTCTTGGCGCCGCGCTGAGTAGACGCCTCGGGAGCATCTTCCGATGGGCGGCCCTGGGGCTGCTTGTCCTTTCGGAAGATAGCTTCGACCGCCTCCTGGCCGGAGGCGAACTTGGTGGCGATGTCCATCAGCTCGCTCGCCCTGGTGGGGGTCTTGCGACCTAGATTGCTCACCAGGTCGCGGCAGGTGGTGCCGGCGAGGAACGCGCCGATGACATCCGAGTCGGTGATGTTGGGCAGCTCGGTGCGCTGCTTCGAAAATCGCCGGATGTAGTCCCGGAGAGACTCTCCCGGCTGATGCCGG